>NC_069390.1:73365679-73665679 GCF_027475565.1 Acinonyx jubatus | reverse complement strand
GGAAGATAAAGTGGGAGAAGTCAATGTGGATACAGAAGGAGAGATTGGAGTGATGTAGCCATGAGCCAAGGCAGTCTCTAGAAGCTGGAGGAGGGGCGCTTGGGTGGCTCAGTCAGTTAAGTGTCCGACTTAGGCTCAAGTCATGATCTCAAGGTACGCGAGTTCAAGCCCCGCATCAGGCTCTGTGCTGACAGCTCAGAGCCTGGAGCCTGCTTTAGATTCTGCATCACCCTCTCTTTCTGCCCCTTCCCCCACTTGTGCACTCTCTCTCTCTCTCTCTCAAAAATAAATAAACATAAGAAAATATTTAGAAGCTGGAAGAGGCAAGAAGTAGACTCTCCTGGAGCCTCCAGAAGGAACCAGCCCGGCTGACAGATTAATATTAGTCCAGTGAAACTGATTTTAGATTTCTGGCTTCCAGAACCATGAAAGAACAAGCTGTAATTTATTAAAGCAGCATTTGGAAATTAACACAAGTTTCTGTTTCTTAGTTTGTAATAGACTACTGGTAGCAAGGCTAATAGAAGCTTCGATGCTAGTTTTAAAAGACATAATATATATGAAAGTGTTTTTAAAACCCTAAAGCTATGGGTCTTGGACCTTAGTGGTATAAGGATCATTTTTGAGAGCTTAATAAAATTGAGATTTTGGGGGGCACCTGGCTGGCTCAGTTGGGAGAGCACACCACTCTTGATCCTGGGGTTGCAGGTTCGAGCTCCACATGGGTGTAGGGATTACTTAAAAAATATATTTAAAAATAAAATAAAATAAAATAAAATAAAATAAAATAAAACAAAACAAAATAAAATAAAATAAGAAATATTTCTACCCAAGACATTCTGATATGATATGTCTGGGTTTAGGCTCGTGAATCTGTATTTCCCACAATCACCTGAAACTTTTTGACTTAGGTAGTCCATGGACCACACCTACAGGCATTGTTCTAACGTGGGATTATTGATTAAAATTCAAGCCCCCTGGTGGACAAGTGGAGGAGATTTGGGGGCCAAAGGAAGCAAAAGTCTAAATCACCCTACAAAGAGTCTCCCACAAATCAGCATATCTTTGCAAGGTGCCCTCAAATGGGGTTGGTATGTATCACGTAAGCAGTGGCATCTATAAAATAACGATGAGAGCACTGGGTGTTGTAGGTAAGTGATCAATCCCTGAATTCTACTCCTGAAACCAATACTGCACTGTATGTTAACTGAAATTTAAATAAACAAAATAATGATGATTTTCCATCCCGTGGCAGGACGTGGCAGCAGTGGGCACAGGTTGTGGTCACCAGGTCATGATTCTCCCATGCCATACGGCAAGTCTCTGGGGCAGCTTGTCTGCCCTGCATGCTCAGAACAATCTGGTACCTCCTCATCGAGGACAACTGACCCAAATGCATTTTATCTAGAAAAGCAATGCCCAGGGGCGCCTGGGTGGCTCAGTCGGTTAAGCGTCCAACTTCGGCTCAGGTCACGATCTCACAGTTTATGGGTTCGAGCCCCACGTCAGGCTCTGTGCTGGCAGCTCAGAGCCTGGGGCCTGCTTCGGATTCTGTGTCTCCGTCTCTCTGCCCCTCCCCCACTTGTGCTCTGTCTCTCTCTGTCTCTCAAAAATAACTAAATGTAAAAAAAAAAAAAAAAAAAAAAAAAGGCAATGCCCAGAGAAGAGGACAGAGTTTTGAAATCAACCACTGTTGAGGTCTGATTTCTTTAATTTTTTTTGTTTTTTGAGAGAGAGAGTGTGAGCAGGGGAAGGGCAGAGAGAAAGGGAGACAAGATCTGAAGCGGGCTCCATGCTGACAGCAGCGAGCCTGATGCTGGGCTCGAACTGATGAACCAGGAGATCATGATCTGAGCCTAAGTCAGACTGCTCAACAGACTGAGCCACCCACATGCCCTGGGGTCTTCTTTTGTACGAGGCACTAAGTTTCTGTTCTGAAGGAACTCACAATGAGTTGGGGGCACAGACATGTAGCCACCACAGGGGCATGGGCCAAGAGTCAAGAAGACTAGAAGACTCTGCCAGTAGAGGAGTAAGAATTGCCAACACTTAAAGTGCTGCTAATAACTTATCAGTGAGTGCTTAGTGCCTAGACCAATGGCTTGTACATTTCGTTAACTATTCTTGTCTTTCATAGTGTTGTTACATTAGCCATAGGGGACAACTAATTCTGCTTGGGGACAAAGTGATGGCTAATTTTATGTGTCAACTTGACTGAACCACGGGTGCCCAGATATTCGGTCAAACATGATTTGGGGTGTTTCTGTGAGGATGTTTTTTGGATAAATTTACCATTTAAACTGATAGACTGAGCCAAGTGGATTGCTTTCCTTAATGCGGATGGGCCCCCTCTAATCAATTGTAGGTCTAAATAGAACAAAAAGGTTGACCTTCCCCAGAATAAGAGGGGATTCCTCCCGCTTGACTGCCTTTGAACTCAGATATTGATTTTTTTTTTCTTGTCTTCTGGCTCACATGGTAGAGGAGGTCACTTTTCAGAGGTTTTGAAATCATTTCTAAATATTCTACTTTATAATTATAAATTATAACTTCTTCTGTCATTTATTCATTCATTTCAACCTATACTTAGGGTTCAGATGAATTTAGTGAATGATTATCGTGTGAATTTAGTGAATGATTATTGTGTGGCAGGCACTTTGCTAGGCATAGAAGTGGGATTTAAGAATAAGACATCAGGGGTGTCTGGGTGGCTCCGTCGGTTAAGCGGCCGACTTAGGCTCAGGTCATGATCTTACGGTCCGTGAGTTTGAGCCCCGTGTCGGGCTCTGTGCTGACAGCTCAGAGCCCGGAGCCTGTTTCGGATTCTGTGTCTCCCTCTCTCTCTGACCCTCCCCCGTTCATGCTCTGTCTCTCTCTGTCTCAAAAATAAGTAAACGTTAAAAAAAAATTAAAAAAGAAAAAAAAAAGAATAAGACATCAGCCTTGACCCTCCAATGAGAAAGTCAGGCTTGCAGGCAAAACACTGCAGAGCAATGTCGTATGTACGGATGATCTTTTGAAAGTGGCAGTCCCATTCCTATTAAATAAAAATGTGCTGTCTGGTTAGGATTGCCAGATAAAATATTGCATGGAATATGCAATTAATTGTTGTTTATCTGAAATTCAAAGTCGCTTGGGCATCCTGTGTTTTTAATCACTAGATCTGGCAACTCTATGTCCCTGTATATCCAGAACAGTATAGACATAGGAAGACATGGACCCCCTTAGGCTCAGAAGGGAGGATGCCCTTCTCTTCTCTTCTCCTCTCTTCTCTTCTTCTCCATTATTCCCCTCTCCACTGGCCAGCCCCTACCCTCAGGGACTTCCACTGCAGACACTGGCTAACAGAGCAAGTCCCCTGTAGAACATTCCAGAAATGGTGTAGGGAGTCCCTGCTGGAACAGAGGGGAACCACTTTGACTCTGCCTCTGGGGAGTGGAGGGAACCTGCTTGGCCTGACTCTAATTCTGCTTTTCCCAAAGCCCCGCCTGCCTGGATTTGCCGCTTGAGGTACTTTTAGTTAGGTAAGGCCAGGGCCAGGGAAAGACGCAAGCACTCCTCAGTGCTCTTAGAGACAAGACTAAGTGGAGGTTGAAAGCGGGGAATTTGGAATTAGCCAGCCTGCATTTGAGTCGTTGCTGTGTCACTTACTTGCTCTATGAACCTGGACAGATGACTGCACCTTCCTAAGCCTCTGTTTCTTCATTGCCAACGAGGAAGATCGCTCTTCTGCGAGGATTAAATAAAAGGACACAAGGACAGCGCCTGGCATGTAAGGATGTCTGCTCCGTAAGCGGTGGCTGTTACTAGTGCCTCAGAGTCTCTTTTACATCTAGTGTATTACTGGTTTTTTGTTCCAAATATGCTGCTGCAAACATTTTGTGCATTTGGCTTTTTTTGTTGTTCAACTTTGAATGTGTTTCTTGGAAGGAATGCCTAGGAGTAGTATGATTGGGCCAAAGACTACCAGGGGCACAGAGCATACTGAGCACAGGCTCTGGAGTCAGACCAGCCAGGATGAGATGCCAGCTGCTCCACTTCCCGGCTGTATGATTCTGAGCAGATTCCCGCACTTCTCTGTGCTGTGGTGTTGTAGAATTTAAATCAGTGTTGGTCGTTATGGTGAACGTGTGATTGGTCTTCGTGCGTACTGGTAGGTTACCTTCTAAAACTATAATAATTTGATTATTATATTAACTATCCCATCAGACTAAGAGCAGATCTTCTTTGTGTCTATCATTTTTTAAAAAGTGTTTTTATATTTTCTGCTTTCTTTTATTTTTGTTTTTCATATATTTATTGTTTGGTTTTTTTTGTCATACCTGTCTTTTCCATTATAAAATTGTCTGTTGCTTCAAGACTCAAAAGTTACATTCCATTTGCCTCTAAATGACTCTAACTTGGCACTTGAGGAAGCACATGGGGAAGATATTTTGGGAACAGGAAGCCTTTTTAGTACCCTTTATTTAGCACAAGTGATGAGAAATTTGAGGGGAATAGCAGGAACCAGGGACTCTGAGAATCACAGTCAGATTGGCTTCGCATCTGAGGTGGAATTATTCATGTAGTAGAGGGCTAGGCGAAAAGTGGAAAGAACATCAGATCCAAAATCAGCACATCTTTTTGTTAACAGTGTGATCTCTGGCAGGTGGACAGAATGTCTTCTGGTTTAGTGCAAGTCATTTTCAGACAAGCTTTTAAAATTTTGCCTGCCGACTCATAGGCTGTCATTAGATCAGGGACCCTGTAGAGAAGACACCTAAAAAAGATAAGGGGTGTTATTGTAATTTGGGCGATATGGACAAACAGGAATAAGCAGAAATGGGACCAGCTGCCTAATGGCACACAGTTTCACTCCTGGCTGTAGAATACACCGTCCTTGTATTCTTATGGGCAGACATTCTTATTTTTGAGGTGAATGGGAACAGATGGCATGATCTTTCCAGGACTAGTGTCTTATACCATGAAGCACTGCAAAAGGAAGAAGGTCTGTGTGTCAGGGTATGCCCTAAGCAGGACGGATGTGACAAGAAGACTGCTGAGTTTTAATGGAGCCCTCCTCCTGTGCACCCCTCAGCTACAGTCCACCGGGTTGGGGGGCTGCCCATGGGTCCCTGCCTTGCACCTCTGCAACATCCTGATTACAGGCACAAGTACCCTCATTCGTTCTCCTTGGTTTATTTTCTCCTCATACCCAACCGAAGAGCAAAGGTCTGATTTTTACTGGCTCACAGTTTCTGTCGGGAAGACAAGGTGAATGAAACACATCACTTTCCTGGGCCAACTATCTGCTTCTTAATAGAGTCTTAAGCCGAAATGTACTTGCTGTCTGAATTCTAAACACGACAGCACGCATACACCCCTCTTTCTAGGGGTAATGGACAAAATAATGGTAGGAACAGGAAAATTCCCAAACGTACACTGACCTCTGTTTTACCTTTCCTCATTCTCCAGGGTTAGATGATCACAAATAAAATTTAAAGAAATCGTCTATAGAGCAAGTTTGTTAGCTTCTTGCAATCTCAATTTCCCCGTCTGTAAAATGGAAATAATGTCAATGCTTATCTCTATCCACCAGGGCTGTTGTAAGTGTTAAATGAAGTAAGATAATGCAGAGAACATTGTTTCATAAGCCACTAAAGGGCTTACAATTATTAGTTACTGTTTTTATTAGCTTCAAAATGTAAACCATAATTCCCTCAGTACTAATGGAAACAATAAAAAGACAGACATTGGGGAACGTATTAAGGATGATAACAGCCAGAGCAATTTACTAATGTTCATCAAATACAAATAAAATGTGTATTTAAATGTAAATTCTATTAATTTTTTGTGTTCTAATTCATTGCTTTCTTTTAAAATTTTTATTAATTCCATCCTTCTGTTTCCTTTAAGCTTGTTCTGCTGTTCTCTTCCTCTAATTTCTTGGGTTGAATGCTTAATTTACCTGTTTCCATTTATCATTACTTAGCAATGAAATAATTGAAAAGCACAAATCTGCCTGTGGTGTAACTTTGGCCGTATCTCAAGTGTTTGATATACAGCATTATATCTGCTATTTTCTAAGTGGTCAGTACGGTTTGAGTTCTCCTTTGATCAAAGTTTTTGGAGAAAGTTTTAAAATTTTCAGGATGTTAGATTTTTTTGGTCCACACTTGTGTCAATAATTCCTACCTCTACTGTATGCTGATCAAAGAATATGGATGACAAATTTTCTGTTTATTTTTATTCTGGGAATTTATTAAGATTTTCTTTGTGGTTTACTAGATGATCGATTTCTGTCAATACTCTAAACACATGAAAAGGAAAAGTGTGAAATTCTAATAAATTCTACATATATTTATTAAATATTTCATTAGTTAAATTATTTAGATTTTTCAAATGGGTGATCCCTGGACTAGCTTCGGGAGATCTGTGTGTGCTTTTTCTTTTCTCATTTTCTTTCTTTCTTTCTTTCTTTCCTTTCTTTCTTTCTTTCTTTCTTTCTTTCTTTCTTTCTTCCTTCTTTCATTCTTTCTTTCCTTCTTTCTTTCTTCTTTCTTTCTTTCTTTCTTTCTTTCTTTCCCTTTTTATAGAGGGAAGGCTCACCATTGTTTCAGGTTCTCAAAGACTCCCCAAATATTAGGAAACTCTGCTGTATACTCTAATTGACCTGTGAAGGACTAAGAAAAGGAAGTTAAACTACTGAATATAACTTAAAATCAACATTAAAAACTATACTGAAACAAAAATTATAATTATTTTATTACTATAAAGGATTCCTGACAAACAGTCATATTGATATTTACTATTTATTTGCCCTGTGAATAGTGCTAAGTGGCCTCTGCTTATTTTATTCCAAGCCTTTCTGCCATCCTATGATGGCAGAAAACGGCCTAGTCACTTAGTCAAAATTTATCAAATCTGGAACTAGTTGGTCACATATATTCTGTTTTCCCTATGAATTTTGTCCTGGGTCTCTTGCAATTTCCTCTGATGAATTCTCTGTCTCTTCTCTGAATACTTCTCAGTTGATACTCTAAGGAGACAGTCCCATTTTGGAAAGCTAATCATGTCTTTAAGGTGACTCAGTTCAAAGTCACATACTTCCTCAAGTGAGGCAGGAAAATAAATGCATGAGACGAGAAGGACAACCACTTAAAAACTGACAGCCAAATTACAGACACATTTGGAACAGGAAGTACCGTGCATTTTCAAATGACGTATGTGAAGAATTTAAAGTCTACCTTAAAAGGAAAACTGAAGAGGTACTAAAAGGAATAGGGAGGATCAAAATTATAACCTCTGCTCTACAAAAGTCCCTATACCTAATCCTCAAAATTATTCAGAATTCACAGGGCTGACTTATCCATTAGGTACATAGTACGTTGTTACTAGGCACAAATGGCCCATGATGCTTTCAGGGCTCATAAAGATGTCTTAATTTTAATGTCTTTTAAAATCAGGGGAAAATGATGATGATGATGATAATAATAGATATATAATAATGAATCCAGCCCAGATTATATTTGCCTTTATACCAAGGCATTCATAATACATATATATGCATATAAAATTATATATATATGTATATACATATATATACATATATATATAATATTTTATGGAAGAAGGGGCCCATGAAGGCAAAAGTACCTACAGCCCATGAAAATCATAACAGGGTTGTGTTAATTATTATCTATTTAATGTGGTGACTGGTCAGTATCCAAGCAGATGCCTTGTGCAGGTTGCCTGATGATGTGTGTTTATGCATAGGTTTGAGGCATTGTTTAGAATAGATGAT
Source organism: Acinonyx jubatus (assembly GCF_027475565.1). Classification (NCBI taxonomy): domain Eukaryota; kingdom Metazoa; phylum Chordata; class Mammalia; order Carnivora; family Felidae; genus Acinonyx; species Acinonyx jubatus. Next base: position 73,657,896 of record NC_069390.1, on the reverse strand, counting down.
ATTCTCTTAGTAGAATGCAGATTGATGCTATGTTTCCTCTTCATGTCTGGGCTGCTTCTGTTTGCTTCACTCTGGCTCTTTCTACCTGTGAACTTCTTGCACATGGCCCAATAGTCTCCTTCCCCAAATATGCATCAGATTTACCACCGATGTTGGGTTTTCGTGCATCTGAATTCAAACTCTGTTGGAGCTTCCTCTAGTTAAGTGTTCAACATAGATGAAATTAGCTGTAACTGATCTTCCCCCTCTTGTTCTTCCCCCCACACTTCTGCATGCCCCTCAATACTCATTGTAGGTATGGCTGGCCCTTCTGCAAACTCAGTTGTGGCAGCTAATGAAATGTCTTCTACGATATAGTTTTACTATGGCTCAATTACACAGAGCAGAAAACAATCACAGGAAGATGAACCCCGAAGTAAGTAGTGGTCTTACTCCAATTACATTATTATAATTTTTCATGCCCTTGATTGCCATTTTGCCACGTATTCAACACATGGGGAACTGAAGGGTCCTCCCCAGGAAATGTCATTTGCCGAGACTGTCCAATCTAGGAAGGTCTCAGAGAAGAGCCACATTGCATAATGAGGCAGGACTCCTGCCTTGAGATTAAGCCATTCTTTGAAGATGAACAGATACCCTGCTGAGTCTCTTTTTTTGCTGGAGAAGTGACCTAAGTATCCACATCACATACACTTCCTGTCACTTGGAGATTGTAATAAGCCTTCTTCATTAACGATTATGTATTAAGAACATCTGAGTAGATGTGACTTTAATAGCAAGTTGAATTTTATGTAATTATCATGGTGTCACACACCTTTATCCATTTGTAGAACTTCAATACTCAAGAAGCACCATATTGTTTCACTATAGAGAAGCATGATCGGTGCATGGCAATCTGGTATTACTAAGACATATATTGTCTAGCTCCGATGAGATGAACTCTGAGATACAAAAAACCTTTATCTGTCACATTTCCCATTTATATGTATGACTCCTATTTAAAGTGAAGAACAGGAAAGGTTAGGTCTTTTTTCGTAAGAAGAAAGCTTTGAGTAAAAAACAGTTTTTTCTCTTTTAATATTATCTTACTAATAGAGAAATAGGAAAATTTCTGTTATGGATATTGTATCAGCCAGGATTAAGTTTTCTACTCAGGAACTTTAAGAGACTGGGATTTATTAAAGGATATTTTATGGTTTATTGCACCATAGGGAGGTGAAGGATTACCCCCTGGGCTGAACTTCCAGGAACAATTTCCCAAAACAAACTGTGAATCTGGGTCCGGGGAGCAGTTGCCTCTGCAATGGTCAAGAGGCTTCAGATTTAGGAAGCTGACATAGCAGCTGCCTGCTTCTCTGCTAATGACAGTCTCCACACGGACCCCAACAGTGTGACGTCTTGTCTCTCTTCCCATGTGGCTTAGTTCTAAATCAAAGCCTCATTTGACTATACTTGATTTGTGAAGCTCTAGTGCAAGGAAGTCCAAGGACTATAGTTTTTAGCTTTCTGGCCTCCACATGCTGAAAAGGGTCCAGAATGGGGTGTGATGGACCAATTTAGAGCACATACTCTGGGAATACAGTGGGGAAGATAACATACTGAAAATTCAAGTAACATTGCAGGAATAAATCAGATATGGTCATCATCTTTTGGGTTTATCGTTTTCCCCTTTCAGGGTTGGAATTGTATTAATCATAATCTTTGGTTCATGATACACTCACATCAGTGATTTACTATGGATCCCAAACTACTTAATAATATAACAACCATCAGAGACCCACTCACCACCAGCATAATCTAGGTCCATGACAACAGCCTACATCTAACCAAACATCTCCTGACACTCCCTTATCCCAGGAACTCATCACCTGCATTTCGTGTTTCATTGTATCTATCTGTATTCCCACAAAGTACCTTTTCAAACAATGTTTTAGTAGTTTCTATACTCTTACACAATCCTATAGTTCTTCCTTTTTTCATCGAATGTTCTGTTGCCAAATTCATCCATATATTTGCATGTCACTATAGTTCAACTGTTGTGTTCTATTGCTGAAGTGACAATATTCCATCACATAAATACTCATCCATTTTTCTCTTAAAGGGTATTTGGGCTGCTTCAGAGTTTTGATACAGTGAAGAACGCCGCTGTAAACATTCTTTCAAATGTATAAGAGTTTTTGGGGGGTGTCTACCAAAAATGGAATTACTGGATCATGAGAATTTTTAAGTTTGGTTTGGAGTTGTATATGGTGAAGGTCATCAAAAATGTACAATTTTGGCCAAGTCTGGTTTAAAAGTAATAAGCTAGCATGATCATCACAAGCATATAAAGTATAGGACACAGGGGTTTTTCTCAAAAAGCCTTTGTTCCATTTGAAGAAATAATTAAAATTTATCTTGGGCATTTTTTAAACCTGCTTCTCTTCTGGCATACCTCTTACCCCAGGAACCCACCTCATCTTTCCGGTTGGGATTATCAGCTAATAGAAGTTCCTTGATATTCAAGAATCATCCTTCTTAGATCACAGCTTCAGGACAATGATCCCTCTAACGTTTGTCCAAAACCCCTTCCTATTCACATTACAGTCTCTTAGCGTTTGAAGCACACAGCTCTTCTGCCACACTGAAGAGAAATCTCAGGGTTCCAACCACATTAGCAGGAAGTTGATAAGGACATAGAGTGTCCATTAAACCCAGCTTGATTTAGTGTAACATAATTATCAGACTGTGATCAGACATTTGATTTACATCAAGCTGCCTAAGCTGTAGAGAGAACCCTTACATTTCACATCTGTCACAGGATCGGTTCCCCTGGAAAGAGACTCCAAGATTTATGTGCATGTGGTTTACAGGGAGGACTCTCAGTTACAGCAGCTGTCAGCAAATGAGGAAAGCCGGATCAAACAAAAGGAGAGGTTCAACTGTAATGCAGTTGCAATAGAGGCTTAGCTGATTATCGGGGAAGTTCTAGCACTGAGATGGCCTCTTAGAGATATCCTGTTTGAGCAAGGGGCCTAACACCTTGATTCCCCATATAGACAAGGACAAAAGCTGTCCCCAGGAAGAGGGCATAACCTTGAGTGAGACAGCTCCCTTTGACCAGAGATGATTCCTGGGGAAGGCCTTCTGGCAGTGGGGGGTGGGGGTGATGGGGGGGGGGTGGGGAATGGCTGCTCAGTACTGAAGAGGGGATGTGGGTAGCATATCACAGCATCCACACAAGTCCATCTCTTGTGCAGTATGAACCCATTTGCTTCTTATAAATTCACTCCATCTTGGAACAACAACTTGAGGATTCTAGTTGGTTTCTTCTCTTGGGGAAACTGACAAGAGGAAAGCTAGCGGGCCAAACGATAAGCCCCTGAAGCTACAAATGGTCATACGGCTGCTAGTAATCCTCCTCTAATGCTCATTCTAAACTCCCCACACCCTAGCTAGCACCTCTGCTGGTCGAGGAGGATGGCCTGGTGGGGTGATTCAGATTCTCATTCCTTTGGGGTTTGAATCCCCTGATCAACATGCAATTCTTCAGCCATGGCTACTGTTACAATTAAACAAGAAAATAACAAAACACTATAGTGGTTCACCTGGGTGCTAAACATATTCTTTCTTATTCCTATTGTATAATAACAGTCCTCTCTCCTCCTCATAATAAGGGTCAATTGCCCCTGGCAGGTTGGTGACTCCTTTCCTTGCCTACTGGCCTGGGAAAAACCCCAAAGAGATTAGACAGATAACAGTCATAGCTTAAAGTTTAATGGGACCTTTACTTGTCCCTTGATAGAAACAGTCTACACTTGGGAATCAGAACTTCTAGCCTTGCTAAGCCTTATGGAGATAGAAGCACAAATTTCCCAAGTGGGCTAATGAGGGTGATGATATGCGAGACTACCTCTACTCCCACTCCTTAGTTCCTGGACCCACATAGCTTACATATTGGGAACACGGCACCTTATAATGATCATTGCTTTAGGATATATATTGGGCTCTAAAGGATGTGCCTTATATTCATCACACATCATCTCCATTCTGGTGTCCTAATTATGCCTCCCAAGAGCAGTTACACTGCTCTATCAGGCTAACATCTTCTGGGTGGTGCAATATAAAATAGGATTAATGGCTTCTGGTATGAACCCCTTGCTGTAAGTGGGTCCCTTGGTCAACTGCAATATTATATGGGATCCCATGTCAACAGATCAGTTATTCCATGAGCCCTCAGATAGTGTTGGATGAAGTCATGCAGGCAGGAAGCAAAAACCCATAGCCAGAATATATGTCAATTCTAGTCAAGATGAAATGCCAGGGTCAAAGAGGTCCCATGTAGTTATTTGGCCATCAAATGGAAGGTTAATTTCTTCTGAGAACAGTATAATATTGACAGCTCAGTCCTCATCTCTATTGCTGGCAGATTACACACTTCACAACAGTAGCTCTATTGGCATTGGAGAGTGGGAACCCATGTTACAGGGCCCATGCGTAGCCTTATTCCTTGAAAGCATAGCTTCTCTGGTCATGCACCCATTGTGTTAGTATTGGGCTGGCCAAGTCATACTTGGTGGTTTAGTGGCTCTTCCATGGTGAATCCTCGCTCTCTGGTGTGAATTAACACATCATACAAACATCTTCACACTTTGTGCCCACTCCCTAAGACATATACATGCCTCTTTCCCACTTCTTCTGGGCTGTGATCTTCTAATTTCTCTCCTTCCTATGTCTCTTACCAACCAACCAAGACATTTACCTTAGCCCATGAGTATGCACATGCGCACGCACACACACACACACACACACACACACACACACGCACATTTAATTAAGGACAATTCTCTTTCTATACTAAGTGTATGACAATGTACATTTTCTGAACCTTTGCTCTTTGGGAGGATTTCCCTTCACTGCTGTCTTTTATGGCCATTCTTGATGGGGGCTGCAGGGCAATAAGAGTCTAATTTCAGCTTCACCCATATATTGGGTTTGCTTACCAATAAACCAAGCTAATCCTATTTGTCCTTTCATCCATAGGTCGTAATAGACCCACCTTGGTGTAGGTGTAGGAGAGGCACCAGTGCAACAGTGGTGGATGGCATGGGAGTCTGAATGACCTGATTATTCAGTTTACTTGTGCCCACTGGCTCTGCTCATGCTGGTCCCAGATATACCACTTCCATCTCTCGGAGTATTGCTTCTGGAGCTGCCACACTTCATGACTTGATGACACTGGCAGAATTCTGCTCATGATAGACAGTTTTGGTCACATCAACACTTTCATCTTATGGCCAGGCTCTATCGTGGCTCATTTTCAAATAATGTATAGTTCTCTGGCATGCCTTGCTCCAGAACCCTGGTGTTCTTTGTTGTGATTTTCCTACGGAGGCTTGTCATAAACTTCGCATGGCCTCTCTATGACCAGATACATCAAAATCCCTAAGATCTGCCATGTTGTGTGGCTCAAGTTGTAGGGCTTCTTGTCTCACAAACTGAACAGCTGCAAAGCCATTTCCCACTCTAGTCTCCATTCAGAGCTGGCAGCCTTCCATGTTAATTGACGAATAGGTTAGAGCAATATTGTCAAGTATGGAAGCTGTTGCCTTCAGAATCGGAGGAAGTCCTCCGGGTATTGTACTTCTTTCTCAACAGTGGGAGGCACAAGAAATAATTTGTGCTTCACTTTGGAGAGGTTGTGCCAGCATGGCCCACACCACTGGACTCCTAAAAACTTGACTGATATGAGTCCTTGAATCTTTGAAGAGTTTATCTTACTCCCTGGTGAAAATATGTCTTGCCAAGTCTTCCAAAGTTTCTGATGTACCATTACTGGCTTATCTGGTTCAATAAACATGATTATCATAGATGTGGTAAAGTAATATGATGTACCATGAAACATCTAGATCATTTTAGTCCATTCAGACTATGTTATGACTGAAGGTGGTAGAGTTAACATAGCTCTGTGGCAAGACTGTAAATGTTTAGTTATCTATCCCACCTGAATTTCAGCTGATCTTATTTCATGTTGGAGGTGGAAAAGAAAGCGTTCACTAGATCAACATCCATTTACCATGTACCTGATACCGTGTTAATCTTTTGTAGCACAGATACTACAACTAACACAGCAGCTGAATCTGGGACTACTGTTTGGTTGTGTTTGTGATAGTCCATTTTCATCCTTCAGCACCTGGTTGTTTTTTATAGGGACCAGACTAGTGAATTAAATGAATAAGGAGGGGTGTCTGGATGGCTCAATAGGTTAAGTGTCTGACTCTTGATTTTAGCTCAGGTCATGATCTTGTGGTTGTAAGATTGAGCCTTGCATCAGGCTCTGCACTGGGCATGGAGCCGGCTTGGGATTCTCTCTTTCTTCCTCTCTCTCCTACCCCTCCCCCACTCTTTCTCTCTCAAAATAAATAAACTTAAAAAAAATTTTTTTTAAATAAATGAATAAGGATACGATAGGGACTACCAGCTCTATATTCTGAAGGTCTTTAAGGGTAGTGTTAATCTCTGCCATTCCCTCCATGAAGTGATATTCTTTTGATTTTATAGTCTTGTCTGGGAAGAATGGAAGTTTCGGAGGATACCATTTGACTTTCTCCACTACAAAAGATATTACCCTAAAGGCAAAAGAACAAATATGAAGATTTAGCCATTTACCAAGATGTCCATGAAAACTGTAACATGGGTACTGGAGAAATGATTACGGGATTACTAGGTGGGTCCACGGAGCCACTGAACACACAATGAACTAGGACATAGATCATTACTCCATTTATTACTTGACCTCCACATAACCCCACTTCTATAAAGGGGCCATTATGACATAGTTGCAAAAAGACTTCAGTTGATCATACAGGGATCAATGTCAACTTGGAATCAGTGTCCACCAGTCCTTCAAATGTCTGGATATTCTCCTTCCAATATATGGTAGCCTGAATAAATGGCTGTAGATCCCTTTGGGGGAAGAATCAAGGGAATCACTGCTCCCATACACTTGCCATAATGTTTCAAGTTCCTTACTTATGGGGACTTGGCCTCTCCTTTCACTGATGGCTTTCTAGACTGAAAGTTGACTCAGATAAGACAAAGGGAGAAACCTAATGGAAATTCATCATACCAGAGACCTCAGTCAACCCCAGTGGGAGCTCTGAACTGCAATGACTCATCAGAGATAATCCGAATCAAAGCAAGGAGCTGAGCCTTTGTACCTTCATATCAACTATCATCGGATGCAGGCTACCCCTCGGGAAGGGCTGTGTATTTGGGTAAGACAACTACTACCCTCATCTGAGGGCCATTTCTGGACAGGGCCTCATTTGTAAGCTCTTCACTGGCAACACTCCTCAAAGCTGAAAAAGTGAGTTCCTTGACTTCGAAGGGGACATCTGGGTGTTGTCTCATGGCACCACTACAATACTGAAAGTACCTTCTCTGAAGTTACTTAAGCGCTATCTGAAAATTCTCTCCTCTGAATCCAGGCTAGCACTTCATTAGTAAGCCCTTAGTGTATTAGCTGTCTTCTCTTACCTCAAAATGTGTTCCACAGAACACTAATATTATGAGATGCCTACCAAAAAGAATTCCATAGTCAAAGGAATTTGGTGAATGTGACCTAATTTATCGCACTCTGGCAGGTTCACAAAGCACACTAACATGTTAAAATTTCTGAGATGACTTAAGTGCAACAAATTGATTCCTAAAGTTAGTATTTTCAAAACTTTCCTTCTTTTCACAGTTTGTGGAACTAGAATTCTAGAAAAAAACCTTTTGCTGAAGATCTTTCAGTGCTTGAAGAAATTCCTCTTGGCTTCATTTCTCAAGGATTTTTCTTTCCTTATTTTTTATTTTAATTGCAGTGTAGTTAACATACAGTGTTACACTAGTTTTAGGTGTACAATATAGTGTTTTAGCAATCCATACATCACCCGGTGCTCATCACAGGTGCACTCTTTAATCCCCATCACTTATTTCACCCATTCCCCTGCCCATCTCCCCTCTGGTAACCATCTCTGTGTGTTCTCTATAGTTAAGAGTCTGTTTCTTGGTTTGCCTCTCTATTTCTCCCCCTCTGTTTGCTCATTTAGTTTGTTTCTTTAATTCACATGTGTGAAGGCCTGTGGTATTTGTATTTTTCTGACTGACTTATTTTGCTTCGTGTAATACTCTCAAGGATTTTTCTAATTGATTGTCCTTTAAGCAGGTAATGAATGTATGCCTTTCTTTCCATTCCCACTGCTTTAAGCTTGGCCAAAATCACTATGATCCTGCAAACCTAGACTATTGCAATCGTCTCCTACCAGTGACCTTCCCTCAAGTTTCTCTCACTTTCGATCTTTTACACAGACCTGAGCAAAATCAATGGTCTAGAACTGTACTAAGTAACCACTAGCCATGTGAAGGAGATAAAACATGCACAGATGAAGCAACTTGAATTAACTAGAAAATAATACATCAAATCATGTACTTAAAATAGTCTATCAGTAGTGTGATTCAAATTGAATATAAAATGCAGATGAAAAAGAGCTCTTTGTTCTTCAGCATTGTGTACACAATTTCAAAGCTAAAGGTCAGGAGACTGTTTTATGATGATTGGGCTGCTTCGCCCAATAATTCATCCAGATGGAGGCTTAAGAAATATCTTCTCAACTCTAAAATAGTAACATTTACAAAGCTGAATCCCATTCTTCTGATTCATCAATGGCCAAGGAATAATCAGGGGGCCAAAGTCAGATTTCTTTTAACAGAATTACCTGGAATGATAATGATCTAAATAAAGATCACATGAAGTAAACATTAAAGCTAAAAAAATTACTCTCTCAGTTTCCTTTATTTTGGGAATGTACTTACCAGACTCACATAGCTCTCTTGGCCTATGCAAAGAATAATATAAATCCCTGAAATTCATAAGAAGATGATGGTGCTATTTCTAGAAGATGCAGGTCTCAGTATAAACCATAGTGTTTGGGCTTCCCAAGAGCCAAAATTGTCATGTCACTGAAATCTGGGTAAAAGAACTCAGAAATTTAGCTTTAAGAGAAGATATTGAAGGGGAAGAGAAGGCAAAAGGCCTAGATGCAGCCTGAAGAATGAGGGACTGAGGATTGCAAATGGCTGGCTACAGTTCATTTTACTAATTTATTAATTAAACATTTAGCCCAGGAGATGCAATGTAAGATGAATATAGAGCTGCTGAGTGAGGCAGTAGAGAGTGCTGGGGCTCAGGCTAACTGTAAGTGTGTGCCCCCTCTAAGGAAGGAACCAGTCAGTTGTTGCCAGATGGGATGATTCAGGCTCTGTGTTGGGAGAGCTTCTGATTTGTAAGAAAAATATTTGAAATCTGGATTTTTTTTTATTGGAAACATATCACTTAAAAAATGTTGCAGACACCTGGGTGGCTCAGTTTGTTAAGTGTCCGAATCTTGATCTCAGTTCAGGTCTTGATCTCAGGGTTATGAGTTCAAATCCCACATTGCGTTATACTCGGCATGAAGCTTACTTAAAAAATAATGTCCTGGGGAGCAGGACAGGTGGTGGAGGTGAGGGAGAAATATAGTATATTTAACTCTAGAACTATTTTCAGAGCTCAAGCTTTGGACCTTTTTGACTTGCCAACAAAATGCTTGACTGGCTTCCTTTATCAGAGCTACTTGAAGAAACTGATGTTGTGATCAATAAAGACTATTTAAATGAGTCACACAGAAAACAAGCCTCACTATATTATCAGGCTAGATTTAAATATATAATTTGTAGGTGTAAAATCTGCACTTTTGTTATTCAGAGATGGCATCTTGAGAATAGTTTCCTCCATCAGGAGTTGCCCAGTAGTTTTCTTCATAGACTCAAGGAAAATGAGGCTCGAAACTATCTTTTCCTTTTTTCCAATGCTAGCTCCCTCCAAAATACTCCTTAAGGACACTGACTTCCATCAGTGGACTGAAAAATAATGTTGAAATAGTGGATGCCAAAAGATTCCTGGGTATACATCAAGGGAAGAAATCTTTACAGGTATAGGTTTTGTCCACCTCATGTTAAAACAACTGTTTTTAGTTAATTCAGTACAGTTCTCTGACATCACATAGGCAACATCTGCTGTTCTAAAGATTATACTACGTATGTGTAGGTGTGTATTATATTTTGGTGTGTGTATATGTCGTTGTATATGGTCATCCTATAAACACCGTAACTGCCAGCCCATCCCTCACAACACATATACATAAAGACACACATCTTCAGACAGATAAATCAAAACGTCATCATGGTTATTTCTGTTCAGTGTTCTTAAATTTTTCTTCTTTTCCTATATCTAAATTTTCTTTAATGATCATGTATATCTATTAAACACTTTTTAAAAATTGTACTCAGGGACTTCTCTTTCAGGCACCAAAGGGTATATCACTTAGCTTTTTCTCTATACCCAGTCATCCTAAAGCTAATATTTGCTGCCAGTTCTGTGGGTCAGCAGTTTGGACTGGGCTCAGATGAGATAACTTTCTCATTTCCACATGGCAGAGGCTGGGCTCATTCATGCAGCTGGGATCACCTATACATCTGATGAGGGCTATTTGCTAGTAGGGGTGATGGAAGGAATTCAATATCCAGCAAATCAGCTTAGGCCCATTCATATGATGGTGATCATAGATTTCCCAAGAGTGCCAAGAGAGGGCAAGTCCTTAGGCACAAGTCTTTTTCAAATCTCTATTTGCATTCCTTTTTTTTTTTAATTTTTTTATGTTTCATTGGCCAAAGCAAGACATACAGCCATGCCTAGATTCAATGAGAGGAGAAACAGAGTCTATCTCCTGATGGGAAAATTGACAAAGACGCATTGCAAAGGGGCTTACATATGAATGAGAGAAATTTGTGGTGATTGTAGAAATCTCTTCTACTGGATAGGTTATTCACACCAACCTACCTACTGAAAACAATAGAAATGCTGGATATGGTTTTTAAATCTTGTTTAAAATAATTAAAGATCTGGGAGCCTGGGTGGCTCAGTCGGTTGAGCATCCGACTTCGGCTCAGCTCATGATCTCTCGGTCTGTGAGTTCGAGCCCCGCGTCGGGCTCTGGGCTGATGGCTCAGAGCCTGGAGCCTGCTTCCGATTCTGTGTCTCCCTCTCTCTCTGCCCCTCCCCCGTTCATGCTCTGTCTCTCTCTGTCTCAAAAATAAATAAATGTTAAAAAAAATTAAAAAAAAATAATTAAAGATCTAACAAGGTTGTATGAAATGATTAGACCAAAATCTGTGAGAAAACAAGAACCCAGACAAGTTTACAAAACATGAGAGCCACTTTTATCTTTTATTTTTATTTTTTGGAGAGGGGGGGATAGGAGGGGCAGAGAAAGAGGGGAAGAGAGAGTCCCAAGCAGGCTCCAGCTGTCAGCACAGAGCCCGGTGCAGGGCTCCATCTCACAAACGGTGAGATCATGACCTGAGCTGAAATCAAGAGTTGAAGTCGGACATTTTACCGACTGAGTTGCACAGGTGTCCCCTGCCACTTTTATCTTAAGGACATTTGGCAATCCATGAAAACTTGAACTTCGCTTTTAATGTATCACAAAGGGGAGGGGGGTGCCAATAAAAGCCCAGAGCCTGTCCCAAGTATGGTATCTAAAGAGACTGCTCCAATATTAAGTTAGAATCCCAAAGGGTTATACCTTCAGAATAAGGGTAAACCAGAGTAAATCCATTCTCATCACTCTTCCTACGGGACTGATGGGCAGGTTGCCTTGGTGCTGATCAGAATGTGCATGTGGGACAGGAACAGGAGGAAACAGTCTCAGATTAATGGACCTTAACATGGTTTTGCAGCCCAAATTAATTATCTCTAGGTGGCACAAAATACCCCAAGACACGAATTTGGTTTAATTTAACTCCAGGCTTGGTGCACTTGGGTGGCTCAGTTGGTTAAGCATCTGACTCTTGACTTCTGCTCAGGTCATGATCTCACAGTCATGAGACTGAGTCCTGGATAGGGCTATGCACCTGCTTAAGATTCTCTCTCTCTCTCTCTCTCTCTCTCTCTCTCTCTCTCTCTCTCCCCCCTCCCCTGTTCACACACTTTCTCTCTAAAAAAAATTAATGATAAAATAAAATAAATTAAAATAAAATAATTGCAGACTGGTGCATTCCTAGCCATTCTGGAAGCAAGTTCATATCTTCTCTGGTGGAAGACACTATCATTCTAGGTCTCAAAAAACCCCTACAGATAATTTTTCAAGGACAATGACCAGCATAGTGTCACAAATAATCAACCATCTAAGGAAAGAAGGTTTCTTGAGTTAGATCCAGAAAAGGGAAACAGACCCACAAGGACTTCAGATATTGAAATTATAGAGATAATAGAGATAATAAAACAACTATGCTAACTATTTTAAAAGAAATAAAAGACGTGTTTAGAGGTGCCTGGGTGGCTCAGTTGGCTAAGCATCTGACTTCGGCTCAGGTCATAATCTCACGGTTCATGAGTTTGAGCCCCACATCAAGCTCTGTCCTGACAGCTCAGAGCCTAGAGCCTGCTTCAGATTCTGTCTCCCTCTCTCTCGGCTCCTCCCCTGCTTGCACTCTGTTTCTCTCTCAAATGTAAATAAACATAAAAAAAAATAAATAAAAGACATACTTGAAAATATCTCCAGGGAAATGTGATCTAACATTCTTATTTGAAAAAGAACTAAATGAAACTTTTAGAAATTAATATATTATATGTAATATATAACATAATATATATAACATATAACATAATATACATACATATATTTATACATATTATATACATACCTATATTTACATATATATATATTTAAAGCTGGAAATCTAGGAATACACCCAGTTAGAATTTTCTTTCAAAAGTGAGGGGGAAATAAACATTTTAGTCCACGAAAACCTTATAAGGTTTAATACTAACAGAACATCACTAAAGGCAATTCTAAACAATGTACTTCAGGCAGAAGAAAAGTAATCCCAGATGGAGAAGCTAGAAGAAATGAAGAGCAAAGAAAGTGATAAATACGTGAGTTTATCTAAACAATAATACATTCCTAGGTTAATAACAACAAAAGGAGAACTAAAACTCATGCTAATAATAACGCCTAAGTTAGGTGGATAAGAAAATTGGGTTAAAATATCCTACAGTTCTAATAATGCCTAAGGGGGGGGCAAAGTGTTGATTAATTTTAGTTTTATAATTTAACTATAAATGTTATAATGTTTAGGGAACCACTGAAAGAACAGAACAGCAGGTATATATTCTAAACTAGTTGTAGAAAAAATTAGAAATGATAGAAAGTAATCAAAAAATACATAAAGGAGAAAATAAAGAGATCGGTGAGATCAGCAGAAGAACAAAATTAAATGGTAAATCTAAACCTGCACATATCAGCAATTCCACGAATCACAAATTAACTAAATGCTTCTGTTAAAACTGTGATAGTGGAAACTAGAAACCACTTAGATGTCAATCTACAGGATAATGGATAAACTGCAATACAGACAAACTATGGAATATGAATTGTACTGCAAAAAATAAAAAAAGAATAGTAAAGAACAAACTACAGGCGTACAAAACAGTGTGGATGAATCATACAAACTTAATACTGAGCCACAAAGCAAGAGGCAAAAGAATGCATACAATATGTTCATTTAGGGAGTTCAGAAGTAGGCAAAATTAAGCTACTTAGTTTAGGGATGCCTATATAGATTTAAAAATAATGATATCCTTATTATTAAAGCTAGGATAATGGTTGACTTTTAGGGGTAAGAAAGGGTTTGTGATCAAGATATACCTGATCACATAGGGATCAGGGGGACCATATAGGGGAAGGAGCTGGAATTTTGGCAATATTCTATTTCTTATCTCACAAGTAACTAAAGGGTGTTTGTTCACTTTATAAGTGTAAAGATGTACATATATGCCCTTGTATAAGTGTGGCCTCTATTTAACAATAAAATGACATTTTAAAGTATAAATTTTAAGTGATGAGAGTAGCAGAGTATTCTCATGTAGTATGATTTACTATCCACCTTGTATTTTATTCATTATATAATTTTGAGTACATACTCTACTGTAGTGGAGGCACTGGGGGACAGACTTCTAACTTCAAAAAACTTATCATCTGTGTTCATATTTAATGATACATTTTTAACTTAAAATAAGAATTAGGTATTAGGTATTTTAGTAGCTGGTACTTGACGATATATTAATGGGGGGAAAGAGCTTTTATTAGATCAATAAAGCCTTTTAGTGAAATTTTATTTTATTATTTTATTAATCACAACATCATCTAAAGCATTAGAATATATCTGTATGAGCCAAATTTTTCATTTGCAATTTCACTAGTAATGCTTTATGTACATATTCATTCATTCATTCATTCATTCATTCATTCAGAAACAAAGCTTTATAGAGACCTACCTCTAGCCAGACACTATACTTGTCAGTTCGTGCATCCCAGGCAATATTTTTCAGTACCCTCAGCACAGGTCTGTGGTATTAAGGTTGAGAATCATTGATTCATATCATCTGGTCATAGCAATGTCTCTATGCTGGTCTCCACACTGAGAACTTCACACCAATAAATTAAAGGGACATAAATCTCACCACACCAGATAAAAAGGCTCGAATGCAAAGTGATCCCTATCCACACAGATACCTAGGAGGGACCAAATTCATTATCTTTCTTTCAGGATGTTATCCCTTTTGTTTCTCTAGCAGCCATTATTTGTCTATGATTTATCACATGCACTGGGCATTGCTCAGGTTCTCAAATATAGTCCATGTCTTCATTAATTTTAACATATATTTTATCAAAACCATCTCTAACTCTGCCCCTTCCTGCAGTGCAGCATAGGAGGTAAGAGCATGGGCTCTCCGACACTTGAGGTATCTCACTGTTAGTGAAGATCCTTTTGGATGCAAGCAGTAGAAACCCTAGCTGGAACTGTATTACTCATGAAACTGGGAAGTCAGGATGCATCTGGTTGAGGCACAGCTCTACCTGGGATGTCATACAATACCTCTGTGTGCTGCTCTTCCCATTTCTTACCTCTGCTTTCTTTTCCCTGCCCCCATGGAACTTGCATTCTAGTGGAAGAAATATGGTGTGTGCCTTAGCTGGGGTGCCCAGCATCCTGCCTGTGCTGGTTCCTGCCTGGAGTTTTGTCCATGGTTTGCTCTCATTCTGCTGTTAGGTTTGTACTTTTATGTTCCACTCTAAACAATGCTCTGTCCCAGCCCGTGTTAGTCTGTTTTGTTTTGCTGTTTTAGTTTTTATTTTAATTCCAGTTAACATACCGTGTTATTTTAGTTTCAAGTGTACAATATAGTGACTCAACAATTCCATACAACACCCTGTGGTCATCACAGCAAGTGCACTCCTTAATTCCCATCACCTATTTAACCCATCCCCACCTACCCCTCCCCTCTGTTAACCATCAGTTTGTTCTCTATAGTTAAGAATCTGTTTCTTGATTTGTCTCTCATTTTTTCCCTTTGCTTGTTTTCTTTCTTAAATTCCACATATGAGTGAAATCATGTTACTTGTCTTTCTCTATTTTGCTTAGCATTATACTCTTCTGTTCCATGCATGTCATTGCAAATGTCAAGATTCCATTCTTTTTAATGGCTGCATAATATTCCATTGTATGTATGTGTATGTGTATATAAAGAAGATGTGATATATACATATACATATACATATACATATACATATATATATCACATCTTCTTTATCCATTCATCAATCAATGGACACTTAGGCTGCTTCTATAACTTGGCTATTGTGTATAATGCTGCTATAAACATAGGGGTGCATATATCCCTTTGAATTAGTGTCCTTGTATTCTTGGACTAGATACCCAGTAGTGTGATTGCTTGATCAGGTAGTTTTATTTCTAATTTTTTGAGGAAGCTCCATACTGTTTTTCACAGTGGCTGTACCAGTTTGCGTTCCCACCAACCGTGCATGAGGGTTCCTTTCTCTCTACATCCTCACCAACGCCTGGAGTTTCTTGTGTTGTGATTTGAGCTATTCTGATAGCTCTGAAATGCTATCTTTTTTGATTTGCATTTCCCTGATGATTAGTGACGATGATCCTCTTTTCATGTGTCTGTTGGCCATTTGTATGTATTCTTTGGAGAAATATATAATCATGTCTTCTGCCCATTTTTAATTGGATTATTTGGGGTTTTTTGAATGTTGAATTTTGTAAGTTCTTTATATATTTTCGATACCAACGCTGTATCAGATATGTCGTATGCAAATATCTCCTCCCATTCAGTAGGTTGCCTTTTAGTTTTGTTGTTTGTTTCCTCCATTGTGTAGAAGCTTTGTATTTTGATATAACCCCAATAGTTTATTTTTGATTTTGTTTCTCTTGCCTGAGGAGACATATCTACAAAGAAACTGCTATGGCTGATGTCCAAGAAATTACTGCCTGTGTTCTCTTCTAGGATTTTTATGGTTTCAAGTCTCACATTTAGATCTTTAATCCATTTGAAATTTGTGTATGGTGTAAAAAAGTGGTCCAATTTATTTTTGCATGTTTGTGACCAGTTTTCCTATTTGTTGAACAGACTGTCTCCCACAGGATAATATCCCCTGCTTTGTTGGAGATTAACTATCTATTTGTGGGATTACTTCTGGATTTTCTCTTCTGTTCTATTGAACTATGTGTCTGTTTTTGTGCAAGTATCAATACTGTCTTGATCACTACAGCTTTGTAATATAACTCAAAGTCCAGAATTGTGATGCCTCCAGCTTTGCTTTCCTTTTTCAAGATTGTTTTGGCTTTTGGGATCTTTTATGATTCCACACAAATTTTAGGCTTGTTTGTTTTGGTTCTGTAAAAAGTGTTGTTGGTATTTTGATAGGGATCACATTACATGTGTAGATTACTCTGGGTAGTATAGACACTTTAACAATGTTATTCCAATCCTTGAGCATGGAATGTCTTTGTGTCATCTTCAAATTCTTGCATCAGTGTTTTATAGTTTTCAGAGTGCAGATCTTTCACTTCGTTGGTTAGGTTTATTCCTAGATATCTTATTTGGGATGTAATAGTAAATGGGATGGTTTTCTTAATTTCTCTTTCTGTTGCTTCATTATTGGTGTACAGAAATGCAATGGATTTCTGCACATTGATCTTGTATCCTGCAACTTTACTGAATTCATGTAATAGGTTCTAGCAGTATTTTGGTGTAGTTGTTTTGGGTTATCTATATATAATATCATGTCGTCAGCAAACAGTGAAAGTTTTACTTCTTCCCTACTGATTTGGATGCCTTTTATTTCTTTTTGTTGTCTGATTGCTGTGGTTAGGACTTCCAGTACTATATTGAATACAAATGGTGAGAGTGGTCGTCTATGTCCTGTTCCTGACCTTAGGGGAAAAGCTCTTAGTTTTTTCCCCATTGAATATGATGTGAGCTGTGGATTTTTCATATATAGCCTTTATTATGTTGAGGTATGTTCCCTCTAAACATACTCTGTTGGGTTTTTTTTTAAATCATGAATGGATGTTGTACTTTGTCAAATGCTTTCAGTGTCTA
Organism: Acinonyx jubatus; assembly: GCF_027475565.1. Lineage (NCBI taxonomy): Eukaryota > Metazoa > Chordata > Mammalia > Carnivora > Felidae > Acinonyx > Acinonyx jubatus. The sequence continues at coordinate 73,640,360 of NC_069390.1, read as the reverse complement.
TTGAAATGATCATATGGTTCTTATCTTTCCTGTTATTGATGTGATATATCACACTGATTGATTTACAAATATCGAACTATCCTTGCAACCCAGGAATAAATCCCACATGTTTGTGGTGAATGATATTTTTTAATGTTAACTTCAGGGGTTCCTGGGTGGCTCAATCGTTAAGCATCTGACTTTGGCTCAGGCCATGATCTCACGGTTCATGAGTTTAGTCCATCGGGTAAGCCAGCACCAGCCTCGCTTTGGGTGAGCTTGTGCCCCATATCAGGTGAACATGAGCCCCACTTTGGGTAAACATGAGCCCCGCTTCAGGTGAACCCCGCTGCTCTCTTTCTCCCTGCCCCTCCTTGGATTCTCTCTCTCTCTCTCTGCCGTTCGCTCACTTGAACACTCTATCTCTCAAAAAAAATAGTGTTGCTGAATTCAGTTTGCTAGTATTTTGTTGGGAATTTTTGTATCTGTGTTCATCAGAGATTTTGGACTGTAGTTCTTTTTTTTTGGTGATGTCTATATGGTTTTTGGTATCAGGGTAATACTGGCCTCATAGAATGAATTTGGAAGTTTTCCTAACTTTTCTAGTTTTTGGAATATTTTAAGAATAGGTATTAACTCTTCTTTAAATATTTGGTAGAATTTGCCTGTAAAGCCATATGTCTTGGACTTTTGTTTGTTGGGAGGTTTTTTTATTTTTATTATTATTATTATTATTTTTAACATTTATTTATTTTTGAGACAGAGAGACAGAGCATGAACGGGGGAGGGGCAGAGAGAGAGGGAGACACAGAATCGGAAACAGGCTCCAGGCTCTGAGCCATCAGCCCAGAGCCCGACGCGGGGCTCGAACTCACGGACCCCGAGATCGTGACCTGGCTGAAGTCGGACGCTCAACCGACTGAGCCACCCAGGCGCCCCTGTTGGGAGGTTTTTGATTCAATTTCTTTGCTGGTTATTAGTCTGTTAGAACTTTCTATTTCTTCCTGTTTCAGTTTTGGTAGGTTATATGTTTCTAGGAATGTATCCATTTCTTCTCGGTTGTCCAATTTGTTGGCATATAGTTTTTAATAATATTCTCTTATAATCCTTTGTATTTCTGTGTTGTTGATTGTTATTTATCCTCTCTCATTTGTGATTTTATTTATTTGAGTCCTTTCTCTTTTTTTCTTTGTAAGTCTTGCTAGAGGTTTATTAATTTTATTGATTTTTTTTTCAAAGAACTAGCCCCTGTTGTCATTGATATGTTTTATTGGGTTTTTTTAGATTCTTTATTATTTATTTCTGCTCTTTTCTTTGTTATTTCCCTCTTTATGCTGGTTTTAGGTTTTGTTTCTTGTTCCTTTTCCGTCTCCTTTAGGTGCAAGGTTAGGCTGTTTATTTGAGATTTTTCTTGCTTCCTGAGATAGGCCTGCATTGCTATAAACTTCATTCTCAGAGTCACTTTTACTGCATTCCAGAGGTTTTGGACCATTGTATTTTCATTTTCATTTTTTTTCATATATTTTTTTATTTCTTCTTTTATTTCCTGGTTGACCCATTCATTGTTTAGTTGCATGTTATTTAACCTCCATATATTTGTGGTCTTTCCAGATTTTTTCTTGTGGTTGACTTCTAGTTTTATAGCATTATAACAGAAAAGATGCATGATTTCAATCTTCTTGAATTTGTTGAGGTTTGTTTTGTGAGCTAATACATGATCTATTTTGGAGAATGTTGCATGTACACTTGAAAGAAGGTGTATTCTGTTGCTTTAGGATGGAATGTTCTAAATACATCTGTTAAAGTCCATCTGGCCCAGTGTGTCATTCAAAGCCATTATTTCCTGGTTGGTTTTCTGTTAGATGATCTGTCTATTGATGTAATGGGTCCCCCTACTATTATTGTATTATTATCAATTAGTTGTTTTATGTTTGTTATTAACTGTTTTATCTATTTGGGTGTTTTCATGTTGGGTTCATAAGTATTTACAATTGTTATATCTTCTTCTTTTGTCTCTTGTTACAGTTTGTCTCTTTTTAAAGTCTACTTTGTCCAATGCAAGTATTGCTACTCGGGCTTTCTTTTGGCATCCATTTGTGTGATAAATGTTTCTTCATCCTCTCATTTTCAACCAGCAGGTGTCTTTAGGTCTAAAATGGGTTTCGTGTAGTCATAATATAGAAGTGTCTTGTTTTTTTATCCATTCCATCATCCTAGGGCTTTTGACTGGAGGATTTAGTCCATTTACATTCAAAGTAATTATTGATAGATAGCATCTATTGCCATTTTATTACTTGTTTTATGGCTGTTTCTGAAGATTTTCTCTGATCCTTTATTGTCTTTCTTTCATGTTTTGCTGATTTTCTTAAGTGATATATTGGGATTTCTTTCTCTTTATACCTTGCATGTTTATTAGTGGATTTTGCTTTGTGGTTACCATTAGGTTTGTGTATACCCTCTCCTGCATATAGCAATCTATATTAAGTTGAGTGTTGTTTAAGTTTGAACCCATTCTTTTCTCTTCTCCTCCCACATTTTAGGTATATGTTGTTATATTTATATCCTTTTTTGTGAGTCCCTTGACTGATTTTTTTACAGAAATATTTATTTTTACTGTTTTAGTGTTTTCTACCTCTATACTTTCACTTTTGGTCTCTCCTTCCCACTAAAAGAGTCCCTTTTAATATTTCCTGCAGAGCTAGTTTAGTGGTCATGAACTCCTTTAGTTTTTGTTTGCCTGGGAAACTCTACCTCTCCTTCTGTTCTGAATGATAGATACAGTATTCTGGGCTGCAGATTTTTCCCACTCGGCACTTTGAATATTTCATGCCATTTCCTTCTGACTTGATAAGTTTCTACTGAAAAATCTCTTGCTAGTCTTATGGGTTTTTCCTTGTAAGTTACTGACTTCTTCTGTATTGCTGCTTTAAATTTTTTTCTTTATTATTATATTTTGCCAGTTTAATTACAATATGTCTTGGTGTGTGTCTGCTTTTGTTGACTTTGTTGGGGGTTCTCTATAGCCTCCTGGATCTGGATATTTGTTTCCTTCCCCAGATCAGGGAAGTTTTCGGTTATTATTTCTTCAAGTAAACTTTCTGCCCCCTTTCTCCTTCTTCTTCTTCTGGGACTCCCATAGTATAAATGCTATTACGTTTGATGGAGTCCTTGAATTCCCTAAGTCTATTCCCATTTTGCATAATTCTTTTCAGTCTCTTTTGTTCAGGTTGATTACTTTGTATTTCTTGGTCTTCTAGTTTGCCAATTCATGCCTCTGCTTCTTCCATCCTGCTGTTCATTGTAGAAAGTGTATTTCTCATTTTGTTTACTGTGCCCTTTATCTCTGTTATATTATTCCTTATCTCTGTATTAAGGGTTATTTCCCGCATGTCTTTCAGTCTTTTCTTGAGTCTTGTGATTATCCTTATGATCACTGCTTTACATTCTCTATCAGGCATATTACTTATATCTTTTTTTTTTCTTTTTTGCTTGGATCTCTGGCTGTGGCCTTGTCCTGTTCTTTCCTTTGAGATAAATTTCTCTATCTCCTCATTTTGTCGGCCTCTCTGTGTCTGTTTCCGTGTGTTAAGGAAGTCAGCTGTGCCTTCTGCTCTTGAGAGTAGTGACTTCATGAAGAAGAGGTCCTGGAGTATCTTGCAGTGCAGTGTCTCCTGTTCACTAGAACCTGGAACTTCAGAAGAGTATCCTATTTGTGTTGCTTTCACCCTGCTGTTGTGTCTCAGAGTCATTTTTCCCTTCCGTGCCGTTGTCTTCACTGACTCTCTGCCTGTTATGAGCTATGCTTGCTCTCTGTGGTGTTAGTGAGACCCACACAGGCCAGCTCTGAGGGGGTACGCCCACTGGGGAACTTGGGAGCGGGGTGGTGGTATCAGCAAAATGTGTGCTGGGCCACGAGTCCTACGCCGGATCCCTGAAGCACTGTGCCAGCCGGGGGCCGTGTGCTAGGGCTGCCAGAGGCATAAGGCAGGCGTGGCACAAGACAATGGCTGGGTGTGGTTGGGCCTGGTTTTCAACAGCGGCTGGGGCCACAGCTGGGTACAGTGCAGCAGTGTAAAGGAGGCTGGGGGAACGTGGGTAGGTATGGTGCATGATGGTGGCTGGAGGCGCACCTCTGGGCACAGTGCAGTACATGTGGCCATGGCACATGGTGGCAGCTGTGCACCCGGCAGCTGGTCAGGACACATGCTCAGCGGGATTTGTCCTGAGGCCAAGGCTGAGGAGCAGGCTCAGAGTGGGCTAGTTCTCTGGACAACTCGGAGGCATGGTGCACAGCTAGCAGGTTAGGAAGCAAGTGTCTGTGCAGCCCTGCCTCTCACAGGAATCTGTGTTTATGCTAAGGGATGAGGGAGGAAAATGGCGCCTGCCAGCTCCCTCGTTTTTGGAGAAGCCCCCCCAACATGCTCCGAAATCAGTACGAGCAGATCTGTCTCCATTTGTCCCCATTGTTGTATAAAACCCCTGTTTCTATGTTGCCTTTCTGCATTGGCTGCTGTTTACGGGCAGGGATGGCTATTGCTGGCCTTCCTGGCTCTCCCAGTACTGAGTCAGTTGGCTCTTAAAACTCCCGGTTCCAGGTCCCACTGGTTTTAAAGGTCACAGGTTTCAGCCCCTCTGGTTTTTAAAGCCAAACGTTCTGGAGATGAGTCTTCCCCATGTGGGCTTGCTGGTGTGAGGGCCCATTTCTTTGCCCCCTCTGCACGTGCAGCTCCCTCCTTCCTGCAGGCAGCCTCCCTCTACCTCTTTGGCCTCCCTTGCCTTTCAGATACCGCTTCCTCTCTATATTTGTTGTGGAGTTTGTTCTGCCAGCCTTTGGGTCACTTTGTGGTTTGTTGACTTGGATGTGGATGATATCTAGTTGAAAACATGGGGCGGGTGAGCTCAGGGTCCTCCTATGCCGCCATCTTCCCAAGCTTCCACCCATGCAAGTCTCTTTGGATGAATTGCTTCCCTGCAGTCCAGCTGGTTTTCAGGCTTTGTGGCAGAAATGTCAGGCTTCTGAACTATAATTGTACACATCCCAACCCATGTGGCTCCATTTCTCTAGTTCTATTCCTTTTTACTATGACAGAAACCACATAATGGCAGGCTAGGATCCCTCAAGTATAAATGTACTCTGAAAAAAATTCTCTCTGCCTATGAACATCTTATACACAAGCTCTTGTTCTCCAGGAATCATGGTTTTATAAGCTTCCTGAATCTAAATGGAAAAAAAAGAATATTTCTTAGTGGTTATGGCCTGAAAATGTCCTTATGAGTCCGAAACTGTTTTTCTTATGATCTCATTGTCAAATATGTCCCATTCACTGCCCCCTGCCCCCTGGATTAAAAGTTTTGCTTTTACATGAGGTGTCTGGGTAACTTGGTTAAGCAAACAACTCTTGATTTCAGCTCAGGTCATGATCTCACAGTTTGTGAGTTTGAGCCCCGTATTGGGCTCTGTGCTGACAGTGCAGAGCCTGCTTGGGATTTTCTCTCTCTCTCTCTCTCTCTGCCTCCCCCCCCCCACCAACTTATGTGCTTGCTCTCTCTCTCTCTCAAAACAAACAAACAAACAAAGAAACAAACAAACAAACATTGGGGCATCCGGGTAGCTCAGTTGACTAAGCACCTGACTCTTGATCTCAGCTCAGGTCATGATCTCACAGTTCATAAGACTGAGCCCCACATCGGGCTCTGTGCTGACAGCATGGTGCCTGCTTGGGATTCCCTCTCTTCCTCTCTCTCTGCTTCTCTCTCTCTCTCTCTCAAAATAAATAAATTTAAAAAAGCATTTAAAAAAGAGTTCTCCTTTTACACTCCCAGGCATAAACCCAGTGCAAATTATGCACTTGTTCACCAAAGATGTGTGCTTAAATGTATATAATAGCAGTATTCATAATATCTTCAAACTAGAAACACCCCAATGTCCATCAACAACAGAATTTACAAATAATTGTGGTATATTCCTACAATTAAATGCTATAGATCCATGAAAGTAGACAAACCATAGGTATACGAAACAACATAAATGAATCTTACAAGCTACTAATGAGCAAAAGAAGCCAGATATAAAAGAATGTGTAAAATATGATTCCATTTCTATAAAAGTCAAAACTAGTCAAAGCTAATGTAGAGTTTGAAGTGCTTCACTTTGGGGTAGGAGGGAGGGATGGTATTTGGAAGAAGGCATGAGGGGGACTCCTGGGGTCTTGGTAACATTCTATTTCTTGACCTGGTTTCATAGCTGTGTTCATTGGGTGATAATTCATTAAGCTACCCGTTTATGACTTGTGTTCTTTTTTTTAACTAAAAAAGGTTTTTCCTAATAAAGTTTCCCACTCGCTATATAATACCAAGGTATTTATTAGGTCTTACTTCCTCGGAGAGCTGTTCCATACCAGGAAAGTCTTAGGGGCCACGCTGAGCTGGGAGAGTTGTTTCCTTGAGAAGCTGGCAATCGTGTGCATGTGGGTGAGGGGGGATGAAGTTGTTCTCCAAATGGGAAACAAAACAAAGTTGGAAGAAGGTAGATAGTTCCCAAACAAGTGGGGCCATAATTAGGTGGTGACAAAGGAGGCAGAAACAGATGGGTTCAACACCCAGAAAGCATGAGAGGTTTTATAGCACAGTGGTTACACGTGAACTCTACAGCCGGAATCCTTGGACTGACAGCCCAGATCTACTAACTTCTGTTTCACATCGGGCAGGTTACCGAACCTCTCTGTGCCTCAGGGCTCTCATCCATAAATGCACATGAGAGGTCAAAGTGTGATACTTGCTAAGCATTCCTAGCGGCACCTGTTCCGTGGTGGGGACTCAGCACATGTTGTTATGGTTACTACTACATCTGCACTAACGTTTGCTTTCACAATCCATATGCTGGAGTGTGGCTGCCCACTGCTCCCGAGCTTTACAGGAAGGCAGAGAGGCCATCGTGTCTTCCCCAGGGCTAGTTCCAAAGTTCACACATCAGATACGTCCCCCGGATATAAAAGCTATGAGAACAGGGTTCACTGTAAAAATGACCACTCAAACCAAACTATAAAAATTGGGGGTTTATATGTTCAAGAAAAGGGGGAGCTAGTCAGTTTCCAGAGAAACAGAAGCAGGGAATGGCTTGGCAGATCATGTAAGAGGAGGACAGCACAAACAAGACATTGGTGGCCCATCTTTATTCAAAATTAAACCCTCTCTACACACACGGTGTCAAAGTGAACATTAACCCTGAATATTTGCCCCAGATTTGACTCTGCGCTTAGCCAGGTCAAGACGGATATTTCTTCAGTTAGAGAAAAAGAAAAAAACAGGTCATACCCCAAGAAATCAACACTTTTATTTTATTTTATATCTCATTGGGGTTTTATTCTGTTGCTTTTATCTCTAAGCTGTTTCTCACTGTTTTATCTCAGAGTTTTTGAATGCTCTCCTCTAACAACCAATACAAACACAATAAACGGTGTAACAGTCAAGAACCTTGATATACAAGTGGAGGCACACTAGCAGCAAGGCATCCAAGAACACCGAGATAAAACGGAGAAAAGCGTGAAGTAGCTAGTGAGCAGGGCTCTGAATGAAAATGTACAGTGGACTGTGGAGTCGGGGGAGGACCAGAAGCTAAATCCAGTATGCTAAATTTCAGGTGTCATCAGACTAGTAAACAGGTATGTTTGCAGCCAATTGTAAATATAAGAAATGCTTAGCATGGTTTCTTTTTAAAAAAAATTTTTTTTTCAACGTTTACTTATTTTTGGGACAGAGAGAGACAGAGCATGAACGGGGGAGGGGCAGAGAGAGAGGGAGACACAGAATCGGAAACAGGCTCCAGGCTCTGAGCCGTCAGCCCAGAGCCTGACGCGGGGCTCGAACTCACGGACCGCGAGATCGTGATCTGGCTGAAGTCGGAAGCTTAACCGACTGTGCCACCCAGGCACCCCGAAGAAATGCTTAGCATGGTTTCTTAAACAAAGCTTTAACTACATACTATTCCAATGAATGAATGAATGAGAAATCAAGTATTGGTATTATTAACATATAGAAAGCATGGAATCTTAGAAGTAAAAGGGACCCGTAAAGTCCCTTTGTCTATTTCTCTCACAAGTGGTTTCAGCCTGAGCACCTCAGAGTTGCAGGTTTGAATTAGGACCCAGTGAGAAAGAATGAAACAGAAGTCAACACTGATACGTGAACCTTTTTTTTAGGGAGTACAGTATGTTCGAAAGTAATGGATAGTGGAAAGACAGTTTTTAGCAAGATAATTCCCTCCCTCCTATCAAGGGAGAATTGGAAAGGACCCCAAAGAGGTCATTTATCATGTCATCTCTCTTCTGGTTGTAAAATACATAAGTCACTTGTTAATACCAACACTATTCTGTACTTGTATAGTACTCTTACTTCTCAAAGTGTATTCAAAGACATCTCCATTAATCCTCGCAAGAAAATAGGTATTCTTTTCTGAGGTCCAAAGAAGTTACTAGCCCAGACATAATGGGTGCCTGTTGACTTACAGAAATTCAGTGACCTCAAGACAGAGGTATGGAATGTCCTAATGAAAGACTGCTCCACAAAAATACATGTTCGTTCACGGAACGAACATATACACAGGGAGAGTTGTTGAGAATCAATCGGTACCTTGCCTTTTTGAAGCTGTAATTCATGAGTATTAATTCGGAAAGTAGGTTTCTCTCCTCCTCCAACGTGAGAGAAGGGACGGACACAAAGGTGCTTCAGATGGTTCTCCAGTGGGGAGGAGAGGGAAAGTAGAGGGTGGTTCCTCCCTGGAGCTGACTCCTCAGGGGCTGGGAAGGGGTGGGGGGAGGGCCTATGTGTTCTGGGCCTCGCCTTGCACCCGTACACCAGTTCCAGAATGTAGGTAGGTAATGTTCCAGAATGGCAGGCCTTAGATGGGATTGCAGCTGTGAGGGGCCAGAGTGATGGCTGTGACAGGTAGAGCCCCGCACAGAGCAGCAAGCCTACCTGACAGCGAAAGACGAGAGCTCAAGAGCCACAGTGGACAGCATAAAGGCAGGGGTGAGGGCCAGAGGGCTTTTCACCTCTGTTTCCCTCAGCTACATAACCCTCATAACTCTGGGATGTGGGTATGACCCATAGGAGATGAAAGGATATTTAAAAAAAAATAATTTAAAAATATTAGACGTGTGGCTAATTTTGATAAGTTGAGATTTGATTTGATTTAGAAATATAAAGACGTGATGTTTCTTGCACTTGAGGTGTCATGGAACAACTGTACCTGGGTTAGTCTTTATTCGATGAGCATTTATTGCGTACCTTCTAGGATAGGGATTGGGGATGTAGTAAGAAAAAAGACAGAAATTGTCCCCCCGAATAGCTTGTTACATCTATCAAGAAAGACAGGCAATTAAACAAGGAGTAACCACACGAGTGTGCTGAGTGTTACAACAGAGAAGTACAGGGATCTGACGCACCGGGGAACAGGGGTACGTACCTGGTCTACGGGTCCGGGAAGGCATCCCCACAGAAGCCACCTGTAAGCTGCGATCCGAAGGCTTCTGTCCTGTATCACACAGCACTTCATTTCACCGCTACTAAGTTATGCACTTAGCGCGGCTGCGCGGTTTTCACTATTGTACATTCTCTCACTCAACACTGAGCTCCTGGAGGTCTTGGACCATTGTAAGTAATTATTATTATTTTTTAAAAAAATCTCTGTATCCCCAACACCCTTCACAGAACTGCTTCTACAAATAGTAGGCTTTGAACGCACAGTTGCTAGGTGAAAAAAGAAAAGAAAAGAAATGGAATGAATGAATGAGTAAATGAATAACCGGAGGCACGTGTGGCAGAAATGCCAGGGCTCAGCGACAAAGGGCCCAGGCTAGCGTCTAGCTAAGCGGTGCCACTGCAATGCCCTTTTCCATGCAGCCGGGTGATAAGCACCTGCTTATTGAGGCTACACCGCCCCCGTGAGGGCAGTCCTGGTAGTGCCAGGGTTGGGCGGACACGAACCCCCTGCTTCGGTGCTCGGCTTCAGGCTGGTGAACTCCCACCCTCATGGTCCCTTTACTCTGACCACCGCCAGCCCTTCTGCAAAGCAAGGGCCTGCAGTTTTCTCCTAAAAATGGCAGGCCAGGTAAGAAAACTGAACTGCATTTTCATGGACCAGCTCTGGGGACACAGAGAAGTTGTGTCACGTTCCCTTCCTCATGGGTAGGCTGGAGAGGAGGACTCCATCCCTCCCATTGCCCTGGAAGAGTGTCGCGTTGACTGCTCACTCAGTCAGTGAGGGCTACTGCAACTAAATGGCACGGAGGAGGTGGCTTAAACAGCAGAAATCTACGTCTCACAGTTCTGGAGGATGAAAGTCTGCGATCAGGGTGCCAGCACGGTGCAGGTTCTGGTGAGGGCCTTCTTCCTGGGTTGCAGATGGCCATCTTCTTGCTCTGCCTTCACATGGAGAGAGAGGGAGAGAGATGCTCTCTGTTATGTGTCTTATAAGAGCACTAGGCCCACTCATGAGGGCTCCACCTTCATGACCCGATCAACCTTCCCAAGGCCCCACCCCTAATATTATCACACCGGGGATTAGGGCTCCAACATATGAGTTTCAGGGCATGGGCTGGAGGACACAGACATTCAGTCTCTAGCAACCACCTTGCATGAACAGATGCACCTGTCACAGGACGTGGAATGCCTTAACAGACATTGCCCTCATCAGTGTCGCTTCATCTCTCCCCTCTAGGGGGCTTTAAACTGGTCAGCTCTGAGAAGCACCCCTGGACGGGAATAATGTGCCAGCACTCAGGGCACCTTCCTCACTGAACGTCCTGGCCAAACTCCTCCAAACTTCTGTTGCGATTATTGCAGTGTGGCTTGATACACTGAGAGGAGGAAGAACTGGGTTCTAACCCCAGTTCCCCTGAATCAATGTATCCTATGCATTAGACCTCAGGTGATTTGGTTAATCTCTTGGAACCTCAGCTTGCCTACAGAATAAATATGAAAATACCTTAACCATCTTACAGGACTCTTGAAAGAATCAAATGGTATATTGAATGTCCTTTGTAAACTTAAATTTTTTTTAAATGTTTTATTATTTATTTTTGAGAGAGACAGAATGTGAGTGGGGAAGGGGCAGGGAGAGAGGGAGACATAGAATCCAAAGTAGGCTCCGGGCTCTGAGCCATTAGCACAGACACGGGGATCGAATTCATGGACCATGATATCGTGACCTGAGCCAACGTCGGACGCTTAACTGGCTGGGCCACCCAGGTGCCCCATTCTTTGTAAACTTTAAAGTACTATACAGCCACAAAATATTATTCTTATTAAGTGCTACATGCCGAAACATGTGTGAAATAGTGATTCCACAAAGGTGTCCTTTTATGTTGTGGAATCCTCATTGTCTCTGCTTGCTACACCACACAGCCGGGGGGATTGCTGGCTGGTGTCTTTTTCACCTCATTCCTTCATTTCCTTCCGATTAGATCATCCAAACCTCAGTTACAAGCAAAATTTAGTCAAAACATATTTATCTAGGGCTTACCATGTGCCAGGAGTGCTCTAGGCGCTGGAGATACCAGAGATGATGGGGGCAGACAAGTCCCTGCTCTCATGCACTGGGGCTAGAGCAAGGGGGTAAAACAGGCATTCCCTGCCCACGGGGGCTTACAGTCTCGTCAGGGAGGTAGGAATTAAACAACCACACAGAATTTAATTTATGTTAACAGAAAAGAAGTAAAATGTTTCATATTGTCTATAGTTGCTATCCTCCTGCCCTTACAAATCCCCAACTACTAGCCAGAGGGAACATTAACTGAATGTCTTGTTTATCTTTCTATCTATCTATCTATCTATCATCTATCTATCTATCTATCTATCTATTTATTGATTGATTTTGATAGAGAGCAAGCAGCATCAGGGAAGGGGCAGAGGGACACAGAGAGAATATCCCAGTAGGCTCTGTGCTCTCAGCACCGAGCCTGACTCAGGGCTCGAACCCATGAACTGTGAGATTAAGCCCTGATCCAATACCAAGAGTTGGATGCTTAACCAACTGAGCCACCCAGGCGCCCCAAAATGTCCAATACCTTTAAACTCCTTCCAATCCAATACTTGAAACAATTCTCCATCAGGCAACGCTCAAAGGTGGTAGAAAAATGCTCAGCTTGTCCTCTCCTCCCTCCAAAACAGATGAGGAAGTGCAGGATGTGAGGCGGAGGGGAAGAGCTGAGGTCCTCACACTGCGTGTCCTCTCCCTCTTTCAGTCTCCAGACAAACGTCTCTTGTCTTCCTGTGTGCTGCTGAAGACTGGGACTGGTGTCACCCGGACGCAGGTCTTTCTCTTGGTTCGGTCAGACCCTGGGATTAATCCCTGGCTGGCTCGGCCTCCCCAATACCTCCGCGAGCTGCGCACCTTGGGTCTTTGCCACATTCCGTCTCCAGCCTGTTGGCCTGAAAATCTGCTCCCGATCTCTGCTGTGAGGGTCACCTCACCCTGCCATGGCCGACCCACCAGAAGACCCACTCGCTTTATACTTAGTGTCCATTCAGCGTGGGAACTGAAAGTTCTCAGGAAAGTTAAATGTCAGGGCCTCTGCTTGACCACACCACACCATGAGATTTATCAAACCTGTGCCAGAGAGCTAAGTGAGAAAGGGCAGTAACACTCTAACTGACCTAGTGAGTCAGCCCAGTCTAGCCCCAAATGAGGGGTATTAGGAAGCCCACATATCAGTTTCCTCTCACCCTCTACCTTTGCCTCTCCCCACCAATGCTGGGGGCTGGAAAATGGGTGGTTTGCGTTTACTTTCCATACGTGATATACGCCCAGTCAAGCCACTGGTGAGTCTCGTGGCTTCGCTAAATATACCCTTCGGGAGAACTTGGGTACTAAGTCCTTGCCTCCCGTGCATTCTCTACCCCTGCTCACGCCCTGGACTCTGCAGCCGCTGGCTTCTCCGCACTGCTTTGCGCATGCCTGGACCCCACCCCTCTGCCTTCCAGCCTGAAGCACCACTAACGGTGGCTACGATGTGTAGCAGACTCTTCCTGAAGGATATGGGGTGGTGGCAAGGGGGTGCAGCAAAACACAAGATGGGGGGCAACGTGAAATCAAATGGTGAAAGGCACCACCTTTAAAGACGCTCTGCTGTCCCTGCCACAACGATTATTTCACTTGTGGACATTCTCAGCTTTTTCACGAAGCCCCGGTTGCCATCATTTCCCGGACTTGTTTCACCTCCTCCTGGCCAAGTGTTTCTTCTCAACTCTCTCGGTACCAGACGCGCTCATTAACTGTCCTCCAGGCAGCCAGTCGATTAGTCTGTTATGGAAAAATTTAGTTCTTTTATCTGACACTGAGCTGAGAAGTAGCACAGAGGAATGACTGAGATCATGGGTTTCAAAGGCGGTCTGCCCAGGTTTCAAATCTGGTCTTCACGGCCGACTAGCTGTGTGAACTCATTCTCTCTATACCACGGCTGCCCCACCTATAAACCTGGCTGGGACTATGTGAGGGCTGCATGAGAAATAGATGCATGTAAGATGTCCACACCCGTTCTTGGCAAAAAGGTAGCAGCCAGTGAAAGGTACATGCTGTTCTCTCAACTTTCTCCCTTTTTCTAGACTAGCCTGGAACGGTGGTTCTCAAACTTTAGCACACATAAGAATTATCTGGAGGGCTTATGAAATGACAGACTGTTGGGACCCAATTCTAGCACTACAACCTAAGTTTTTTATTTATAAAAGTATTATTAAATTGTTTTTTCTTCACACAAGAACCATCAATCTTGGCTTCCCACCCTTAGGAACAAGGAGAGGTTTCAACTCATACTCTGTACAAAGCCTTCCTTGGTCAAATTCCACAGGCGGAGAAGAACATATTTAGTATGCTGCCTGCTCTGTAAGGAAGCATAAACGTGAATACATACACATATCTCCATTTCTTGCAAAAAAGAAACTTAGGAAGGATAAACCAGAAACTAATAGAATTGTTTACCTCAAGTGATCATTGAGAGGACAGTAGACAGAATGACATTTTCTCTGAGTGTGCTATTTTTGTGTGTGGTTTTGACTTTTGGAAGCATGCTAGTGAGGGGTTTCTACTAGCCAAACCACTCACAATTTGAGCAAAATAATAATGAAGAATAACGACAGAAATGAATTATGACACTGGAGGAAAACAAACCCACAAGAATCTATGAGTCCTTAATGAACTAAAAGCGGGAGGGGGGGGCGGTGAAGCAGAAAGAAACAAATAAGAAGGATGACAGGATAGCTTTTCTTTATAACAGAATATCAACTAACAAATGTTGAAAGAATAATCACCATTCTTAATTTTTGAAAATTAATTAATTAATTTATTTTGAGAGAGAGATAGAGAGTATGAGTGGGGGAGGGGCAGAGAGAGAGGGAGAGAGGGAACCCCAAGTAGGCTCCATGCCCAACACAGAGCCCGAAGTGGGGCTCGACCTCATGACCGTGAGATCATGACCTGAGCCAAAATCAAGAGCCAGAAACTCAATCGACTGAGCCAGCCAGGGGCTCCAGAAAGTCACCATTTTTAACCATCATAGCAATATTTGGTTAAGGTAAGAATTATCAAGGAATGCTAAAACCATTAGGTGAAAGTCTGTTGGGGATAAGCATGTTTACACATCTGAAAATTTCTCCTCCTAGATTCTTAACTACAAGAGGAAAGAAAGTACTTTTACAGCAGACAACACCGTAGCTAAGTGATCACTGACAAACCGATACCATGTTTCCTGAGAAGAAACACTGAGAAGGATATAACATCACTTATGTAGCATTCTTGCCCAAAATGTGTAACCTGAATTTATATAGTTTATAGACTGGTCTGTGCTTTTCAAAAATATCAACGTCAGAAGAGATGAGGAAAGCCTGGGGGACCATTCCAGATTAAAGGACATTAAAGAGCTAATGCAACACATGATTCTCTATTGGATGCTGAATTAGGAAAGAAAATCTCTACATGGCTATAAAGATATTATTGTGACAGTGGGGAAAAAAATTGTAAATGAACTGAATATTACCTAATACTATTGCATCACCATTATAAACATTATAATAAAGTTTATTTATTTTGAGAGAGAGATGGGGGAGGGGCAAAGACAGGGGGCGGAGAGAGAATCCCAAGCAGGATTCACACTGTCAGGGCAAATTCCAACATGGGGCTTGAACCCACGAGCTGTGAGATAATGACCTGAGCTGAAACCAAGAGTCTGACATTCAGCTGACTGAGCGACTCACACGCCCCTGAAACAATTTTTTTTAAGTCTTTAGGTGAATTCCTCTCCCTAACTAGCCAGCATATATATATATATATATATATATATATATACACACACATACATATAATTTTCCCTTTAAACCCAGTATTTTTTTTTACTATTACTGTTTCCTGTTAATGATAACGTTTAGTTCCCTGGCTTGGGCAGCTGGTTGAGGGATGGAGATGGGCACAATTTGAAATCAGTGCATCTGAGTTGTCCCAGGGAGGTCCCATGAGACAAGAGTTCAGAGGAGAAGTCTAGGCTAAAGAAATGGATTTGTCAGGTGGTATTACTCCTTGAGACTTCTGGGAGGAGCTTAGAAAAAAAGACTGACACTTATGAGGGACACTAATAGTGAATGGTGGGAGAACCCAGGGGAGCCATGTCCCAGGGGGAAGCCGGGGGGGGGGGCGGGGCGTGGAAGGACAGAATCACAGCATGCAAGTCAAGAATATGAAATGCCCCTAGGAGTAAAACAGACATGTGCAAAGTCCACTGGATTTGGCAACTAGGCGGTCCTTGGTGACCTGTGCAATTAGCAATTTCCACTGGGGTCAGAGATGAAACCCTGCTGCACTGCACGAAAGGGTAATTAATGGGGGGTGAAATGTGCTGAGTACACTCTTCTGATAAGCCTATTTTGGAGAGTAGGAGAAAATATGACAGCATCCATAGCAACAGTTGAGTGAAGGCAGAGTTTTGGTTTTTGTTTTTAAAGCTGGAAGTGATTGGGTCTCTCAGTTAAATATCTGACTTTGGCTCAGGTTATGGTCTCATGGTTCGTGAGTTTGAGTCCTGCGTCAGGCTCTCTACTGTCAGCATGGTGTCCACTTCAGATCCTCTGTCTGTCTGTCTCTCTCTCTGCCTCTCCCCTGCTCTCTCTCTCTCAAAAATAAATAAACACTAAATTGTTTTTTTTAAAAAAGGTGTAAGTGAGTGGCCTGAGGAGAGGGGGAGGTTGGAGAAGCAGAAAAGGGAGATGCTTGAATTAGCAAGAGCCCAGAGGAACTAATGAGCAGGGGATCTGGACACCTTGGTGGGCCCAGCTGTGCCCCAGCAGGGAGCAGAATCTCTCCTCCTGCCCAGTGGTCTGCAGGCCCCAGAACCTTGCTTGGTGGCCCTTCCTTCCCTACACAGCTCTCCTCTCCTCTCTCAAAAACAGACCAGAGTGTTCCCGTCTTTCCTAGTATCTCCTTTGATTAGCCACCACAGGACCCTGAAAAGCATTGTACTGATGTGGGTAGAGCTCAGAATTTGGAGTCTGATGACAGCTTTGTGTGTGTGTGTGTGTGTGTGTGTGTGTGTGTGTGTGTTTCATTTTTTGCTTGACTTCCTGACACCAATTTCCTCATGTTAAAAATGGGAAGATGTGCCCTATTTCACAGGCTTTTCTGAGAATAAATTAAGATAATACATGAAAACACTTTCAACAACACTAAAGGGAAGTGTGATGAGGTAGCTTTTGTTTTTTGGTGTGTGTGTGTGTGTGTGTGTTTTGTCTTTTGTTTTTTTACTGTGAGTGGTTTTGTTTGTTTGTTTGGGTCTGTTTGTAATTATTGCGGCAAAAGATTCTCTCAGCAATTATTCATCAAGGGCTCAGCATGTGCCAGACCCTCTGCTCTCCTCATCTGGCGTTGTTCCAGTGACCAGGAGGCCTGGTGGTTGCCAAGAATGTTCTCTACAGCTGCCGGTTTCTGACTAGGCAGCTACACAGGATCACGTGTTCTTTGCTGTCTGGGTGGGAAGGTGGGGAGGCGGGGGTGGAGGAGGGTAAGGTGTATCAACACAGACACCCTGGACTCTGGCTGTGGTTCAGAACCGATTGTGATGAATTGTGCAACGCGAGTCAGTGGAAGTCAGCTGGCAATTATCACGATGAGGTGGTCACGGAGAACGGTTTTATCATAATCTAATTTTCCACTAGGTGACAGCAGAGCCCATAGCATTATCTTAATCGTCGTTCCCCTTGAACGAATCGTGTTTGAGCACCTTCTAAAAGAAGATCCTGCCACTCCGGAGAGAGGAATTATTGCTAAGACTATGATACACGGCCTTGAGATGTCATTGTTGCTCTCCCGAGATAACTAAATTCCAGATTTTTAAAATGGATTTTAGTTTCTGACATACTAAGTCAGGTGAATTTATAGAAACAGCTATAATAATAAAAAGAACTAACATTTATTAAGCATTTACTGTGTTCAGGCACTGTTATAAATGTGCTGGGCCCCGAGATAGCACTTCTTAGAAGTGTCCTTCAGTGAAGAGCTAAGCCTCCCCCGGCCCAGCTCCTGTAACCAGAACACTAACTACATAAATATGTGCTCACGGCTTAACTGCCCTGCACAGAAGAGGAAGTTGGTAAAACATGTTCATAATTTAGTCAAGGGCCTTTTACAGGGTTTCAAAAACAATTGTCGGTTCTAATTGGCGTTTTTCAGAGCGTTTACCTTCTTTTTTTTTTTCACAACCTTTTTTTCTTTAGACTCACGTCAATCTTTGTTTGGGTCCCCTGTCGGTGGTCCGCTTCTCTTGGGAACGTCTGGTGAGTTTCTGAGTGACCCAGCGGAGTCTTTTTTCAGGGCTTGAGGCTGAGAAGCCAGGCAGAATGAGTTTGATCACCACAGCGCAAAGACTTAACCATCAGGGGACAGCGGGAATGAGAGCAAGTGGCTGGCATACAACTCTGTCCCCAGACCCCTGAAGGCTTGCCTTGGACCTGAGCAAAGCCCGAGAAGTAAAATGACTGGGCTGCCTGGAACATGCTGGCACATAAGCAGGCTTGCTGTGTTTTTTTTCTATCACACTGTTACATAGAAACCAGAGGGCCATTCTAGCAGGCTCCTACACAGCTGCCTATACAGCTTTTTACATTTTAAAATTATTTCTCTCCCTGAAAGAAGGCTACAAGAACATAGACAAAATTCAAAAAGGCATACGGTTAAAAAGTAAGGTTTCCCTCCCACGCCTATTCCCTACAGGAATCCACTGTATCCGCAGTTATAGTTTCTAGTGCTGCCCGGCTTTGATACCCTGATTATACTCTGCTATGCTTGCTTGAGGCTCAGTAAAGGTGCTGGCTCCTGACACAGCGGCTAGGGTAACTCAGATAGCAGAGCTTGTTAAGCACATGGCACCTCTTGATGATTCTCAGGGGCTAGGAAATCATACCACATGGGAAAATGAGCCACGGAAAATTGGAAATCAATGGCAGGGTGGCTTATTTGTACCCATAGGCCAGTGTGGCTCAGGGAAATTCAGGGTGCTATTATTAGAGAAATGGCCTATGTTCTCAGATGAAAGTTTAAAAACACAGGTAAGTATATCTCCATCAGTAAGTGCATATAAATCCATACACAAGTGCATATACTTATCTATGCCCTTCCATATACAGTCAAACCTTGGATTGCAGGTAACTTGTTCTGTGAGTGTTCCACAAGACAAACAAATATTTCCAATAAATTTTAACTTGATAAACGAGCGATGCCTTGCAACATGAGTGGTATGTGATGCCCAACATCACATGATCCCAGCTGAGCCAGTGGTTCTTCTCTGTCTCTCTCTCTCCCTCCCTCTCTCTCTCTCCCTTGCTGCAGAGGAGGAGGATAAATAGGGAGAGGAACCTCTCACTTCAAATGAGATTAGGGAGACGTGTAACGTGGGGAACAGCGCACAATTTTGGAGAAAAGCACCACCCGAATAAGGCTGTAGCAGTGCAAGCAATGCAGCTGTTTAACGACAGTGCAATGTCACATTTCGGTGAAATCCTCAAAAGGAGGCGAAAGTGTCATACCCAAAGGTTAAAGTTGCACAAAAAGAAAAAGATTCCATTGAGCCAATAGATAGCAGTGATTCTGTTAGTGATAGTGAAAGTCATTCTACGCAATAACCCTCCTCTCTCTTGTCTCCCTCACACCAGCCACGAAGGTGTTCAATGGTACGTGCAGGTTAATTTGCTTCTTTTTCTTCATATTTTGTATTTTCTTTATGATTTGTATTATATTACAGTACTGTAATCCTTTTATATGATTTTTTTGGATTGTGGAATGAATCAGCTGAGTTTCCATCACTTCTTATGGGAAATTTGCTTTGATATGCAAGTGCTTTGGATGACAAGCATGTTTCTGGAACAAATTATGCTTGCAAACCAAGGTTTTACTGCAGACGAATATATATGTGCTACAGTTCTTCCTTGCAGTATGGAGCCCAAGCTCTAGTCTCCAAGTCTTACAGCAACCCAAGCATTGGCAAACAATATCTCCATGAGAAAGGAGCTGAGACTCCTATGGTCACTCAGAATCTTACCCCACAATGTCAGCTGGAACCACCAGAAGGAGCCACCAGAGCAGCCTTGGCAAGCACACCCCAGCCCCTAGCACAAGAGTAAGCACGTGGGTTGGTTGACCCAGGAAGTCTGAGTTGACACCTGGCGTAATTATTAAGAGTCCTGTTCCAGTCTCAAGAAATGTGCCAAGTTTGTCGATAAATGGTATGATCACGGTCAATGCAGCCCCTCTGTGCTTCATGTTTTTCAGGGTGCTGCAACAATTACAGAGCTCTGAGCTAGGGAGGGCTTTCTCCTCCCGGGTCTCCTTCTGGATCTAGCAGCCCCCTGTTTCTGGGCCACTAATTCCACCTTCAGACCAGACAACAGAACTCCCTGGCCTCCCTTCCAGGACTGGCTGCCCTCGATCCCTATATTCCTTTCCTTCAAACAAGATCTGCACTCGGTAAGTGGTACAAGGGTGAGTTACCGCTGAACAAGGTCACTTCTCAGGATGATTCTTTTGGCCCCTGTCTCATCCCTATCATGTCGTGTGCAACACAAGAAAAATAAGCAAATAAAACTCCCTCATGATCCCCAGTTAGAAATTCCCAGTGGTTAATGTTGTGACAGTGTATCTTCTGGATATACGTGTAAAGTCTTTTATTAGAGCTGGCAGTTTTCTGTCTGCTATTCATAGCTTTTCCAGGTAGACCACCAGGGTTTGCAAACAGTAATTATGTCGACACTCTGCTAATATTTATTTATTTAATCTTTTAAATATTCATATTTTTGGCTCTAAAACTTCTAAGCTGAAATTAAATAATGACGGTGATAATAAACTTGTCTTCTTCCTGATTCAGTGGAATGCCCTGAGTAGTTTACCATAAAAAATGATGTGCTCTGTTGATTTAGGACAGGAATCTGTGTGAGGGGAGTATCCTTCTCCTCTAAGTTTACCAAAGTAATTATTTGGTTGTATTTACAGAATAAATTGTCAGTTTCTTGAAAAATCAAGATAAATGTCCAGATAAATGGCACTGGAACTAGACTTTACTCAAATATTCAACCTTTTCATCTCTTTCTCCTTTTACCTAACATAAATTATTAACTTCATAAATAATAAAAAGGATGGGCATTGGAATCAAACATACGAGAGTGAAAGCCTGGCTGTGGGACTTCTGGATTTCTTTATCTGAAAATGGGAATAATGTCATTGATTGCATAACATTGTTGCATTAATCACATTGCCCAGAATGTAGTAATCACTCAATAAATGTGCTATTATTATAGCTGTTGTTCATAATTGTTGTTGTTGTATCCTTCAGTGGCTCACAAAGTAGAAACTTTCTTTAGAAAAGACTTTTGAGGGGCGCTTGGGTGGCTCAGTCAGTTAAGCGTCTGACTTCGGCTCAGGTCATGATCTCACAGTTTGTGGGTTCCAGCCCCACATCGGGCTTTCCCCTGTCAGTGTGGAGCCTGCTTCAGATCTCCTGTCCCCTGCTCTCTCAGCCCCTCCCCCACTTGAGCTCTCTGCCTGTCTCTTTCAAAATAAATAAACTTAAAAAAAAAAGACTTTTGAGTGATTAAGGTGTTAATTCTAAGGCCATCTGATGATCTTTCTAAGCTCACTGCTTTTTTCTTTAGAGGTGATGGGCGGCCTGCTGTCCCCAGTTGACCAGGATTGAGGGGTCTCAAGATAAGGAATTTCCCGTACTAAAAGTGGGAAGATTCTTGGCAAATCAAAACATGTCAGTCACCCTAGATCATGATGTTATTTGCTTCCTTTCCTGTTTTTCTCTGATCATGCAGGCCTCTTCAGAGGACAAAAACAGCATTCAAAGAAAATCATTAGAGCCCTGCTGACTGAACAGGTATCATCGTCATTCTATCCTCATCTCAATCAGAGTAACAATAATAATAATAATAAACCATATTTAGAAGGGAACTACATTTCTCTAAAGCACTTTCTAGCAAATAAAAAATAAACACCACTGGGATGAGTTTAAAACAGAAAAATTAGAGCACTGAGGACTAGCATCAGGAAGCTGGCTATTCCAATGAAGAAGAAGGTAGGAGAGAGAAGCTGGGCTGCTTGATACACGTCAGGTAGTAAAAACCTGGTCCTCCTGATCCCCAGAGGAGAGCGCAGAGGTGGCCAGCCCCACGTGAGGTGTGAGAGGAACAGAGAGAGGTGTGCCAGTGAGGTGTTTGATTCCCTTGTGGAGGGGTTGGGGCGAGCCTCGAGGGGGTGCTGGCTTCTGGGGCTGCAGCCAGGACAGTTGCTGTCCACCTGTGCCCAGCCTGGACCCAGACAACTCATCCCCAGATGAGTCTGACAGGTGGGAGTAACCACAGCTGAAGTGATTCAGAAGGATCAGGGTCAGACCTGGATCCCTGGGCTGGGAATGGAGGGTGAGGAGCCAAGGTCAGGGGCACCGTAGGAAATAGAGGTCACAGCTGGATAGACTCTGCACATGGCCAAGGTACCAGGGGCTTATTCTTCCTGGGTGCTAGGCAGATTGCAGCAGGAGTCAAGCAGGTAATTCAAATGAATGCATAGCATTGTTCGTTGTACACAGCTAAACATGGGAGCTATCCTTAGCTTTTTCACACCTTGAAAATTAAATAATTGATTTCCCCTGGTATAGAAGCAGGAGAATAAAAGTCAAAGATTTCTCTTTTTTTAAATTTTTTTTTAATCTTTATTTTTGAGAGAGACAGAGTGCGAGTGGGGAAGGAACAGAGAGAGAGGGAGACACAGAATCCCAAGCAGGCTCCAGGCTCCCAGCAGTCAGCACAGAGCCTGCGCTCCGATGCAGGGCTGGAACTCACAGATCGTGAGATGAGCTGAAGTCGGCCGCTTAACCAACTGAGCCACCCAAGTGCCCCAAAGTCAAGGATTTCTTTACTTGTGCTTGTTCTAGAATTTTCATCCATCCAAACAGGCAGTATGGAAAGATAAGCATTCACGTCCACATTGGTTATCACAGAGAACAAGCAATGATGTCAAGAGCATGTCTGCCAGGAAGAGGCCACTAATGACCCTTTACAGGCCTCCCAAGGTGGGATTATGACCTCAATTTACCCACACAGATCAAGAACCCTAATTCTGTCCATTCATGGGGAGAAAGCTTATCTCTCAGGATTAGTTCCATACATGAATCAAATTTACTAGGGAGATACATGAATCAGTGTATATCTTATTTTGTAGTTTTTAATTTTTATTAATTTTATTTTTATTTGTCAATGGTGTAATAAAATTAGTAAATAAAAGAGATCCAAGCATGGACCAATGGTGACAATGTGTCACTAAATGAGGATATGGCATAAGCAATTAGCAGTATCTGCCCCAACAGGGTGTTAATTAATTTCCCTAAGAAATTACTATCAGTATGCTGGAGTCCCTATGATCAGTACCAAACTCCATGAAGTGTCTAATCAAAATCAGAAGCCAACTAATTCCTTCACAAGATGAAGTTACTGCAGAGGAACAGAATGCAAAGTTCCATTTGACAAAACACAGTCTTCCTTAAGAGAGAAGCTTTACAGGGCTCCTGGTGGCTCAGTCGGTTAAGCGTCTGACTTCAGCTCAAGTCACGATCTCACAGCTCGTGAGTTCGAGCCCTGTGTGGGGCTCTGTGCTGACAGCTCGGAGCCTGGAGCCTACTTCGGATTCTGGGTCTCCCTGTCTCTCTCTGCTCCTCCCTTGCTCGCGCTCTGTCTCTATGTCTCTCAAAAATAAATAAAATGTTTAAAAATTTTAAAAAATAAAAAAGAGAAGCTTAACCATAATCAAAAGGTTGTTCCAAATGCAGAGCATAAGAACTAAGAGTAAAGTTGACATCAGGTCGACCACATCAGGTGAAGAGTGCCTCATTCACAGAACCAGAAATACTGGCCAGGTTACTGCCTCTCTTGTACATGCTGAGATGGGTGTTATTAATATTGGCCTTAGTGACTTCTGTTTTTTTCTTCTACACCTTGCTAGCTCGCAAAATCTCTTTCTTAACACACACTCTCTGTTTAGCCAAGTTAATGTATTCATTCCTGTTACAGACAAGTTTTGCAAGCCCACAGGTCTATTTGCTCTTGGAACAGCTGTGTTGCACGGGGTTGCTTCCCTATCCTGTATTGTACCCTCTCATTGTTTGCTTAATGTAACATCTATGTCTGATATTTGCTTAGCACACCTCTCCAGCTGTTTCTGAGCACTGTAAAGAGGAAACAGTTTGCTGGGTGACAACACCAGGTATTCAACGTTTCCTCTGAATATTTAGGACCAAGCTGTTGTGCAGGGCAGAATCCATGACCATGTGTTAGCAGTACTCTTTAAAAATATAATGTACTGTTAAAACTAAAAATATCTGGATAATTTGCCATTATTATCAGTCAAGTAGCTGTCTAAATGCTCATAGAAAGAGGAGGAGTTGCAAAGAGCAGTGGCCTGGGGCCCCTGTGTGGCTCAGCTGGTTAAGTGTCCAACCCTTGATTTCGGCTCAGATCACGATCTCACAGTTCGTGAGATCAAGCCCCATATTGGGCTCTATGCTCACAGCATGGAGCCTCCTTGCGATTCTCTATCTCCCTCTCTCTCTGTCCCTCCATCTCCCCTGCACTCACACACATAATCTCTCTCAAAATAAATAAATAAAAAGAGAGTGACCTTACCAAATCCAAACTACTCCAGAAAGTGAGGTTTCTGGCTCATGGCATTATGTCTCCATGAATAGTACCCGAGATGTGATCTGCCTTGCTGGCATAAGGGACAAGAGTGGCTTTCTGGGCACAAGCTCCCCTGTTGGAAGGAAACCAGTGCTTTGAGTAGGGTAGCCACATAACCTGGGGCACCTGAAACAACAGAGTCAATTGGGACTATCTCTGGCAAACTAGGGTCTCAGCTATTAGAGCATGGGTTACCCCCACTGGGAATGGAGTCAGTCACAGCCACTTCTTTCAACTCCAGATAAGTGACAAAAGAGAAGGGGTGAGTCCTGAGAGCAAGTACAGAGATACTCTGATGTGCTGAATCAATTCTGAAGTGGTTGCTTGGGATGAATCCAATAGATCCCTGCATTATGACTTCACGTAAGAGCTGGCCTCTCAGTTGAAAGAGCAAGTCGTGTTTGCATTGACTGAGGAGAGTCAGGCCTCTCCTGTAAATACGGCCCTGTGACGGTGGTTAGGCATAGTTCTGCCTGAATTGAGGCTGATTCTAAACTTGGAAATCACACTGCTGCACAAGACATCTCCTTGACTTTCCAGTCAAGTCACTGTCCCAGGGCTTCTCAAAGTCCTGCTTTATCATCAAGGCTCCTTAAGAGGTGAACTTCTCTGTGAAGCATTCACACTGTCTTCCAAATCCCATTGTTTTATCCTTCTTCAGAACTACTGCTCAGCCTTCTCTACTATAGATTTTGAGATTTGAGCTGAAATTCCTCACCAGCCAAAGAAGGTATCTCTACTTATTTTTAACCCCTGTAGCATTGAGAAATCGTTCAATGCAGTTGGCCCTTGGCATATATGACCTTATGTTGTTCTTTTACAGGGATTGTTCTGTCCACCCAAATTGATTGGGCATGCAAGTCATATACGGTCTTTCCTTCCATCCACATGATTCAATTATCAGTGAATACTTAGTGATTTTTGAAAGACTTATTTTATATGTAGAACTGTTCTGGTTTTGTTCCAAAGGGAAGAGCTATTTACTTTAGCAAAACTTACCTGGTCTTTCCCTTCATTTCTGAATATATTACCCTTCCCAGGTCTATGCTAATCTGACCTGAAGGGTAATATATTACCCTTCCCAGGTCTATGCTAATCTCAGATCACACTTCTTAAAAAGATAGGGGCATGCAGTCAATAGTTTAGCCCACAGGGTGATACTAGAAGCCTTAAGTATGCAGTGGAAATGGTAGAATGAGTAGAAGGTTTGAAATCTATCAAATCAAAGTTGGGGACCTGGGTCTGGTTCTTACTGACTATGGAACTTCAAGATTCATTTCCTCTCTGAGCTACAGTTTATTTGTAAAATATTGATAACAACATCTATTTCACCTGGCTGGTATGAAAATAAAATGAGATAACATATAAGAAAGCACATAGCACAATTCTGTTCTAACAGAATAAGTGCTCAGTAAATGTTAGATAATTCTCAAACTGAATGGGCCACTGATGTGGTTTAGGGGATGCCAAACCCTATAATTCTAGGACAGAAGGATGGGAGTAGCTGTGAGAAAAAGAGGAAAACAGGATCTTAGTGACTCTACTTGCCAGATGCCTGAAAAGGAGTGCTGTACAGAAATGATGATTCAGAAGTTTGAATTGGCTTCTCTGGAAACTTTCATGTTAAATGTAAACTTATAAACTGTATCCTTAGCCTGAAATTATTTCAGTGATTTTTAGAAATTATAGAAGAATGTTCCCCAAAGTTTGGTCCATGGAACACCTGTCCTAAGAGTTAACTCATGAAAAATGGTTCTGATGTCAAGTGAGTTTATTAAATGCTGAATTCTAAGCAGAAAAAGAAATCAAGGAACTGATCCTATATACAACTGCACCAAAAACCATAAGATACCTAGAAATAAACCTAACCAAAGAGGTAAAAGATCTGTACTCTGAAAACAATAGAACACTTAGGAAAGAAATTGAAGAGGACACAAAGAAATGGAAAATATTCCATGCTGCTGGATTGGAAGAACAAACATTGTTAAAATGTCAATATTACCCAAAGCAATCTACATATTCAATGCAATCCCTATCAAAATACAACCAGTATTTTTCACAGAGCTAGAACAAACAATCCTAAAATTTGCATGGAACCACAAAAGACCCCAAATAGCCAAAGTAATCCTGAAAAAGAAAAGCAAAGCTGGAGGCATCACCATTCTGGACTTCAAGCTGTATTGCAAAGCTGTTATCATCAAGACAGTATGGTACCGGCACAAAAACAAACACACAAATCAATGGAACAGAATAGAAAACCCAGAAATGGACCCATAACTATATGGTCACTTAATCTTTGACAAAGCAGGAAAGAATATCTAATGAAAAAAAGACGCTCTCTTCAACAAATGGTGTTGGGAAAACTAGACAGCAACATGCAGAAGAATGAAACTGGACCACTTTCTTACACCAAACACAAAAATAAATTTAAAATGAATGAGAGACTTAAATACAAGACAGGAAACCATCAAAATCTTAGAGGAGAACACAGGCAGCAATCTCTTTGACCTCAGTCATAGCAACTTCTTACTAGATATGTCACTGGAGGCAAGGGAAAACAAAAGCAAACATGAACTACTCAGACTTCATCAAGATAAAAAGCTTATGCACAGTGAAGGAAACAATCAACAAAATTAAAAGGCAACCTACAGAATGGGAGAAGATATTTGCAAATTACGTATCTGATAAAGGGTTAGTATCCAAAATCTATAAAGAACTTATGAAACTCAACACCCCCCCCCCAAATAATCCAGTTAAGAAATGGCCAGAAGACATAAATAGATTTTCCCAAAGAAGACATCCAGATGGCTAACAGACACATAAAAAGATGCTCAACATCATTCATCATCAGGGAAATACAAATCACAACCACAATGAGATACTACCTCACACCTGTCAGAATGGCTAAAATTAACAACACAAGAAAAAACAGGTGTTGGTGAGGATTCAGAGAAAGGGGAACCCTCTTGCACTGCTGGTGGGAATACAAACTGGTGCAGCCACTCTGGAAAACAGTATGGAGGTTCCTCAAAAAGTTAAAAAAAAACTACCCTACAATCCAGCAATTGCACTGCTAGGTATTTACCCAAAGGATGCAAAGATACAGATTTGAAGGGGTAAATGCCCCCCAATGTTTATAGCAGTAGCATCAACAAGAGTCAAACTATAGAAAGAACCCAAATGTCCACCAAGTGATGAATGGCTAAAGAAGATGTGGTATTATTAATATATACACAGGTGGGTGTGGGTGGGCTAGATGGATATTGGGCATTAAGGAGGACACTTGTTATGATGAGCACTGGGTATTGTATGTAAGTGATGAATCACTGAATTCTACTCCTGAAACCAATACACACACACACACACACACACACACACACACACACACACCACACAATGAAATATTATGCAGCCATCAAAATGAGTGAAATCTTGTCCTTTGCAATGGTGTGGATGGAGCTAGAGTGTATCATGCTAAGCATAATAAGCATAATAAGTCAGAGAGAGACAGATACTATATGATTTTACACACATGTGGAATTTAAGAAACAAAACAGATGATCATATGCAAGAGGGGGAAAAAAAAGAAAAAAAGAGAGAGGGAAACAAACAATAAGAGATCCTTAAAGATAGAGAACAAACCAAAAGTAGATGGAGAAGGTGGGTGAGGGATGAGCTAGAGGGATGATGGGCATTAAGGCGGGCACTTGTTATAACGAGCACTGGGTGTTGTATATAAGTGATGAATCACTGAATTCTACTCCTGAAACCAATATTGCATTGTATGTTAACTATTTGACTAAAAATCTGAAAAGAAAAAAAAATAAATGCTGCATTCTATATCACCCTTATTAAAAATTTTTTTAATGTTTATTTTCAAGAGAGAGAGACAGAGTGTGAGCAAGGGAGGGGAAGAGAGAGAGGGAGACACAGAATTCGAAGCAGGCCCCAGGCTCCAAGCTATCAGCACAGAGCCTGATGTGGTGCGAGAATTCACGAACCATGAGATCATGACCTGAGCTAAAGTCAGATGCGTAACCAACTGAGCCACCCAGGTGCCCCAATATATCACCCTCTTAGAGATAGCCATCCACATTAACATGTTATAGACTGTGAGGAATTCTGGACTTTAAACTATCTAGTTTTGTTAAACTCAGTGTTTCTCAAACTTATTTGACCATGGAACTCTTTCACATAACATCTGTCTTCAGAGACCTTACTATTCCAAAAAATAAATTTCAGGCAATATTGCCTTAAAACAGCTGTGTGCATCAGAATCACCCAGGAGGGCTTGTTCATATACAAATTGCTGGGACATGCCCTCAGTGTTTCTGAGTCAGTAGGTCTGCAATGGGCCCCAATCTTTCTTTTTTTTTAATTATTATATTTTAGATTGAAGTATAGTTGGCATATATATTAGCTTCAGCTGTAAAAAAACAGTGATTTGACAATTATATACATTATGAAATGCTCACCATGATAAGTGTAGTTATCTTCTGCCATCATACAAAGTTATTACAATGTTATTGACTATATTCCCAGTATGTATATTGTATGTTGTACTTTTCATCCTTTTGACTTATTTTATAATTGGAAGTTTGTCCTCTTAATCTTCTTTACTTATTTCACCCATGCCCTCAACCTGCTCCCGTGTGGCAACCACTAATTTATTCTCTATATTTATGAATCTGTTTCAATTTTGTTGTTTGCTGTTTGTTCATTTGTTTTGTTTTTTAGAATACACACATAAGTGAAATCATATGGTTTTTATCTTCCTGTCTCTGACTTCTTTCATTCAGTAAAATACCCTCTTGGTCTATTCATGTGGTCACACATGGCCAGATTTTATTTTATTTTTTATCTGAGTAATATTCCATTGTGTATATATATACACCACATCTTCTTTATCCATTCATCTATCAATGGACACTTAGGTTGCTTCCATATCTTGATGATTGTAAATAATTCTGTGATAAACACAGAGGTGCATATATCTTTTCAAATGTTTTTTCATTTTCTTTGGATAAACACCCAGAAGTAGAACTACTGGATTACATGATACTTTTATGTTTATTTTTACTTCTTTTTTTAATGTTTATTTATTTTTGAGAGACAGAGAGACAGAATGTGAGTGGGTTAGGGACAGAGAGGGACGGAGACACAGAATCTGAAGCAGGCTCCAGGCTCTGAGCTGTCAGCACAGAGCCTGACATGGGGCTCAAACTCATAAGCCGTGATATCATGACCTGAGCTGAAGTCAGATGCTCAACCGACTGAGTCAGCCACGTGCCCCAATACTTTTATTTTTATTTTTGTGAGCAACTTCCGTAATGCTTTCCAGAATGGTTCCACCAATTTACATCCCCACCAACAGTGCATGAGGGATCCCCTTTTTCTACATCCTTGCCAACACTTACTTTTTCTCATCTTTTTGATAGTAGCCGTTCTGCCTGGTGTAAGGTGATACGTTATTGTGGTTTTGATTTGGATTTCCCTGATGATGAGTAATGCTGAGCATCTTTTAATATGCCTGTTGCCCATCTGTATGTCTTCTTTGGGAAAATATCTATTCAGGTCATCTGCCCTCTTTTTAATCAGACTATTTGGGGTGTGTGTGTGTGTGTGTGTGTGTGTGTGTGTTGAGTTAAATGAGTTCTTTATATATTTTGGATATTATCCCCTTGCAAATATCTTCTCCCATTCAGCAGGTTGCCCTTTTGTTTTGTTGATGGTTTCCTTTGCTATGCAAAACCTTTTTGGTTTTTGTAGTCCCAACTAATTTTTTTTTTTTATTTCATTTCCCTTGCCTGGGCGACATATACAGAAAAATATTGCTAAGGCCAATGTGTATGAGTTAACTGTATATATTTTCTTTTAGGAGTTTTATAATTCCAGATCTTACATTTAGGTCTTTAATCCATTTTTAGTTTATTTTGTGTATAAAAGAGTTGTCCACTTTTATTCTTTGGCATGTAGCTGTCCAGTTTCCCAACACCATTTATTGAAAAGACTTTTTTTTCCCATTGCATATTCTTGCCTCCTTTGTCATAGATTAATTGACCATACAAGCAAGGGTTTATTTCTAGGCCCTCAAAACTGTCTCATTAATCTATGTGTATATTTTTATGCCAATAGCATACTATTTCGATCACTATTGCTTTGTAGTATAGTTTTTAATCTGCCATGTGATACCTCCAGCTTTGTTTTTCTTCCTCAAAATTGCTTTGGTTATTTGAGGTCTTTTATAGTTCCATACAAATTATAGGATTTGTTTGGTTCTAGTTATGTGAAAAATACTATTGGGATGTTGATAGTGTTTGCATTGACTCTGTAGCTTGCCTTGGGTAGTATAGACATTTTAACAATATTAATTCTTCTGATCCATGAGCATGGTATGTCTTTCCATTTGTGTCATCTTCCATTTGTCTCTCACTAAATTCTACTTGGCTAAGTTTACTCCTATGTATTTTATTCTTTTTGATACAATTGTAAATAAAATTGTATTCTTAATTTCTCTTTCTGATATTTCATTATTAGTACATCGAAACACAACAGATTTCTGTAAATTGATTTTGTATCCTGCAACTTTAGTGAATTCACTTATTAGTTCTATGTTTTTTGGTGGGGTCTTTAGGGTTGTCTATATATAGTATCATGTCTTCTTAAAATAGTGACAGTTTTACTTCTTCCATACCAGTTTGGAGTCTGTTATTCCTTTTTCTTGTCTGATTGTTGTGGTAGGACTTCCAGTACTCCATTGGATAAAAGTGGAAAGAACAGACATCCTTGTCTTTTCCTGATATTAGAGAAAAAACCTTTAGCTTTTCATCATTGAGTATGATATTAGCTGGTGAAGAATTTGTACTACTAGCAAGTTTCCAGCTGATGCTGATGCTGCTGGTCTGGGGACCACACGGTGAGAACTACTCTTATAGAATAGAAATTCCATCATGCTCTTTCATGTTATCTCCTATTACAAAGATTTTCAAATATTAATGTGCACACTAATTACCTGGTGTTCTTTTTAAAATAGGAATTCAGATTCAGTAGGTATGGGGTGGAATCTGAGATTCTACAGTTTGAAAAAATAAGAATGATGTTTGTCCATGGACCTGATTTTGAGCAGTAAGTCAATAGAATGTAAAACTGCCCAAACTCTTTTGCTGTCCAAGTAATGAGGCATATATCTAGGAAATTCTGGTAGATATCACTGTGAATTCAGAGTTTACTAGCAGAGTAAACTTATTTCCTTTGTAGATCTGGATAAGAACATATCAAATTTCACAAAGGGTTTGTGTGGAGGAAGGTTTCTGCTGACATTGCCTATTAGGGTAACACAGACTTGAGGAAGAGTCTGTAATCTTTTCTTCATATGATTTAGCCTAAACCTGTTGTAATCCAAATGAAAGTTTGTATTCATTATCTGTGTGTGACAGATCCAAAATACAATGACTTAAATAACACTTCTTTCTCACATAAAAATATACAATGATATGAGCAGCTTTACTCTAGGAAATCATCAAGGGTCCAGGTTCCTTCTGTTCTGTTGACTCACAATCCCTAGAGTGCTGCATTTATTTAATGGTACAAGGGCAAGACTCATATGTTGCACATATTCTTTGATCATGTCTCATTGACCAGAGTCTAGTCACATAGCAGAAATGACTAAGCTATCATGTGTACAGCTAAAAGTTGTATTTTTTTTTGTTTTAGAGAGAAAGAGAGAGAGAGAGAGAGAGTATGTGTGTGTGTGAGCAGGGGGAGGGGCAGAGGGGGAGGGAGAGGGAAGGAGAGTGGGAGAGAAAGAGAGAGAGAGAGAGAGAGAGAGACAGAGAATCCTCAGCAGGCTCCATGCTCAGTGTGGAACCCAATGTGGGGCTTGATCCTACCACCCTAGGATCATAACCTGAGCTGAAATCAAGAGTCCGAAGCTTGACTGACTTGGCCACCCAGGTGCCCCTAAAAGTTATATGTCAATAAAAGGGAAGAGACAATGAATAATCTCTGCTATAGCAGATATGATAGTAACACAAATTCTTGAAAAGAGAGGGAAAATAGGGGCATGGGGATAGCAATTTGCTTGAAGAACAATCACTTAAGGCATAAAGATACGGTTGTGTGTTACTCTTGACATGGTGGAAAGTTCTGTTGTAAAGCACCTCATTTAAATGTTTCCTGATTTATATTTGTCTTTCAACAGTAACAGAAGATAGCTACAAAGACGGTAGATGTTTAAACACAGTTAAAGGTGTTTCCAGAGTCTTCTAAGGAAGAAATCAATTCCTATCTATAGCAGCAGTTAACAATGTGCTCTTCTACTGGTTTGGATCCCAGTATATAGGAGAGCAGCATTGTTTTTTTTTAATTCTTTGATCACTTAGTTATAACAATCTGGAATTCAGCCTAATTTTGGCTAGAAGTTTCATTTATTCCAGAACAAATCCAAAGAAATCAAGCTGTGGAACATGAGCAGCAGTTGAGTGACACTATTTAGTTCATGAGGCTGTAATTTGTGGTCAACTCCAGGAAGCACCCTCTCATGTGTGCAAAACACATCCCCTATGAATGGAACATCCACTCTGTCCCATTAAGTCCAGTAGATATAAGGTCAAGTAAATCTTTCCTATGGAGCTGCATATTTTAGGATCAAGTTTTGGTAATTAAGATGAAAATAAAGAGGTACATTAGAGCTTTATTAAAAAACCCTAAATGTTGTGATACAAATAACTTTGTTTTGTATTTCCTTAAAGAGCCGCATTTGAATGATTTCCAGTGAAGATAAGGTCAAGCTTGTTAGATGGTAGAATGTTTCTTGATACAACTAATGGAGAGCAGAACAGACTCTCCGGAGCCAAGAGAAGACAAGAGGCCCATGGAAGAGGGTAGGAAGGGTGGAGAGGTGGTGTGTGCTACACGGACTGGCAGGAGGGGGGGGGAGGGGGACAGGGGAGGGGGGGCAGCCCACCCGGCAAGGCAGAGCCCCCGAAGTCTGGCTTGCAAAAGCAGAGGGGCCAGACTCTATGAGTTCTGACAGCCAGTGGGACTTAACATCTGGAACGTTAAAAGTCAACAGCTCTTCTCTTGCAGAGTGGGGAGGGCAAGAGGATGCCAGGAGAGAGAGTTGTTGAGCCCCAGAAGACAGAGTTCAGCTCCGTGGGGGAACAAAGGCGCTGGCAAGTGCCTTCTCCCTCTCCCATCCACCAGCTGAAATTCCAAAGGGAACCAGTTCCTGTCACTGACCTCGCTTGCACCATGCAAACTCCCAATGCTGTGCTTCTGTGGATCCATCCCTCTGACTGTCTGCCTGCCTCCCTCCTGGTGCTGCAGGACCCCTCCCGCAGGGGACCACCGACAGCAAAGTGAGCTAAACCCCTCCTGCCCCTGTGCAAATTGCAGATCCACCCTGGCTAATACGCCCTTGGCCAGATCCCATCGAAGAAGCACCATAAGCCTGGCAGTGTGCAAGCAGCCCAGACAGGGGACACACTGCTCCACAGTGAGTCCTGCCCCTGGGAGAGGGTAAGATAAGGTATACACCGGTCTGACTGTGGCCCCAGAGTTGGGCTGGGGTCAGACATTGGGTCTGACTGCAGCCTTGCCCATGAACACAGGTTTCTCCGGACAGCACAGGGGAAGTGCCCTGCAGTTTGGAGCTACCCAAAATGACAAAACAAAAGAATTCTCCTCAAAAGAAACTCCAGGAAGTAGCGATAGCTAATGATTTGATCAAAACAGATTTAAGCAATATAATGGGACAAGAATTTAGAATAATAGTCATAAAATTAATCGCTGGGTTTGAAAAAAGTATAGAGGACAGCAGAGAATCTATTGCTACAGAGATCAAGGGACTAAGAAACAGTCATGAGGAGCTAAAAAATGCTATAAATGAGGTGCAAAATAAAATGGAGCCAGCCATAGCACAGATTGAAGAGGCAGAGGAGAGAATAGGTGAATTAGAAGATAAAATTATGGAAAAAGAGGAAGCTAAGAAAAAGAGAGATAAAAAAAATCCAGGAGTATGAGGGGAGAATTAGAGAACTAAGTGATGCAATCAAGTGGAACAATATCCATACCATAGGAATTCCAGAAGAAGAAGAGAGAGAGAAAGGGGCTGAAGGTGTACTTGAACAAATCATGGCTGAGAACTTCCCTGATCTGGGGAAGGAAAAAGGCATTGAAATCCAAGAGGCACAGAGAACTCCCTTCAGACGTAACTTGAATCGATCTTCTGCATGACATATCATAGTGAAACTGGCAAAATACAAGGATAAAGAGAAAATTCTGAAAGCAGCTGGGGATAAACAGACTGTAACTTACAAAGGTAGACACATAAGAGTAGCAGCAGACCTATCTACTGAAACTTGGCAGGCCAGAAAGGAATGGCAGGAGATCTTCAATGTGATGAACAGAAAAAATATGCAGCCGAGAATCCTTTATCCAGCAAGTCTGTCATTCAGAATAGATGAAGAGATAAAGGTCTTCCTAAACAAACAAAAACTGAAGGAATTCATCACCACTAAACCAGCCCTACAAGTGATCCTAAGGGGGATTCTGTGAGTGAAATGTTGCAAGGACCACAAAGTACCAGAGACATCACTACAAGCATGAAAACTACAGATGTCACAATGACTCTAAACCCATATATTTCTATAATAACACTGAATGTAAATGGACTAAATGAGCCAACCAAAAGACATAGGGTATCAGAATGGATAAAAAAACAAGACGCATCTATTTGCTGTCTATAAAAGACTCATTTTAGACCTGAGGACACCTTCAGACTGAAAGTGAGGGGATGGAGAACTATCCATCATGCTACTGGAAGTCAAAAGAAAGCTGGAGTAGCCATACTTATATCAGACAAACTAAACTTTAACTTAAAGGCTGTAACAAGAGATGAAGAAGGGCATTATATAATAATTACAGGGTCTATCCATCAGGAAGAGCTAACAATTATAAATGTCTATGCGCCGAATACCGGAGCCCCCAAATATATAAAGCAATTACTCATAAACATAAGCAACCTTATTGATAAGAATGTGGTAATTGTAGGGACTTTAATACTCCATGTACAATAATGGATAGATCATCTAGACACAGGATCAATAAAGAAACAAGGGCCCTGAATGATACATTGGATCAGATGGACTTCACAGATATATTTAGAACTCCACATCCCAAAGCAACAGAATATACTTTCTTCTCAAGTGCACATGGAACATTCTCCAAGATAGATCACATACTGGGTCACAAAATAGCCCTTAATAAGTATGAAAGAATTGAGATCATACCATGCACACTTTCAGACCACAATGCTATGAAACTTGAAATCAACCACGGAAAAAGTCTGGAAAACCTCCAAAACGATGGAGGCTAAAGAACACCCTACTAAAGAATGAATGGGTCAACCAAGCAATTAGAGAAGAAATTAAAAAATATATGGAAACAAATGAAAATGAAGATACAACAATCCAAATGCTTTGGGATGTGGCAAAGGCAGTCCTGAGAGGAAAATACATTGCAATCCAGGCCTATCTCAAGAAACAAGAAAAATCCCAAATACAAAATCTAACAGCACACCTAAAGGAAATAGAAGCAGAAGAGCAAAGACACCCCAAACCCAGCAGAAGAAGAGAAATAATAAAGATCAGAGCAGAAATAAACAATATAGAATGTAAAAAAAACTGTAGAGCAGATCAATGAAACCAAGAGGTTTTTTTTTCAAAAAATAAACAAAATTGATAAAGCCCTACCCAGGCTTCTCAAAAATAAAAGGGAGAGGACCCAAATAGATAAAATCATGAATTAAAATGGAGTTATTACAACCAATCCCTCAGAACTACAAGCAATTATCAGGGAATACTATGAAAAATTATATGCCAACAAACTGGACAATCTGGAAGAAATGGACAAATTCCTAAACACCCACTCACTTCCAAAAGTCAAACAGGAAGAAATAGAAAATTTGAACAGACCCATAACCAGTGAAGAAATTGAATCAGTTATCAAAAATCTCCTAGCAAATAAGAGTCCAGGACCAGATAGCTTCCCTGGGGAATTCTACCAGACATTTAAAGCAGAGATAATACGTATCCCTCTCAAGCTGTTCCAAAACATAGAAAGGGAAGGAAAACTTCCAGACTCATTCTATGAAACCAGCATTACTTTGATTCCCAAACCAGACAGAGACCCAGCAAAAAAAGAGAACTACAGGCCAACATTCCTGATGAATATGGATGCAAAAATTCTCAACAGGATACTAGCAAATTGAATTCAACAGCATATAAAAAGAATTATTCACCATGATCAAGTGGGATTCATTCCTGGGTTGCAGGGCTGGCTCAACATTCACAAATCAATCAATGTGATACATCACATTAATAAAAGAAAAGATAAGAACCATATGATCCTGTCAATCGATGCAGAAAAAGCATTTGACAAAATTCAGCATCCTTTCTCAATAAAAACCCTCAAGCAAGTTGGGATAGAAGGAACATACTTAAACATCATAAAAGCCACTTATTAAAAGCCCACAGCTAATATCATCCTCAAGGGGGAAAAACTGAGAGCTTTCCCCCTGAGGTCAGGAACACGACAGGGATGTCCACTCTCACCGCTGTTGTTTAGCATAGCGTTGGAAGTTCTAACATCAGCAATCAGACAACAAAAGGAAATCAAAGGCATCAAAATTGACAGAGATGAAGTCAAGCTTTCACTTTTTGCAGATGACATGATATTATACATGGAAAACCTGACAGACTCCACCAAAAGTCTGCTAGAACTGATACATGAATTCAGCAAAGTCGCAGGATACAAAATTAATGTACAGAAATCAGTTGCATTCTTATACATTAATAATGAAGCAACAGAAAGACAAATAAAGAAACTGATCCCATTCACAATTGCACCAAGAAGCATAAAATACCTAGGAATAAACCTAACCAAAGATGTAAAGGATCTGTATGCTGAAAACTATAGAAATCTTATGAAGGAAACTGAAGAAGATACAAAGAAATGGAAAAACATTGTGTGCTCATGGACTGGAAGAATAAATATTGTTAAAATGACAATACTACCCAAAGCAATCACACATTCAGTGCAATCCCAATCAAAATTGCACCAGCATTCTTCTCGAAACTAGAACAAGCAATCCTAAAATTTGTGTGGAACCGCAAAAGACCCCGAATAGCCAAAGTAATTTTGAAGAAGAAGACCAAAGCGGGAGGCATCACAATCCCAGACTTTAGCCTCTACTACAAAGCTGTAATCATCAAGACAGCATGGTATTGGCACAAAAACAGACACATAGACCAATGGAATAGAATAGAGACTCCAGAATTGGACCCACAAAAGTATGGCCAGCTAATCTTTGACAAAGCAGGAAAGACAGTCTCTTTAACAAATGGTGCTGGGAGAACTGGACAGCAACATGCAGAAGAATGAAACTAGACAGCTTTCTTACACCATTCACAAAAATAAACTAAAAATGGATAAAGGACCTGAATGTGAGACAGGAAACCATCAAAACCCTAGAGGAGAAAGCAGGAAAAAACCTCTCTGACCTCAGCTACAGCAATTTCTTACTTGACACATCTCCAAAGGCAAGGGAATTAAAAGCAAAAATGAACTATTGGGACCTCGTGAAGATAAAAAGCTTCTGCACTGCAAAGGAAACAATCAAAAAAACTAAAAGGCAACTGATGGAATGGGAAAAAATATTTGCACATGACATATCGGACAAAGGGCTAGTATCCAAACTCTATAAAGAACTCACCAAACTCCACACCTGAAAAACAAATAATCCAGTGAAGAAATGGGCAGAAGACATGAATAGACACTTCTCTAAAGAAGACATCCAGATGGCCAACAGGCACATAAAAAGATGCTCAACGTCACTCCTCATCAGGGAAATACAAATCCAAACCACACTGAAATACCACCTCACTCCAGTCAGAGTGGTTAAAATAAACAAATCAGGAGACTATAGATGCTGGCGAGGATGTGGAGAAACAGGAACCCTCTTGCACTCTTGGTGGGAATACAAACTGGTGCAGCCACTCTGGAAAACAGTGTGGAGGTTCCTCAAAAAATTACAAATAGATCTACCCTATGACCCAGCAATAGCACTGCTAGGAATTCACCCAAGGGATACAGGAGTGCTGACGCATAGGGGCACTTGTACCCCAACGTTTATAGCAGCACTTTCAACAATATCCAAATTATGGAAAGAGCCTAAATGTCCATCAACTGCTGAATGGAGAAAGAAATTGTGGTTTATATATACAAAGGAACACTACTTGGCAATGAGAAAGAATGAAATGTGGCCTTTTGTAGCAATGTGGATGGAACTGGAGAGTGTTATGCTAAGTGAAATAAGTCATACAGAGAAAGACAGATACCATATGTTTTCACTCTTATGTGGATCCTGAGAAACTTAACAGAAGACCATGGGGGAGGGGAGGGGAAAAAAAAAAGTTAAAGAGGGAGGGAGCCAAACCATAAGAGACTGTTAAAAACTGAGACTAAACTGAGGGTTGATGGGGGGTGGGAGGGAGGGGAAAGTGGGTGATGGGCATTGAGGAGGGCACCTGTTGGGATGAGCACTGGGTGTTGTATGGAAACCAATTTGACAATAAACTTCATATTAAAAATAATAATAATAAAACAAAAACACACACAAAAAACTAATGGAGGTCCAAAGAGTGGACTAGAGGATGAATTAAGGAACATTTATATTATGCAAAGTGAACTATTCCTTGGTCAATTTCTCACTTCTCTGATTTAACGTAATGGCCCATCTTTAAGGAATCAATCAATGATCTAATTTATTGTAAAATGAATGCAGTCTATTGAGAAAATCAGGTCAAAGTGCTTAGCTGTTTTCATGAGAGAAAAATCAGACAAAGAACAATTATGTGTTATTATGACTGAAAAACAAAATTGACAGGAACAGTACCATATAACTAGAGCATAATGTGATTGTCTACCAGCCTGGCCTTCAAGGAGACAGGTTGGTGACATTTTCTTTTTAAACTGGTACCTTTTCCCAAGGATTTCTTGTCTTTCAAACTTCTGAGCGCATGAGCTGGAATGAAACCCTCTATCTGGAACTGCTCTTTCCTCCTGAGCGGAACACTCTAACTTCCATGTCACTTCTGTTTATTACCAGAAAGCAGGTTATGTGGCTTGTGTTTATTTTCTCTAATGAGGCCCACTGGGGATTGGCATCTCCTAGCAGACTTCCCTAATGAGGAATCGTTCTATTCCTTCCCAGTGAGGCTGGTATCACTCAACAGTGTTATTAAGTTGTGAGCAAGTCCCTCAAATCACCATGGAGAGTGTTCCAGGTAGCAGGAATTTTAGGATTCTTCATGCATAACATGTGTCTCCAGTGACCTACTTACCATAAGCAAATCTTCCACACAATCTCTTTGAACTATGATGAAAAGTAGGTTACACAAAAGCCAACAGGTACAGCCTGTTAAATTAAACCCCAAACCAGCCTTGATGTTAAAAGCCTGAAACAGAGGACTTATCAAGTTAAACTTACATGTGAGGATCATGAAGTCTCAGCATCCAGAGAGACAGAGACTTTTATACTCGGCACGACCATTTTCCTCAGAAGACAAATCTAGTTGAATAATTTCCTTGTGGGTTAATGCCTAACCGATACATAATATCTAAAATGGAAAGGAGCAAATTGCTGAAAGCACTCATTTTCTTTTGAGACTTTATTAATACACTGGGGATTTACTTAAGTACAAGCTTTAAAGCCTTTTCTTTTAATCATTGATGTTAAATGACAAGAGGAATAAATAACATGTGGGGAAATATGGGTGTGCTTCTTAGCACTTGCCATAACTCACTTTTTCTATTGCCCGTCAAAGAGCAATATTTTCAGAGGACAATGTTAAATATGTCAGTACTGATATTTATGTCACAGTTAAGGCCCAACAGAGAAGCTCAGATATCTGATTTCCTGATGATTTTCCTCATCTTTGATTAGCTATATGAGAATGGCTTGGCAGACATGTACTGTGTTGTAGTGACTAAATCCCACCACCAGCCGGAGGTCAGCAGTGTGGAATGGCATCCACAACCTGCCAGCTCAGGAGTTCAGGCCAAGCAGTTGTGAGGCAGAGAGATGTAGGGCGTACATTCAAGAGTGCCAACTGAACTTTACTTTGGGCAAGTTGCTTAGTGTGTCTAAGCCTGTTTTCACAACTAAAAAAGGAAGTCATTTGACACCTGCCTTACAGGGCTGTCGTGCAGGATTGAGGTAATGCTGAACCACATTTAGCATGGGGACTGGCTCAGTGAAAGTTAGATTTTGTTGTTACGCTGATTACTATTACTACTTTTAACAAAATTAACTGGACCACCGTGATATGAAAACTCTTATTGTCTTACCTTTTCCCTATGACTATCAAGAAAAGGTGAACAAGAATCTACTTAGGGGACTATACTGAGCTAACCTAATTCTGCTCTTATCATTTTACCCCGTTTTTAACCCTCATCCCTGCCCCACTGCCAAGTGGCAGAAACATGGAACCTTGATGGACAATTTTTCCCAGAGAATTTACAATCTGATGGCCCTGCCCTAAGACAGTATATCCTCAGTAGGGCCCTCCAGGGACTGGACAGGGGGAAGGGAGGATGGGAGGAGAAGGACTGCAGAAACTTCTGTTCCCAATTAGCCCTGAAGAAAAGGGAAGGGGCTGGAGATGATAGATGGCGAGGCAGAGTGAGTGAATATGACAGGGGCCCCTCTGTTGGACCTATGTACCATGCTTAATTTTTTTGGCCAGAGGCCTGAGGGTTTGGCCAAAATCAAGGCCATGGCTGCTTCAGTGACTGCTGTCTTCCTGACTGACCATTATTGGCCTGTGTAAATAATGATCCCCAACAAGTTATCAAGGTGGCAATGAAAGCCCATAAGATTCTAAGTTTTGAGAACTTTCTGGGATGGGGATATGATTTCTCTTTGCCTGAATAAATTTTCTCTGGAGATAGTATAATTGGATTTTCAGCAACTTGCTTAACTTCTCTTAATCTCACTTTCTTTATTTGTGAAATGGAGTGTGTTTTTGTTTTTTTTAGAGAAATAAATAAGATTATATGTGGGCATTTACAAGGGTCCCCTAAGAAACAGATGGCACAAAGTCACACAAATTGTTAATTGAGGGAGTCAATTAGAGGAACTATTTACAAGGGGATGGGCAGACATATTTTTTGGAAAACCAACAGGGGATGATGTAGTGCCTTCAAGCAGGCAGTGGGAAGAAGTGTTCCTGCCTCTAAGCCTGGACAGGCAATGGGAAGGAGTGTTTACAGGAACCCTAGAGGGGGCTGCTCAACAGAAGGTGTGGCTTTCATAGAGGGATGCAACCAACAGGAGGGCACCAGAGGAATGAATTTCTTACCAATTTGGCCTCTTCTGATCTCCTTCCACTATCTCCAATCATCAAACCTAATTGGAGACCAGAGCTCAGGAAGGGCACTGAACCATTCTCTACAGGGCCCAGAGCAAAATGGAAAAGGAGGGAAAGTAGATCTGGAGGGTAAAATGGAAGACAACCGGAGAACATCATCAGGTACATAGTATTTTTCCTGGCACCTAGATAGGAATTATAAGTATTACAATAAAAGGAAAGAATACACAGACCGGGTTTCAAATTGTAGTTCCATCTTTGGGGGTTGGCTAGCAGATAATTTAAGAGGTCATTAAGAAATGTTCAAAGCATTATAAATATAAACTTTTGAAACATCTCATAAATATGTTTCAGTCTACTTATTGTGCAGAGGATTTTTCCAATAACACTGTCTTGTATGCTCAGCTGTACATGTTGCAAGTACAAGTTTAATGTATTGCTCCAAAATGTTGGGGAAATGAACATTAAGTATGGTAAGACTGGGAATAAAAGTAATTCTGTCGATTGGTTCTTCAGTTTGAACTTCTTTTTTCTCTGGAGTGTCACACTTCTCTAGAGAACCTTCTTCAGGTCAGTTAATGAAACAAATGGCATTTCAATTCAGTGGTTTTGATAAATGCCACATTGTATGAAGAATTTAGTTTTTCCTAATCCAAATGAGAAAAAAGACATAATTTATGATTGATGATGGAATTTTGCACATAAATAATTTTAAAGAGGAATGGAGTAGTGGTTGGGTAGATTAATATGTTTAAATCTATTCTTGTGGGCCAGTAATCTTTAATAAGAAGGTTCCCTCTTGTTTTGACTATAAAATTTCAAAAGACTATTTAGAAAATCTGCTTTATTCAGAGTCTTTCCATTCATTAAAAATGTAGGTTCTGAAACTGCTTTCTCTAGTCATAGGGCTGATTGGCATTAAAAAGAACTACACATAGGGAAAACACAGGAATATAAAAATAGTGAACTTCACATTATAGATGACTTTTGGGATATTTGACTTAATAAAAATTAGAAATCAGCAGGGACCATGACTTTTTCTTTTTTAAATTTAGTGTTTATTTTTATTGTGTACTTAAAGAGTCAAATAAGACTTCTAACAAAAAACAAGTTCTTGCCCCTTTTTCAAGAGGCAACCACTTTGAACTTCTTTGGTAGATTCATTTGGTATTTACCTCCATGTTTCTACTTATTTCTACTTATATACTTATAGCACTATTAATGTTTCAGTTTTAGAAACTATGTTCTTGTAACTTCAAAAGTGAGAATTTAGTCTTTTGCACAGATTTCATACAGAATATCTCTCCCCCACTCCAACCACACTGTCAAACAGGTTGTAATACATTCTCCCATTCTCCGTTAAAGTCATATTTTGATATTTTAGTATTGTGGCTTGCATGTATTCTTCACTGCCAAGGAAAATGATGCACTATCCCTGTATTTCTTTTGTCAATCTTGTTTGTGGATTATTCTCTCCTTGTGCCTTCCGTCCCCCAGCTACCATTTGGACCAACTGCTCTCCTTGACCTTCTGCACAACTGTGATACTGGAACTTCCCTTTGGCATCCTCTTGAGATTCTTTTCTCCCATGTTAAACCCCTGGTTTCTTGGATCCCAAGTCCTCTTATTTCTGTGTTTACTCCTTAATTTTGATAGAGGATTCCTCTACTACTTTCTAAGAAAAGGAAGATGAGAAGTGAGTAAAACTCTGCATAGAGCTTATATAAAGTTGTTTTGAGCTCCCATATA
Organism: Acinonyx jubatus; assembly: GCF_027475565.1. NCBI lineage: Eukaryota > Metazoa > Chordata > Mammalia > Carnivora > Felidae > Acinonyx > Acinonyx jubatus. The sequence continues at coordinate 73,596,945 of NC_069390.1, read as the reverse complement.
TCTTAAAATGTGTTGATTTCACCCTTTCATTTGACTGACAGTTTGGCTAGATATAAAATGTGAAGTTGGACATGTTTTCCTTCAGAAGTTGTAATGCAATGCTCCATTATCCTCTGGCTTCTGATGTTGCTGCTGAATTTCAGTATTGAATTGAATGTGAGCACCTTCCCCTTTTATTTTATTTTTTCATTTCAGGAAGATTTTAGGATCTTCCTATTATGCTAAGTGCTCTAAAATTTTATGATGGTATATCTTGGCATAAGTCTGTTTTCATCTAATGTATTGCTCATTCAGTGGATCCTACTGGTGAGGTAACAAATGTCCTTCAATTTTGAGAATTTATGTTGTATTATTACTTTGATTTTTTTCCCTTCTTTCTTTTAGTCCTTGAATTTCTTCATTGAGATCTTAGATCTTCTGGGTGGATCTTTTAATTTTCTTATTTTTCTTTTTGTTTCTTTGTTCTACTTTATGTTCCCTAAACACTTTTTTCTAGGACATTCTATTTTTGTTTTATGTTTCCTCATGTTTATGTCATCATGTTTCCTAAGTTCATTAACAGAATAGAGAGGTCACTTAAGCAGATAGTATTTAAAAGATGGTGAGAAGTTTGTCTCTATATCCATTGAAAACATAAGAGAGGAAAACAGCCTTAAGATACATAATAATATTTTACATAGAGGGGAATCAAAGTAGGGTGGACACCTACTCAGTTTCTGAGGTCTGCTCAGCTTCTTTTGAAAACTGTTCCCTTTTCCATGCTGTCATCCACATGGTTCCATCGATACCCGCCATGATGTATGACTTTCTCCACCACTCACTTGCCCAGTCTGGGGTAGGTACCTGATCCAATATGATCCCATCACAATTTTTGTCTGGGAAAATTTTAATTCAAAACTGAGAAAGAGACCAGTATTTTTCTGGACATGCAAACCACAAGCTCTAGAAATTCACAATTCTTAGGAACCATGTTTCCTGCCAGGTGAACCTGAGAAGCCAAGGAGTTCTGCGGCAAAAACTAGCACAGATGCACAAGCAGACGCACAGAGAAAAGCAATTCGTGGAGAAGGAGATAAAGTGTCAGAGGCATCGGGATCAGATGCTTCCCAGCTAAGTCACATTTCCATCCTAGGTATCTCAGTATCCTCATTAAATTCTCCTTTTGGCTCAAGCTAGTTTGAATTGGCCTCTTTCTCCATTACAACAAAGCATTCCTAACTAATAGGCTTAGTAACAATTTGATGCTTTCTACGAACTAGACAAGTATTAATGCTTTATAAACTTTTTTTAAAAAGTAGGCTTCATGCTCAGTGCAGAGTCCAATGTGGGGTTTGAACTCATGATCCTGAGCTCAAGACCTGAGCTGAGCTCAAGAGTCAGACACTTAATGGATTGAGTCACCCAGGCACAGTGCTTTATACACGTTATCTCACTGAATCTTCACAACAACGTGTGAGGTTTGGTAAAATTATTTTACATATGAAGAAACTTTACAGATCCAACTGCTGTATAATAGACACCACTATCTAGATGTTCCTTGGTATATATCAGCGTATCAAAAACACACCATTTCTCCATCTATAAAATGGGGAAAGCTGTTCTTGCTGCCTGAATGGCTCTTCTCCCTACATACACTGAGCTGATTCCTTCTTACCATGAGGTGTCAGCTTAAATGTTCTCAGACAACACTGTCCTGCCTACACAATCTAAGGTAGGTTCCTCAACAACATCTTATTTTTTTCACCAACAATGTAATTACATAGTATTTTGCATAGTTCTTTTCTTTTGCATGCTCCTGCACTAGACGATGAACTCCATGATGGCAGGGACTATACGAGTATTGTTTGCCATTATAGCCCCTGCATCTAGTACACCCCTGGCACATGGAAATTGCTCCATCAATGTGTTTGGATACATTAACTATTTCATTTTTTTATTAACTTTTTTTAATGTTTATTTATTTTTGAGAGAGTACAAGCCGGGGAGGGGTAGAGAGAGAGGGAGACACAGAATCCAAAGCAGGTTCCAGGCTCTGAGCTGTCAGCACAGAGCCCGATGTGGGGCTCGAACTCATGAACTGCAAGATCATGACCTGAGCCGAAGTCGGATGCTCAACCCACTCAGCCACCCACGCGCCCCTTAACTATTTCTAAATATTTTCTTTCACGTATCTATGAGGCTCTAGTCCACAACTTGCCACACCTAGTCCTACATGAGTAGTACACGCAGGGCCCTCTGCCAGGCCCTGCTGAGAAAAAGACACAAAGATATAGCTTCTCCCCAGCAGGGGTTCACAGCATAGCATGAGACTCAAGCAATTATAATATAAGGGGAGAAGACTTACAACAGAGATATAAACAAAGTTCCGTGGTTACAAAGGAGGAAATAATTGGGATATAATCCAGGAAGTTCAAAACAGGAAAGGAAAGAAAGCAATTGCCAGGGTTGTCATTCAAATGGGTACATTCTTTATGTCTTTATCCTGATGCAGTTTTTTCCCCCATAACCTCTTCCAAATTATAAGGCCTGGAGCAGAAGTGACAGCAAGTATCTCCTCAAGTAATGGTATGTGAAAACCATAATTCTCTTGAATCTTATTCTCATCCCTATCATTTGGCTTATCTCCACATCACTTTGCAAAGATACCGAGTCTGGCTGCCTGCCTCAGCCCAGGCTTCTCCAAAGAAGCCCAGGCCTGTATCACAGGTCAAGCCTTTTTTCTTTCCGCACTGCCAGATCTGCTTTCCTGATGCTGAGATTAGAGGACAATGGCTTTGATCCCTTTTAACACTCAAAGACTAATGTTCCTCTTTCACAACACTGCCCCAAGTATTCTCATTACAATGGATGGTTTTCTGGGCAATCACCAGCCTGATGCCTATTTTCTCTCCCACTGATTTCTAACCTAGTGCTCCATCAATGCAGATGAGAGACTATTCCTCTAGCTATGACCTAGAATAGAATTCTTCTTTCTCTACCTTCCCATACATCTTTGTTACTTGTCAGGGACATTTCAAATCAAACCTTTCTTCGGGGTTTGCAGGTGTATGTGTGTGAGTGATTGGGGGTAGATATGTAGTAAAATAAATGGTTTTGGCAAACTGTCATTTTCACTAGTAAAACCTACAAAGGATGCAACAGGAGGAGAGATATAGATATTATGTAGCTGTGTACTTTTATAACCTCAGAATTTAAAATTTTTAACACCACCACCATGTAGTTATAACAGGGGCCCTAGAACCTAGACACCCCTCAGAAAAAGGCTTTCCTAAAAAGACCACACTGAAATGGAGAAGACCAAAAGTGTCTAGTGTCCTGAATTTAAAGAAAGATGAAGTGAAAGATAATGAAAGCGATTTCAAAATTAAAATATTTTCCTTTCAAACCAAAAGCTGGCTTCATCTATTGATTGATCAAATATTAATTGGTAGGCACCTGAGAGGTCAGCTTTGTATACTGGTGGAGAGCCCCAGCTCTGACTGCAGATAGAATTCCATCTTTGCCATTTATTAGTTTCCTGTCCTTGTACAAGTTACTTAGCTTTGTGGGCCTTAGTTCCCTCATCAGTAAAACGGATATAAACATTAGAATTATCTGACAGGATTGTCATCAGAATTATGAATAGTTCTTAAGAGTGTCTGACACATCAGTACAATTTTTCTTAACCTTAATTTTCTTTCAGCTGTGAGATTAACGCCAAATATTTTTGGAGGGCAATGAAAAATCCTTAAAGTGAAACTATTTGACTAAATTAAATCCTAAAATTGAGTGCATCCTGAATCTCTAAACAGGGGCATAGGAAGACGGATAACCAAAGAATAAGTCAGAACTCCCGCATGGAGAGGGGACAATCCCCTCCTACTCTGCATTCTCTCTGGTGCCTTACAGAATGCTGAAGCCTTGCAAATTAGATGGGCCCTTCAAATTTAAGTTCGTGGTCACCTTTTAAGTCCTCCAGGGAACTACAGGCCTGGGTCCCCGCCAGCTCTGAGCTCCCATGCCAGTGACCTCCAAACCGCCCCTAGTGTCCCGTTATACCGCCCTCTTCCGCCCGGTCTCCGCTCCCTCGCGTCCTCCACCGCCAGCGCCGCTCGCCCGCAGCGCCGGGCGAGCCCCGGGACGGCCCCTCGCGCGCCAGCACCGCGGCGGGCCGGGCAGCGTCACTGCGCATGCTCCCCGCCGCGCGGGTGGGGTCCTGGGGGCCGGGAGGCGGGCGCTGGGCGTGGGTCGCGCTCGGCCGGGAAGGCCTCCGCCTGTCTCCGGCCACGCAGCGGCGGGGGAGCGGCGTCCTGGAGACCCCCGAGAGATGGAAGCGGCGGCGCCGGCGGCGGCCGAGGCGGCGGGGCGCGAGGAGCTCGGTGGGTGCTGCGTGCCGGCGGGGGCGGAGGCCGCGTGCCCTCGGGATGCGCCCGGGCTCCGGGCCGGCGCTCGGCCTCGGCCGGGGAGGCGGGAGCTGGCGCCGGGCCGCGGCTGCCGCTCATCCGCACGCGCGTGGCCCTGGAGAGTCGCGGGTGGCTTTCCTGGAATGGTCGGGGGCTCTTGGGGTCATGGGTCTGGCACGGGTATGAATTGAAAACCCGGCAGAGCAAACCTCCGTGGAACGTGGGATGAGCTGAGGCTCGGGGAGGTGACTGACCCCGGGATGGCACCGGCGCAGGAACGGGTTGTCTGACCGGAGAGCTGGGCCGGCGAAAAGCCCGGCCTACCAAGGGCGTCAAATGGGCGTGCGTGTGTGGGTATATGTGTTTGTGTGTGTTTGTGTGTGTGTGTGTGTGTGCGTGTGCGTGCGTGTGTGTGCGCGCGCGCGTTGGGGGTGGGCTGCGTTGTGTAAACACGTCAATGGCAAGCGAGAGCCTGCGCGGTGACTCTCCGCGTTTCCCCCAGGGATGCTTTAAGGCTTTGCGATCGCAGCAGCCCCGTTCTGAGTCCTAGGTGAATCCTTAATTTACCGGGTGCCACCGAGGAGTGGCGAGCGCGCCGAGTTCACCTAACTGGACAGGAGAGACCTGTAGCCAGCTGGATTGCCAAAGTTTGTTTTCCTGTTTTCCTCTGGTCTCTTATCTCCTTGAAGACAGGGCAAGTACAACACTGTTTATGGTTTCCTGCTGTCACAAGGAAAACAAAAGCAAGGGTCGGGGTAGTCTTGTCATTGTTTCCTGTAGTTGTACGAATTATATTTAGGAATAGTTTTAATTCGATGCTGAATGATTATTTTTTTTTTTAAGTTGAGCTTTAAAGAAACACTTCATTATAGTAATTAATAGGTTGGTGTTCCTGTAATAATGGGCAGGGCACTTTGCAGGTGATTTCTTTCAAGTCCTAATAATGGTAGAAATAAACTTAGCATTTTATTGATTGTTTACTTTGTGTCAAGCCGTGTGCTAAGTGCTATACATACGCACTGTTTCCTTTAACCTTCAAGACAATTGGGTGAGGTAGATGCTATTATCCCCATTTTATAGGTACAGTAATTTTAAGTTAATTAAAGGCATAACCCAGATACAAACCCAGTTTGTCTGTTTTAAATTCACCAATAACGCCTTAGGATGTGGGGAAATAGGCATTCTCATGCATTGATGGTAAGAACAGTGTAATGTAATTATCGTTAAAAATGCACATATCCTTTGACCCAGCAATTTTACTTCTAGAAATATTTCCCAGAGAAGTAAGTCATGTAACAAATACTTATGTCAGGAAATGTTCACTACGTTATTTATAGTTGAGAAAATCTGGTAACTATCTAAATGTCCAATTAAAGGAAATTGGGTAAATTGTGATATAGCCATATACTGAATAGGCCATTAAAAGTAATATGGGGCGATGTTTGCCACATACATGTTTTAAATGTTTATTTATTTATTTTGAGAAAGAGAGGGTGTGTGTGCGCATGGAGGAGGGGCAGAGAGAGAGGAGAGAGAGAATCCCAAGCAAGCTCCGTACTCCCAGTGTGGACGTGGGGCTTGATCTCACTCTTCTTTTCTGAAATTCAGGAAAGAGATGGATATGTCCTTTCCAGAAGTATGGTTGTAGCTGTGGGCTTGGAGAGAAATGGTTACACTCTGGATATACTCGAAAGTATAAGCAGAATGATTTCCTAACAGATTAGATGAAGGTTGAGAGTGAAACAGGAAACAGGGATGACTCCAGGGATCTGAGTATTTGGAAGAATGAAATTGCCATCAACTCAGATGTTATGGTGGTTTTATAGAATGTCTCCAGATTCTTTGATGTTTGTCTCTTCAAGAGGAGGACTTAATTTCCTTCTCTTGGAGTGTGGATTGTATTTACTAACTTGCTTCCAATGGACAGATGATGGTGGAAGTGATAATATGTGACTTCCAAGCCAGGTCTGAAAAGGCATTGTGCCTTGCTCTCTCTTTCCTGGATCATTCACTTGGGGGGAAGCCAGCTGCCATGTTGTGAGGATACTCAAGCAGATGTTAAGTAGGTAGGCAATTAGATTTATGTCTAGACCTAGTGAGAGATCTGGTCTGGAGATATAAATTTGGAAGTCATCAGCATTTAGATGGTATTAAAAGCCATGGGACTGAAGGAGAACATACAGGAGTGACTGCATGTATTTGCACTCTAAAATGTTACGAGTGGTTGTTTCTGGCTAGTGAGGTAATTTTAATTTAAAAATATTGCTTATGTATATATTTTCTGATGTTCTACAATGACAAAATATTATTTTCTACAATGACCAGATTTTAAAAATTGGATGTCTATGTAAAAGGCACTGGTAGAGATGTTAAGACACAGATTTTCTTAAGGTATGTGAGTAGCCATTTGTACAGCTTAAGGTCTACACTTCATTTCATAGGCAGTGGACAACTCTGGAAGGTTTCTTGCTGTACATATTTTCACCACTTCAGAAATGAATAAGACAGTTACTATTCCCATATTGCATAGATAGTAGTTTATAGATTTAGAAGACCACATTATGTTATATTAAAAGAAGTTATTTCTATTTTTAGTTTGTCCATTGTCAAAATAAAAGTGATTTATTTTGCTATTATAAAAGAAATGCTAGTTTATTACTCTCTTCTTATTTCTTTTCTACATTTTCCAGAGGAAGACAGTAAAAAGCACTCATGATCCCATTGGCCATCTCTATCCTTAACTTATTCCCCATTTTTGGTATGTTTCCTTGCTTTCATTTTAAATTAACTTTTTAAAACATCATTGAATTCATACTGTGATTATCCAGCTTTTTCACACTCAGCATGATATACTTTTCCCTGTTTTACTCAGACTTCAAAACTATAATTTAATGTCAGTGTAATGCTTTATAAAGTGGAGGTCCTGTAGTTAATTTAGCAATTTCCTGATTGTTGCACATTTAGGTTGTTTCCAAATTTTCAACATAAATAATGTTTCATTCAACATCTTTGTGCAGAAATCCTTTTTTTCTATATACTGGCTTGTCAGAAGTGGAATTACTAGGTGAAAGGATAAACATTTTTAAGGTTTCAAGATATATTGGTAAATTAATGTGATTTTCTTTAATTCTGACTACAACTAGAAATTTAGGTCGATTTTTAGGTTAAGAAATTGAGGTTGAAACAATTGTCTGGGCAGTATAAAAGATACACAAGTACTGCCTAATTTAAGAATGTTCCGATTTTCTGCCCTATTCATGTATACATACGGTATGTTATGTATCGTGTATAATATTGAATGAAGCTGGTGTTTCTTATTCATATGGTTTTTCCATTTGTAAATAGAAATAACCGTGTTTAGGTAGTTTGCTATCCATTGCTTAATAGTGTTTTATTTTATAAGGCGTTGTTAACTCTTACCTAGAGTAATCACATAGCACTTTTTAGAACTGTCCAGTTCAGTGCTTGGCCAAAAATTACAGCAGGACATTGGCAAATAATAGTAAATTATAATATAAATTGTAATTTTGTAACTTTTAATTATGTTGTTTGAGTGTTCTGATTTACTCCATACCCTTCTAAACTTTGTTAAAGCATTTACCGTGACCGTGTTAGGTTTTTAAGTACTTGTTTCTTCTGCTAGTCTCTATTTCCTTCTGGCAAGCATGACACATTTTGCCTACACACAGTTTGCACCTCATAAATGCTCAAAATTATTAATTGTTGATAGTAAATTAATTAATAAATTTCTTGTCAGAAATTTACATTTAAAATCCTGTACAGCATGATTGCTTCTAATATATCATTATGTAGGAAGGGGAGGAACACTAGTGTTTACTGACTACCTCTGTGCCAAGAACTAGGTTCTGTGCTTCATAAATGTTACCTCATCTCATTATCATAAAACCCCTGTGAGGGAGAAGTTACTGCTCTCATTTTACAGATGGAAGGTAGGCCCACAGGAACCCTGGTTAAAGTATAAATCAGATCAGGTCACTCCCCTGCACCAAACTCTGTTGCTGTGTTGTCCAGTGTGATAATCTGTAGCCGTACGTATATTTGAAATGTTGTTTGTCAAATTAAAATATGATGTACGTGTAAAACACACACTGGATTTCCAAGACTTAGTATGAAAAATAAAATGTAAAGTATCTTGTTAGTAATTTTTTTGTTGATTACATTTTCAAATGATAGTATTTTGAATATATTGGCTTACATAAGATATATTATTAAAATTAATTTTGTCTGTTACAGTTTCCTTTTTCAAAAATGTGAATACTAGAACATTTAAATTATGTTTGTGGCTCATGTTATATTTCTGTTGTACAACGCTTCTTTAGGTGGCTTTCATGTCACTCACGATGGTCTGCAAGGCTGTGTACCATCTGTTACCTCTGTTACCTCTGATCTCGCTTACTCCCCCCTTGCTCTGTCTGCCCTCTCTGCTCACTCTGGCCTCCTTCTCCTGAACACACCAGGCTCTCTACATCCTCAGAGCCTTTGTCTTTGCTGTTTCCACTGCCTAATTGCTCTTCCCCCAGATAACCACATTGTTCACCGCCCCCTCCTCCTTCAGTTCTTCTTTAAAACCCTACTTTCTCAGTGAGGCCTAATTCGGCTGTCCTATCTAAAACCATAGACTGTCCCTCCCAATCCCTATTTTCCTTCTTAACATTTAACACTAGCATACTCTCTATTTTACTTATTTATTGTCTCTTTCCTTCACTAGAATTTGAGCTCCATGAGGGCAAGAATTTTTGTTAGTTTTAGTAATTGCTTAATTCCCAGCATCTAATAATACTGACACATATTGGGTGTTAATATTTGTGAAACTGAATTAAAAAGGATTGCAACCTCTTTTATGAGCACATTCAGTCAGAAGGCATTTTAATGTGTTCTTTAGATTCAGTAACTATCTTGTATCTTTCAAACTTCATACAAACAAATCATGATTCAAAATCATGATAATGTAATCGGCCCTAAAACCTGACTGCTTCACCTACTCTTAGTTTACTTAGTTTAACAAATACATATTTCTTACTATGTAATGTTACCTAAATAATACAGGCTAAAACTGCAGAGAAGGTCTTAGGGAGTTATATTTTTAAGTGTAGCTTTTAAAAATACGTTTAAGCATATGGTTATTTAACTAATAATGTGTCATATTGCCTTAATGGTAGATGAGAAACAATTTAGAAACGTGTACTTCTTAAATTGCTAACACTGTTAAGAATAATTTTATCTCAAATAGTTTCAGATTTTAAAAAATAGCTCTTCTTAATCTCACTGTTATTTGAGAAGCTTCCTGAGATAATTAAATTTTTATTAAGGTTTTAAAGGTGAGGGTTCAGACAAATGGATTTAAAGCAAAGAAATATATATGAAAAGTTATTTTCACAGTAACTCATATTTAATGTTTCCTAGACCACATAAAATTGAGAAATAATGAATTTAAGAATGAGGGAAAAGTTTAAACTACAAGGCATTACAGTGTTAAACAAAATTAAATAAGACAGTTGCTATGCAGTATAAATTCGTTAAGACTAATTGTGAGCCCAACTTTTAGTTGGGAATTTGACTGTACATTGTAATCCTATTTTAAAAACTTGATTCTGTGAATGATAGAACTAGTAGATACTTATAGATTATATTAACAACTCTAGATATTCAGGTTTAACTAAAAGATACTAAAAAGTGATCTGATGATGCCATTAAAAGTAAACTTACAAGTTGTGAGAAAACTTTTTTTTTCTGACTTTACATTGCTGCTATGATCTCTTGGGAGGTATGCTTCAAATAATAGATTGTTCAGTGTTTGAAATGTTGGCAGTGATAAGTGTCTTTATAGAGAACTTAAATAGTGTACTTAGTAATGCATAAAATGTATAGTACATCCTGTGGCAGAAAGAAATTAGTTCAAATAATGACAATTTGAATAGCTGAATGAATAAAAATGCAAATGAACTTAAGAGTCAGCAAGAGCAATGGAGTAAATTTTGGAATGAAAATATTAACACATTTCTGTTTAAAGATAATGCAATGAATAATGATGATTGTTGTCAATTAAATTCATATATTGAAGTCCTAACCCTTTAGTACCACAGAATGTGACCTTACTTGGCAGTAGGATCATTGTAAATGTAATTAGTTAAGATAAAGGCCACACTGGAGTAGGGTGGTCCACTAATCCAGTATGACTTGTATCCTTGTAATAAGGGGAAATTAGGACACAGACATGCATACAGGAAAAATACCCTATGAACTTGAAGATAGCCATCTATAAGCCAAGGAGAACAGCCTGGAACAGATCCCTCTCTCCTAGCCCTCAGTAGGAACCAGCCATGCCACCACCTTGATTTCGGACTTCTAGCCTCCAGAATTGATAATAAATTTCTGTTTTTTTAAGCCACCCACTGTGTAGTACCTTGTTATAGCAGCCCTAACAAACTAATACCGTGGTTTTACAAGATAAAGTGTTAATTTACTTTGTATAGAGTATAACAGAAAAGATATAGGATCTGTTCAAACAAAAGATGAACATAGTTTATAATATTAATAGATATCAGAGTAAAGTGATGTGGTAGGTATCCCAGCATTAGCTTTCTAATACTGAGAAACACTTAATTTACTTAAATTTTCACTGTGCATAGGTTTAAGCTGAGCCACTTTTGATACTGAAGAACAAGAAACTAGGAAATCCTGCAAAATAGTCTATGGAGAATGTCCTGAAGATTGAAGGGTTAGAAAAACTACCCAAAGGCAAAGTTAGGGTATTCCTATTATAGAAAATCCTCATTAATTTAGATTCCATGCATTTAGAATGTTTACTAATTCATTGATTTTATTTTACACATACTAGTAACATTATTAGAAGAGGAATATTTAAATTACTGAAGAGTAGGCTATTTTCAAGCACTTTCCAATATCTTTTTTTTAATTATGTTATATAAACATTTACCATGAGATCTGTCCTCTTAACAGATTTTTAAGTGTACAGTATAGTATTGTAATCCATAGGCACAATGTTGCATGTCAGGTCTCTAGAACTTACTTACCTTGCATAACTGAAATTTCATACATGTTGGTTAGCAACTCCCTGTTTTCCCCTCCACACTGGCTGGCAACTACCACTCTAGTCTTTGTTTCTATGAGTTCGATTCCATAAATAGGTGGAATTGAGTGGTATTTGAACTGTGACTAGCCTATTTCATTTAGCATAATGTCTTCAAGGTTCATCCATGTTTTGCATATTAAAGAGTTTCTTTTTTAAGGCTAAATAATATTCCATTGTGTGTATATATCCTATTTTCTTTATCCATTTCTCTGTCAGTGCATGTTGTTTCCACATGCTGGCTGTTGTGAGTAGCACTAACCTGAGCACGGGAGTATTAACATCTCTTCAAGCTCCTGATTTCAGTGCTTATGGGTAAATTCTCAGAAGTGGGACTGAGTCATATGGTACTTCCGTTTTTAATTTTTTGAGGAATCTCTGTACTGTTTTCCTTCACAACTATAACATTTTGCATTCGTACCAACTGTGTAGAAGGGTTCCAGTTTTGCCACATCCTCACCAATATTTGTCGCCTTTTTTTTTTTTAAGTTTATTTTGAGAGAGAGAATGAGCATGAGCAGGGACGGCGGAGGGGGAGAGAGAGAGAGAGAGAGAGAGAAAGAGAAAGAGAGAGGAAGAGAATCCCAGTCAGGCTCCATGCTGTCAGCACAGAGCCCGATGTGGAGGTCAGTCCAATGAAACATGATATCATGACTTGAGCTGAAATCAAGAGTTGGACGCTTAACCTACTAAGCCATCCCGGTGCCCCACCTTTTTATTTGTTTTTATAATGACCACCCTAATAGGTGTAAAGTGACATTCATTGTGGTTTTAATTTTCATTTTTCTGATGATTAGTGACATTGAACATCTTTTCATGAATCCATTGGCCATTTGTGTATCATCTTTGTTCAGATCTTTAGCCAATTTACTAATCTGATCACTACGTTTTTTGCTCTTGAGTTGTAGGAGTTTCTTATATATTGTGGAAATTAGCCTTTATCAAATATATAGTTTGCAAAGTTGGCAAATATTCTTTCCCATTCTGTAGGTTGGCTTTTCACTATGTTGATTGTTTCTTTCCTTGTATAGAATCTTTTTAGTTTGATGTAGGCCCTCTTGCCTATTTTTGCTTTTGTTGCCTGTGCTTCTGGTGTCATACCCATGAAATCATTGCCAAAACCAATGTCTGAGGCTTTTTCAAGTATTTAAGTCTTTAATATATTTTATATTGATTTTTGTGTATGGATTGAGATAAAGATCCACTTTCCTTCTTGTGCATGTGCATAAAGATCCACTTTCCTTCTTGTGCATGTGGATATTCAGTTTTCCCACGGCTATTTGTTGAAGAGATTTTCCCCATTGTGTATTCCTGGCACCATTGCCAAAGATCAGTTGACCATATATACATAGATTTATTTCTGGGTTCTCCATTTAGTTTCAGTGGTCTATAAGCCTAGCTTTATGCCAATATCATACTATTTTCATTACAAAAAAATCCCCAATACCCAAAACTATCTTGAAAAAGAAGAACAAAGTGATCATACTTCCTGATTTCAAAATGTATTACAAAAATATATATTACAAAGCTAACGCACCTTCCAGTATCTTAAAGTATAACTTTACTCTTACGAAAAACTGTTGTAATGAGTTCCATTTGGTACTGGGATAATGAAGGCTGCCTAAATCCTAATCTCTCTACATGTCCTCCCTTAAAAACCTGTTAATTCAAAAAGGAGCACACATAAACCATTCATGAAGTTACTCTTTTAGCATTAGTAGGAGACCAAGATACCACAAACCTCAAATTTTCTATAAGCAGAAAAATAAACAGCAAAATTCAGAGTACCTGTTGCTGCTGCAAGCATTGAAAGTGGGGAGGGTTCTTTAGAATCTCTGGAAAAGAGGAGAGGGGATTAGGAGGTCTAGAAGTATAGTAACCTTGGCAAAACATTGCTTCTGGAGGAGAAGGAGATAAGGAGCAATCCAGATGTCCCTCTGATACCTGGAGGTGAAAAAAAAGAAGGAAGTAAGGGGCAGGGGGGCAGGTAGGGGACTGAATATCCTGCAGAAATGAAAGAGAACCAGAAAGATACCAGTTGCTCCCTATAACCCCAGTCAGTGAACATCATCCATTACATAAACTGAACTTCATCCTGCTAACAGAAGGCACTACTTTCAAATTAGGATCCCTGTCCATGAAATGCCTAGCAGTAGGAAAAATCATAAATAAATAATAGAGTACAAGGTGTCCAAGGGAGAACATATTGAAATGAAAATTTAATAGAGTCATTGAATTTCAAAGAAGAATTTAAATGAGTTAAAGACATCAAAATGATCAAAGAAGAAGTGGTTGAAATGGAAGACAGGCAAAGGAGATTTGACATATAATTGGAATCTCTAAAGAAGAAAAACAAAATATTTGAACTAAACAGATATTAATCCAAGAAAAATGTCCAGAAATAAGAAAGCCAAAATCTACATAATCAAAAAAGCCCACTGTGTCCCTGGGAAAATTGACTCAAAATGCTTAAACTGAAGACATATCATAGTAAAACCATTAGATCTTAAAGGCAAAAATTCCTCAGGACCTCAAGCAAAAGGGGCAAAGTATGTAATGGCTCGGAAAATTAGTTTGTCATCAGACTTCTCTAGAGTAGCCTATAAAGCAAGGCAAGAGTGGAGCAGCATTTTCAAGAAACTCAAAGATATAAAGTGTAAGCCAGAGGTGTTCTGTCAAGCTGTCCTTCATAGCAAGGCTGTGGAACAGCAGTTTAAAGCATGCTAGAACTTAGGAAATACTGTATCCAGGAGCTCTTCCTAGAGAATGTAGTAGAGCAGTGGTTCTCAAAGTGTGGTTCCCAGACCAGAAACTTCAGAATCACCTGGGAACTTAGAAATGCATATTCTCAGACCCACCCCAGGCCTGCTGAATCAGAAGCTTTGGGGTGAGGTACATCAATTTGTGTTTTCTCAAATCTTACGGGTCATTGTGATACACAGTCCACAAAAGAATGAACTTCTTCCAGCCAAGGAATGATTGAGAACATTTTGGCAGAGGACGGACAGCAAGCATTTAATATTACCAATTGTATATATAAGTCTTTAAAGTATTGCACCAATATTAAACTGAGTTTAATAACTGTAATGTGAATATTCAAGAACATCTTCTTGTTCCTAGAGAATACATGCTAACTTTAGGGTAAGGGGCTTTGATATATGTAACCTGCTCTCAGATAGTTCATAAAAAGTGATAAACATTTGAGCAACAAAAGGCAAACATGGCAAAATGTTAAAAATTGGTAAATCTGGAAAGGATACATAGGAGGGTTTTTTTTTTTTTGGTACCATTCTTGCAAATTTAATGTAAGTTTTAAATTATTCCAAAATAAAAAAACTTAAAAAAATTATATGACCGTCATTCCTAACTAAATTATTTATGTTACCCCAGTTCTCTGTTTCATAGGTTTATTGTGTTTATTTGAAGGGAGCAACTTTTCATTTCTTTTAAATATCCTATACTTCAGGGGCATCTGGGTGGCTCAAAGTGTCTGACTCTTGATTTCAGCTCAGGTCATAATCTCATGGTCTGTGAGTTCCAGCCCTGCGTCAGGCTCTGCGCTGACAGCACATGGAGCCTGCTTGGAATTCTCCCTCTCTCTCTCCCTCTCCCGCCTCTCCTGTGTGTGCATGTACATGCTCTCTTTCCCTCTCTCTCAGAATAAATAAATAAACTTTATTTAAAAAATCTTGTTCTAGAGTTGTCATCCTCAGTCATGCTAAAAACTGTTAGATATAAGAGTACATTTTGATACTAAATTTTAAAAATTGGAATGGCTTTATAACTCAAAGTATTTAAAAATGTGATGGCTATTTATGATACAGTATGATTTGAAGACAAGAGACACAAAATCATTTGATTACATTTTTTTTTCATCTCATAGTTCTGGGATCATTTGCTATAAACCTCATGTGGACAAAGCAGAAAAAGTTTTGCATTGAATACTTAAGCTTTTCACTCTGCACTGCTTAGTCCAAACAATAGCCAGCAAATAAGTCCAGTTGTTTTTTAAATATACTAAAACTCAAAAGTATTTATGTGAATTAACTCAGAGTGGAAATAGTAAGGATGAGTACAAGCGGTATGTCCGTGTTTTAAAAATTCATTTATTACCACTTTAACTCAGTTTTTAAAATCATAGTGAAGCACTTTGCTTTTCTTTTTAAAGATATGGATGTAATGAGGCCCTTAATAAATGAGCAGAATTTTGATGGGACATCAGATGAAGAGCACGAGCAAGAGCTGCTGCCTGTTCAGAAGCATTACCAGCTTGATGATCAAGAGGGTATTTCGTAAGTATTACGGGTTATATGTGTCCTTTTCTTTTCATTCAGTGTCTATTTTGTAATCTATAGGTAAAGCACTTTTCTAGATACTACAGAAAACACACGGATGAGTCAGATATTGTCCCCACCCTCAAGGTGTTTATAGTCTGTTTGGGGAAGAAGAAATAACATCTAAAATACGGAGCCATGTGTGGGAATTGCTGCAATTGATATGTATTGCCGCATTACTTATTTTTTTATTTTCATTTTTTTTTAACGTTTATTTATTTTTGAGACAGAGGCAGAGCATGAACGGGGGAGGGGCAGAGAGAGAGGGAGACACAGAATCGGAAGCAGGCTCCAGGCTCTGAGCCATCAGCCCAGAGCCCGACGCGGGGCTCGAACTCACGGACTGGACCGTGAGATCGTGACCTGAGCTGAAGTCGGACGCTTAACCTACTGAGCCACCCATGCGCCCCTGCCGCAATACTTATTAAATGCTATGCATCCTGCAAGAAGGGAGATCTGATTGAAAGGAATAGAAATTTTAAGAGCAGTGGCTTCTGAAATAGTTAGGAGTTACGAATTAGGCGGTGAGGGGTAGTAAACACTTTTTTTATGCTGAGTTAATGGTGTGAAACAAAGTGGTGGTAAGAAAGCAGTGGAACCTTTTAGAACCCTTTTTTGTTATTTTGTCATCATTAATAGATTTGAGTAAGTTCTTACAGCAATAGTAATTTAACTGTTAAGCAAAGTTACATTTTAAGTGATCATAAAAGAACAGTATGAACTAAAAAAAAATGAGGCAAGCATGTTTGTTTTACACGTTTGAAATTTGGGCTATTCTTCCTAGTTTATTTTTTCTTGGTCAAGAGACTTCCTTCAAATGCCTCCTGGAAACTTAGGTGAAATACCTTAGGGAGTACTCGGTGTCTAAATGTTAATTAGTATTTATCTTACCTGATGATACGCATAGTTTTAAAACTTGTGTGATTTTTCTTTTAATTAAGCCCCTGTTAGGTTGATAATCATAGATCACATATACCATGATGACAGTAGTCAGTGTCAATAAATTGCTTTGTATTATCAGCCTAGCCATACATAATCTTTGGTATTGTTCTGAATGTCATAGCAGCAAAGAATCTTAGGAGAAAATTACCTTTTCTGTATTTCTTTAATATGTACAAAAATATTTTTCACTCAAATATCTAATTTAATCTCCATAATAATTTTCCATGTTCTACTTTTAAATGGCAAAGATAGGACTTGAACCAAATATGATCTCTGGCCAATTCAACTTCTGGTTGAGTGGAGTGCTATTTGATTCTTTGCCTAGATTAATTTTCGGTTCCTTTCCAATGCTAAAACAATGATCATGTGATTTTTATTAGCTTTTTTCCTAACATGTTTAAATCTTACAACTTTTACTTTTCAGGTTTGTGCAAACTCTTATGCATCTTCTTAAAGGAAATATTGGAACTGGCCTTTTAGGGCTTCCACTGGCAATAAAAAACGCAGGCATAGTGGTAAGACTTCTCTTCGTGTCCTCTAGCTAAATTACAGTTATCAGTCTTGATTACAGCAAAAATTGCAGGCTAACTTCTGGCCTGTTCACACATAACCTGTTCAGGTGACAGTGAGTTTGTATTGATAATATTGGGTGAACAATAATAGTAACATTTAATAAAAAATGAGAATTAATTACTCTTTTAATCTCTGCTTAATTATTTATTTATAGCATGTGACAGAAAGATCCTAAAATAGTATTTGATTTTTCCAAGTATGGTTACATCTTATTATTCTTTTGGATTTTTCAGAGATTTAAGCAGTGTACTCATATCAAGAGATGTATTTATAGAGTAGCTTGTTTGTATTGGTGAAATTTTATAGTTTTTAAAATGGAGAATGAAATCTAGTTTTCAGATTTAAAGAGTTAACAGTTAAGAAAAGGAATAACAATATGTTTTGAAAACAAATATGCAAAGTATTATTATAACCAATTATTGTAATTGCAGAGACTCTCAGGAAGGAGAATTCACCTATGAAGTAATGCAATTATATTTAACCTTTTTTCAGAGTCTTAAACCCTTACCAGTTTTCTAAGAACAGTTTTAAGTGCCACCTTTCCCTGCAGTTGATGTTGTCCACCCTAATTTAGAGAGACATACAAATTTCTGATTATAAAAATAAGTTTTGACAATATTTTGTTGGGTTCTCAATAACCCAGGCATTACTTTGATTTTAGTAAACAAATACTTGTAATTTTTTATGTACCACTTTCTTAAATAATCTTTTTCTTGGCATACTTCCTCACACAAAGTAAGTGCTCAACAAGCACCATCCCAGATTGGCATAGTGCTTTCTGGTCATTCAGATAGTGATTCATAGTTGCATTTAATTATAATGGTGGGACAGATGGTCATAGACTTACCATCTGAGGTTAACTGTGATGTTGTATGCTATCCTAGCTTATTGCATAGCTATACTCTGTATTCATGGGTTTGGATAGGCAAGCTGATGAGATGAAGTCCTATGTCCTTGTTGTAAGTATTGCTGAAATTCTTTCAGTATCAAGTTTATGAATTTTCCTTTATGCAAATGACTAATTATTTTGCCCAACAAAATTTGTTTCCACAAAAGAGTAGTCCATTGGCTCATTGCTTATAAGGCAATTTAATTTCTGTTAAACTTAAATATTTAAACCTTATACATTTTCCCCCCACAGCTTGGACCAATCAGCCTCGTATTTATAGGAATTATTTCTGTTCACTGTATGCACATTTTGGTACGGTGCAGTCACTTTCTGTGTCAGAGGTAAATGTAAATTTGTTAAGTGTATTTTATTTATTTTAAAGCTATGTATTGATTTAAAACATTAGATAGTCTTAACTGTGCTTTACAACTAATAATTGAGTTTCTCTAACCTGTTATATAGACAAGTCTAAAATAATAAATATGTAAAAAGATATTTCCTGTGATTGAAATCTGGTCAGAATATATTTATTCCTCTTAAATGATAACCTTAGTAGTGAAATGGAATGATTTCTTTTCATATGAATAAAAAAAAAAATCAGGAAAGACCTGGAGGAAATGGAGGCCCCAGCACTACTTTTAGTTATAGAGTAATGGTCCTTAATTTGTTTGGATTTCATTTTAGGGTATAGTGCCTTTGGTGTTCTTTGCTGATACGTGGGTTGGTAAATAGTCAATAAAATAATATTCTTTTTCTTTATTTTTGTATCATGAAATGCTTCTACTGCACAGTGGACTTTTTTAAAAATAAATATTGCCTTTTCTAATAAACTAATATTCTGATTTTAACTCTTTTTGTTGTTGTTGTTAAATGTTCTTAAAACTTTGAGCAAGTCATTTATCGTCTTTAAATAATAATGATACTTGAAAAAAAGTGGGAAAGAGAACATAGGGAAATAATAGCTACCTCATGGGGCTAAGTATTAGATAAGATAGTTTATGTGTAATATGTTGTAAAGCCCTGTGCAGATGCATAAAATCATGCTCTTTTAAGAATGAATAATTTAGGCTTGAACAATGTAGTTGATGTTTTTAGGTAATTTAAATATTTAAATCAGTGAAGCACAAATATTTATGTCATATGACTTTTCCAAATTTATAAACTTTAACAGTAGATAAAAGCTAATATATTAGTAAAAAGACTTAAAATTTCATGAGACATATCTTAGGGTGTGCAGATCTTGAAATCTCAAAAGCTCCTCTGTTATTGTATACCCTTACGTTTATTATTTTCTATGTATTCGATGTTCTTTTCAAGGGTTGGATTTACGGACTAACTTAAAATTTGCCTTTTTCATGTGCATGTACGTCCTTAAATTGCAGGTTTAAAAAGTCAACATTGGGTTATAGTGACACTGTGAGTTTTGCTATGGAAGTAAGTCCTTGGAGTTGTCTTCAGAAGCAAGCAGCATGGGGACGGTAAGCACTTACTATGTTTCTAGTATCTGGTTATCAAAATCACATTACTTTTCAAGTGTTTTAAGTTGACAGGATATGTGAATAGAAGCGTGATAAAGCTGGGGGGATAAACATAATCTTTAGAGTTAGACAGGCTTGGGTTCAAATCTCAACTCTGCCATTTTTCAATTTTATGAACTGAGTCAAATGATTTATCATTTTGTTTTAGTTTTCACGTTATCAGATGAGTTTATGGTGATACTTACTTCATAGGATTATCATAGTATTTAAACATTTTTTTTTAATGTTTATTTATTTTTGAAGGAGAGAGACACAGAGTGTGAGCAGGGGAGGGGCAGAGAGAGAGGGAGACACAGAATCGGAAGCAGGCTCCAGGCTCTGAGCTGCCTGCACAGAGCCCAATGAGGGGCTCGAACCCACAGCCGTGAGATCATGACCTGAGCCGAAGTCAGATGCTTAGCTGACTGAGCCACCCAGGCGCCCCAGGATTATCATAGTATTTTAAATAAAATGATATTTATAAAGCATCTGGCTAACCTATGATATAGTCATGTTAATATTTTTTTTGAGGAAAGGAGAAAAAGCAAGAAAAATGTTGCAGTCTCATTATTTTAGATAAAATTGTGGTGTTTGGCTTTCATGCTCATAGAACATTTGAAGTGTGTATTTTAGCATAATCTTATTTTGCTTTCTTATCATTTAAATGTAACTTCATCATTGGTGGACATGGCTGATCAAAGCCAGCTGAAAACAGGACTGGAAAAATAGGCATAGGTAATCAACAAAATGCTGACAGTGGTACAAATGATATGTGCTGTGGAAATTAAAAGAAGGAAAAGAACAGTGGAGTGCTAGTAGAGTTCATGGTTAAATATGACCTTTCTGGGAATTTGCAGGAAGTTCGGTTTATTTATGAGCTTCTCAGAGTTCTTGATATGCCAAGTAGAAGAAGGAGGAAAGCAGACTAAAAGCCCTAGGATTTGCCCCAGAATCCTATCTTCTTCCTTCTTCTGCCCCAGAGTAGAGACAGCTTTGTCTATTTTTTCTGTCAAGAAGAATGACTTTCATGTAGATGCGGCTGGAATGATTGTTGGTAAGATGCTAAAATCCAAGGTGGATGAAAAGATCTTAAGGGAATACTTAAACATAATTAAACGTAATTCATCAGAAAGAAGAAACTTGAATTCATTTCAGGGTAGTAAGATTCTTTACAATAAGGAGATCCCTGAAGAACCATGAGAGCTATAGTTATGGCAAGAATGAAAATAAGCAAGGACCCATCCAATTTCAAATGAGAGAAGGAAGGTCTGTAGACTTGTAGACCAGATTGTTTGACAGCTTGACATTGATTGTCAAGCAAAGACTACAATGAATTAGTAGGTGAATGCTATTGTAGTTACTCATCATTCCCTGGACAAAATAGAGACGTATGGGCTGCATATTAATAATATGCAGGCAGATTTATAACTTGATTAAACTCAATACCCAAACTATGCAAATTTAACTGGTGGCATCCCTTTCTCATTTCTGTACACTATTTTATGTAGCTGGAATTCTCTCTCTCTCTCTCCCTCTCTCTCTCTCTCTCTCTCTCTCTCTCTTTTTAATGTTTGTTCATTTATTTTGAGAGAGATCATGAGTGGGAGAGGGAGAGGGACAGAGAGAATCCCAAGCACCTTGCACCCCTGTTAGTGCGGAGCCCGACGGAGAGCTCCATCTCATGAACCCTGAGATCATGACCTGAGCCGAAATCAAGAGTCAGATGCTTAACCGACTGAGCCACCCAGGTACCCCTGTAGCTGGAATTTTCTTAAGTTATCTCATTAAGAGATACTACTGGAGCTTACTCAGAGCTAAGCTACTGGATAAGTCTTTGGTTTATGATTTAGGGCCACACCCCCAGTCCTCTCCCATTTCATGTTCTTATTAGTGATTTGGATAGTGGAGAGCATGCTCACTCATAACATTTGCAAATGACATGAAGCCAAGAGAGCTGGGAAATACACTGGGTTAATCAGAAAAGGCTCAAGAAGTAGAGGAGATAGGCTTGATCTAAAAGATGAAATTTTTTCATGAAATCATTTTATAAGCATATACTCAGACTGTTGAATTTCAGAAATAAATGATAGGGAAATGTTGGCCTTTTAGCTGAATGGAACATCCTTTTGGTGAGTAATACTTCACTAGTTCACATACTGATAGCAAATGTGTGGTCTTTGAGGAAATAAATTTTATTTACTTATTTTATTTAAGGAAATGACAAGAATATAAGCTATGATAAAATGTTTTCAAATAGTTTAAAAAGAGAAAAATATATTAATATATCAGCAGCTCTTATTGATACTTACTTGTGGGTATCTCTTTTCAGGAGTGTGGTTGACTTTTTTCTGGTGATAACACAGCTGGGATTCTGTAGTGTTTATATTGTCTTCTTAGCTGAAAATGTAAAACAAGTAAGTATTTCTCTTCAGTTACGGAGATCAGTTTCTTCCCATTCCATAGTTTTGGCATCATATTTCCTTTGAGTAAACCATGGTGAATATGAAAATGTGTTGCTTTCATAAAGCATGTTCCTTTGTAAATTTTCCTTTAGTCTTCTTTTTTGTAAGTTGGATTTTCTGCTGCTGTTGTTGATTTTACTTTTCTTGCCATTGTATATCAGTAATGTTTGTTATGTCAGATCAGAACCGGACATAATTTGACTGATTCTTACATACTTGAAATTTAGGCCTCAAAAGCAGATACACAGATGTTTTGGAAGCATATTTTTAAATTGATTTTTTTATAAGTAAACATATGTGGTTTAGCCAGCAACCTAAAAAGTGAAGTTAAAAGAGGGCATTACTAAAATCCAGTAATTATTGCTATTGTCTAAAAAGATACCATGTCCAAAAATGTGTAGTGTTCTGTAATTCTCTCCATATTTTAAGGGTTCACTTTTAAAGGAAGTGGTTTGCAGTCTTGGTAGAGACTGTCAGTTTGAACAAACATGCAAAGCACTGAAATAAAAAAGCTCCCCTATCAAAACAGCGCCAAAATACATTTCTTTATGCACTTTCACTTGTAACTAGTACATTACACCCTGTTCTGCTTTAATCATTATTTTAATCAATAACATTTGTTAACTATCCATATGTGCATTGTACAATAGTAGACATCTTACATAGTAAGATACAGTACTTGTAGGTATTTTAATGCAAAATGATAAGAATATGTTTTCTAAAGAACCTATATGTAGATATATAAGTATATATTTGACTCACTTTTTCAAGTATAAAGTATGCTTCATTTTATATTTAGACCAGGAATGACAAATTTTCTGGAAAGGTCCAGATAATAAGTATTTCCAGTTTTGCAGGTCATATGGTCTTCTTGACTTAGCCATAGACAATAATGATAGTAACAAATATATATGGCAATATTCCAATAAAACTTTATTTCAAGAATTTAGGTGGTAGGCTGGATCTGGTATTTGGGCCATAATTTGCTAAAGCCCCTAGCTTAGATTTTTAATGTTGGAAAGGCTCACGGAGTCAACCCTTCCTTACAAATAGGAGAGTAGATGCTTTCGTTAGCATTACTCATTATAGACAGTGTGCTTTTGACTTACAAGTATTTAATTCCACAAGTTGCATATTCTTTTGACTACTAACTCAGTCAAGAGACTATCTGTTGTCAAGAACTGATAAGACATACCATCTTACCAGTCATTTATGTAGAATATGATGAAAAATGATCCTTTTCCAGGATTATACAACATGGTAGTCATGTATCTTTTCTATTATGTTCTAAGAGAGCCACCACAAACTTGATGTGAATTTAAGAATAATGCTAGCAATGCCTAATAATCTTATATTAATAAAGTATTGCATTTTTCATTTAGTTTTTCATTTAGTTTTTACCACTACTCTGTCATGTACAATGCTCATTTTTTGAATGTGTAAACTAAATCTCACAAAGCATGAGCAGTGTGCCCTAAGTCATGCAGATTAAACTGCGAACTAGGTCTATGACACACTGGTGCCACCCATTACATTAATTGTTCATCACTGGACAGGACCTTGTCTGATTTTAGTTGTGCGTGTGTGTGCATATGACATAGAGTATGTAAATGCATACAATAAATGTCTATAAGCTTAGGGTTGGTGACTTTCTCCTATGAAATATTATCAGTTGCTTCCAAAGTTGAATGGAAGAATTTAACTCATTTGCACATGTTCTAAGAAGACCAGGCAGAAAAAGTGACTCTCTGGGAGAAGAATGCCTGCTATAGATGGAACAGTGAAAGTCCTTTGAGTTATAAAAAGCAACATGGTAAAAGATACGCAGACTTGAGAAAAGTTGAAAGCAATGGTGAACACTTCACCTCAGCAGAGCAGACAGATGGTTATTGAAACAGTAGCATCAGAGATTTTCACTCTCTGCAGATCTGTTCTCTCACATTTTATAGCAGTCTCCAAGAGTAGACACACTGGTTGATTATATGTTACCAATTACTATTGTTAGAGTTAAAAACTGTAAGTTTATTACCACGTTAATCTACATAAAATCAAAGTTGCAATATTTTAGCAGATCAGAGAAGTAAGGGGTTAGTTGCCATACAGATGTGTGAACCTCCTACTCTGACTGCCACAGGACTTTTTTTTGGTCCCATTAAGTCATTGTGGACAATTGGCAGGAGAAAATGAATGGATAGTACCTCCGATGATTTAATCCGTCGTGGTTATTGTAGCTCCCCTCTGTTCCTACTCGAAGATACTCTAGAACATTTCAGGTAGATAAAATAGTGTTTTTGGGAATGAAGAGTGAGAAAGGGATATTAAGAGAAAAAAAGATATAGTGATACTTAAGACCGTGTATTTTAAAGACAGAATATCCACATTCAAATTGCTTGTCTCTCAGTTTTAAATCACACATTGGGCAAGATCTCCTTATCCCTGGTCAAGCCTCAGTTTCCTTATATGTAAAATGGGAATAATAACAAAATCTCCCATTGTTCCTCCTAAACTTATCATGAGGCTCAGGTGACAAAAGGTTTGTGAAAGCCTTTGCAAAATGTAAAGCAGTATACAAATATAGGGCGTTAAGGCTTTTTACTTTTGTATTTATTTTAACTTTGCTGAAGAACATAATCTACCTTTGGAATTTTAACCATTAAATTACTGAATCATTGAAAATTAATAAGTAGCAGATTTTAGTAAATTTAAGCTTTAAATGGAAACAACTGAATTTAGTAATTTTATTTTATAATATTTATTTCAGTGTTTTGCATTTTGGTAAACATGTGAGATCATAGGAAGTCCTATTAGATAGCCAATATCTGTCTCTAGAGGGCACCAAAGGACTCAAATGTTTACCTGAATCTTGCTCTGGGTATGTATCTACACTTTATTTTATTTTTTAATCCTGATGATTTTTATAATCATTTTTCTGGCAAAGAATACTAAATTATTCTGAGATATTTGTGGTAGAATTAATTTCATGTTCCCAACCATCTCACCATTCAAACAACCCTTTTTAAAATTGGTTATATAACTGATTTTCTCTTGCCAGGTATCCTTGTTAGAGCTTAATGTTGATCATTATCTAATCTGATTATGGGTGGTACTTCTTTGATACAGAAGCATTTGGCTATAAATAATTTTGTTACTGGGAAAACGAGTCAACAAATAAAATATGTTTTTAAAAGCCAAGCAATGTGAATTACCAATTTTGCTTCTAATTTCAGATTCTCAAATAGAAAGTTTTGGGGGCGCCTGGGTGGCTCAGTTGATTGAGCGACTGACTTTGGGTCAGGTCATGGTCTCATGGTCTGTGGATTTGAGGCCCGCATCACGTTCTGTGCTGACAGCTCAGAGCCTAGAGCCTGTTGGGTTCTGTGTCTCCCTCTCTCTCTGCTCCTCCCCTGCTTGCGCGCTCTCTCTCTCTCTCTCTGTCTCTCTCAAAAAAAAAAAAAAAAAAAAAAATTAAAATACAAAGTTTTGATGGCCAATTACAAGATAAATGTGTGAGGTATGCATTTCTTAAATGGTTCATGGTATAACCTGAGAGTTTGTTAGTCCAGTACGAGTTACAAATTGCCTATCTAACTTAAAACTAGTAAATACATTGCCTGCAGTTTAAGGTGATGTGTACATTTGTAGTGATACTAAACATTGTTTATCACAAATTAGAAGTATAGAATTATACTTCTATATAATTTTGTTTCTATGTAGTATATAGGAAACAGTTGAATTGTTAATCATATTATAATTTTGTTCTAAACTTCTGACTTATGGGCCCCTTAATACTTATTATATTTAGAGAGAGAGATGTCAAAGTAGAGGGCAGGTGGCTAGTTGAGCAAGGGGCCTCCCCTTTCCAAATTGCAGTATTTTGGTCCAGTTAACATGCAGCGGTCATAAGCTAAATTCTAGTGTCTCCCGCCAGGTTTGGATCCTAGAACTACCACTTACTGGCTTGATATTATGTAAGGTTTTTTTTAAGGCCCTTCTTTAAACCTCAGTTTCCTCAACTATAAGTTGACATTAATACTACTACCCATCTCAGACAGTTGTTTTGAGGATTAGATGAGATGTTGTATATATTTAGTTCAGTACTCAAAAAATGTTCCCTATTATTATTATAGGATCTTGTTCTTAAGAATTTAAGTATCTAGAGACTTGATAATGTCATTGTGTTCAAAGGAGGGTGTAGAGTGTTTGTGGGCAAATAGATTTTCCCTAGCATTTAAATTATAATATTATATACCTCTGCTGTGAGTTTGTAAGAGTGTTTGTAGAGTCCTGTATAATTTCATTTTTGTTTTAGCAAGTTGGATTATGTGATTAATTGAATGAGACAAGTTTTAATATGTGGAACCTACAAATTACTGTAACTCTTGAACACTGAATGTTGGTATATAGAAGTGGCTGAATTAATTTGAAGGTAAAGTTGATTTATTGAAGTTTTTTGCTCTAGCAAAAATTTATCTACATCTAGCACATGGCCATGCATGTATTGATAGTGATGATTATTTATTTATTTAAAAGATTTTATTTTTAAGTAATCTCTATACCCAACATGGAACCTGAACTCAACCCCAAGATCAAGAGTCACATGCTCTAACTGCCTGAGCCAGCCAGGCACCCCCTTGATAGTGATGATAATTTATAAACAGTTGTTTTATAAAACAGCTTTAAAGTTAGGCTATGATTTCTAAACTTTATCTTGACTACTGTACATTTCTAAGAGGTATATGAGCTTGTTACATTCTCTGAAGAGAGTAAGTCAGAGTAGGATATCTGGAGTAGAATATGGTCATTCTAGGCAAGTATACATCCACTTTTGATTATCTCAGAAGCAGGTTGAGCCTTTGCTGGAATCATGAGCACAAAACTTCAAAATAAATTGGTAAATTCATCCTCATAATTTTCTAGTGAACTTTATTTTTACAGTATGATAAAAGAAGTTGTTTTGCAAAGAAGAATTATCCTATTTTAATTATCCTTAAATTTGATAAATATGTATTTCTAGGAAGCTAGAATATCTTGAAAAAATATAAACATTTATTGTAAAGGTAATTTCTTGATATTTTGTCACTTATAAGTTGATGAAAGTTTTTTTCTCCCCCTCTTCCTTATTCTCCTGGTAATCCTATGTAGGTTCATGAAGGATTCCTGGAGAGTAAAGTGTTACTTTTGAATAGTACCAATTCATCAAATCCATGTGAGAGAAGAAGTATTGACCTAAGGATATATATGCTTTGCTTTCTTCCATTTATAATTCTTTTGGTCTTCATTCGTGAGCTAAAGAATCTGTTTGTGCTTTCATTCCTCGCCAACCTTTCCATGGCTGTCAGTCTTGTGATAATTTATCAGTATGTCGTTAGGGTAAGTATAACATGTTTTTAACCGTTTTTAACCTATGGTTCTTATAACTAATTCTTTGTTCACTTTGGAGGTAAAAGTAATGATGTGTGAAGACCCCTACTTCGTCATGTGGCACACAGGAGATAATCAGTAAACTTGGGGCTCCTGCTCAGCTGGCAAAGTGTGTGACACAGAGCGCAGGCTTTGTCTTCAGGCTGGGTTTTGAATCTTGGTAAATCTGTTTCTGGGCTTTGTGACACTGCTGCAGAAGATAGTGATACCTACCCTATTGAGTTGTAAGATTTAGGAGTGCCTCAGTACACTGTGTAATAGGAAACAAAGAACTCACTAGTGTTTTCTTTATTCTTACAAGATTTGAACCAGTCTCGAGATGTAGTTTTATAATTTTCTTTGACTTCTGAACCTGTTTTTGCTGCCACCACTTCATTCACTGCCACTCACTAATCTGTAGCCTGTCTGTCTGAAGTATGCAACCTCAGCTGATTTCATTGTCTGAAGTCTGGGGATCCTAACCCTACAAGGACTATCCTTAAAAAAACATTGGTTGATGGGATTCAGGGGATCTGCAGATCCCTTAAAATTATTTGCAAGATTTAGCATCTCTGTATGTATATATGCATTCTTCTACTGAGCAGTGTATAGCTTTCATCTCTAAGGGGCTGAGGACTCAGAAAAGGTCAAGAATGCCTGCTCTAGTCTTTCCTGAGCCAATCCATTTTGTATATTGCTGTTGCAATTGTCCTAAAACCTCCATTGGCAGTTTATCACAAACTCTGTTATGATGGGTCTGTTTCATTCCCCCTGCCCTGAATTCTAAAACCTGTAGACATTTTCTTATTGTACATAAGATGGAAGGGAACAGGCAGGACCATCTCATAAGGCTGTAGTTCACGACCCCTTACCTGAACATGTAAGAATTAGTGGAGCAGAAAACGTAGTTCCTTAGGTAGAGGGAACAGTGTGAGTCTTGAATAACAGGTATTCTCAGATGACCCAAACACTTAAATATCCCTTTCATTTTGACCATAACTTGTATTTTCCATCATGGATAACCATTATATCACACAAGTCTCCCTACGCTTCTGATATTCTAGACCTCTTTATTACCCAAATTATCCATGTGCTTTTACACTTCAGGTTATTTTTTTCATCCTCTTTTCTTGATCTTGAATTCCACTTCCAGTTAAGGAGGGCAGAGAACACAGGGTGGTAAACAGAGTAGGAAGCAGACTTGGGATAGCTGGAAGATATAGTCGTTGTGGAACCAGAGATCTTGAACAAGATGTACAGTTTGTGAGTCTCCGGATGGCAAAAGTTGGAACAAGGCTGTGGGTCGGGGCTGAGTAATCAAAGCCAGGGTCAAGGAGTATGTACGAATAATAAGAGTAATGGCAACTGGCTGGTTAAAGTGTAAGACACTGCATCAAGGAGACCTTTACAAGGAAGCAGCAGAGTTATGAGGTAGAAAGCCAAAATCAGGAACCAGGTGACTTGGAGATGGAAAGAGCAAAACAGAGTAGAAAATGAATTTCACTGGACACCATGAGCAGTGGTTGATAACTGACTATATGGCACTCAGTTCAGACTGAGTATGCTTATGTTATTTCCTGTTGTGCCAGGAGCCATACCCAGTGTGAACAGCCTGGGACTTGAAGGTGGAAACAGGTAATCGGGAGCATTGAGCTCAGATAGAATGTGTGGGCATGAGGGAAACAATGGCTTTTGGCAGTGAAATTCTAACAGCTTGGCTACATTTAACATAGGTGCTTAAAGTGTTTATTGAAAGAATTATTCACTTTTATAACATACATTTGTTACTGTGAAGCTCATAAGTATATGATGTCACGCTTTCATTTTACATTGTTTAAAATAAGTAAAGATGTAACTTCTCTTGTTTTTTTTTTCTTTCTCCAGAATATGCCAAATCCCCACAATCTTCCAATAGTGGCTGGTTGGAAAAAATACCCACTTTTTTTTGGTACCGCTGTGTTTGCTTTTGAAGGCATAGGAGTGGTAAGGATTTGTTCTTTATTATTGTTCATAAAAATTTTAAGTTAACACAAAGATTTATGTAGTCAAACTACATTTAAAATGCACTTTTCTTTTTTGTTTCTATTTTCTTCATTACCAGAACACTATTTGCAGTTTGATAGGGTAGACTTGAATTATAGTTTAGTTTAGATGATTTTTAATGTTTTATTAAGGAAAATTTCAAGCCTGATATAAAATCTTGAGAATAGTATGATGAACTCTTGTATAAGCATCACCCAGCTTTAAAAACCAACTCATGGCTGACTTTGTTTTATCTGTATTCCATCTACTCTGCCAAGCCCAAGTTACATTCAGACAAGCCCCAAACATCATATTTTATAGACTAGATGATTTGAAGTGGATTGAAATTGTTACAAAGTTGCCATTACATAGAAGAATCAAATATAAATTCTCCCTTTAGATTTGCACATGTCATATTTGTTTTGAGAAATGATAATATCATAAAGCTAATACCAAGAAATACAAGTACCCTGAGGATTCTAAGATCTTAAATATTTCCATTCAAGATGCTTCCAGTCTATTTAAAGCCTGAAATGTGTAGATTTGGGGAAAATAGAAGATTGCTTTCTGCTCTGCAGCCTATGTTCCATTGTCAGATGGTTTGGTATAGGAGCAAAACCACTTATACATCTATGCGAACTACAGATGAAATAGATCTACAAGACAATTTTACAGCATTTTGCTTGGGTTCCTTGTCTCTCTGAATTCTCCTTTAGAGAATTCTCACATATTCTTACAGTTCCACTTATCACTGTTACAGAAATAACTGCAGGTTTTCACTTATGTCTTTAACCAGCAAGCTCTAGTTAACTATTGGACATTTCCAGTCAAGTTGTTCCTCTGACATCTTAAGTTCAGCAACTCCAGAGCACTGCATAGACTGTCTTATCTAAAACCAGCTTCACTTTCTCATGTCCTGTTACTTTCAGGTTTTTTTTTTTTTTGCAGTTGCTCAAGCTTGAAACATTGGAACAGTTCCTTTCACTTTGCCCCTGGTTCCCCCATTCCATCAGTAATGAAGGCATGTCTGTTTTTCTTTCCTGTTTCCCCATAAATGAAAATACATTTGAAACACCCAAATGCTATATAATGTGAAGGAGCCTATCTAAATATGAAGGAGCCTATCTAAATGTGAATTTCCTTCCCTTTCTCCTTTTCTAGCCACACCGGCACCATTCTTGACTGTAGCCCTTTATTTCAGGTCTGGATGATTTACAGCATCCAAATTATTCTCTCTTCTGTTAACCAGTTAATATTCCCATATGGACCTATCACCTCAAAAGTGGAGATATTACTAGAGTTATTATCTCATAGTGTTATTTTGAGGACCACATGAGATGCTGCATTCAAAGCATCTAGAAAAATACCTGGCAGGGGCTGGTCCAAGATGGCAGTGTAGGAAGATCCGGAACTCCCCCCTTCCCAAGGATACACCACGTCAACAGCCACATATGGAATAATCCCCCTGAAGAAGAACTGAATGCTAGCTGAAGAGTTCCTCCACAACAGAGGATAAAAGGACCCCATCAAGACAGATGAGGGAGACAGAGATGAGGTTTCACCAAAAACCCCATCCCCAGTGCAGCAACCCAATATAGGGAGCTTTTATCTGAAGAGCAAGGGGTTTGTGACCCACATCAGGCATCCCAACCCTTCAGACCTGCACTGGAGAGACAAGTCCCCAGTGGGGCTTACATCTGTGGGATCCAGAGGACTGTAGGATCTGAGAAACTCCTTTTTAAAGGGCTCGCATATGGACTCACTTGCCCCAGAACCTAGCATAAAAGCTGCAGTTTGAAAAGTGCCTAGGCTATATGTGGAGGAGATTTTATTTGTGAATCTTAAATAATCTTCTGGAGAGGCAGGGACATGTTGGGACTTTCTCTGGGGATGGAGGCACTGGTGGGCACCATTTTGGCAGGCTCCCTCTGTGATGCTGGCACAGGAGGACACTCAAAAACACAGCAGCCTCCCTCTGCCTTGCTAACAATGGTGGGTGTGCCCTGCCCCCAGTGCTATTCCCCTGCCATACTAAGGCTGTGGGCAAGTGTAGTCCACACAGGGGACACCCCTTGATCCCTGGCCCTGGTGGCTAGGAGGTTTTATGTTTCAGGGCCCCATGGGACTGTAACAATGGGAAAGACTGTTTGGCAGGCTGCCATGCCCAGGGTGCTGTACAGACAGTTGACTGAAATGTACTCCAGTTTGTTAGCAAAAAAGGCTTTATTTACAAGTTCTGAAGCTTTAACCTGAGGAGCAGGCTTCAGGTTTGCCATGCATCTTGAGGCTACCAAAGCACTCTGAGGGAACACAGGGAGACACCGTCTTGTGCTCTCCCTTGGCCTTGCTACAGCCTGGTGGTACCTCCCAGAAAGGAGCTTAGAGTGTTGTCTGAAGCCTCAATTTTTGCAACTGTTATCCAGGGGACCCCTCCAGATCTCCTACTCTAGAGGCCAGCAGGGTTAACAATTATAGCCCTACAGACTGTATATTTCCATACTTTAAGCGCTGCTGCCCAGGAATCTGGCTTTCAACTATTCTGAAATTTAGTACTGACTAAAATCCCCCCCACTGGAACACTGGCAGGTCTTGGCACGCTCTCAACAACTGTAACTTCTCAAGATTAAATCAGGCTGCTTAGACAGTCACAAAGGTTCAAGAGACAGCCAAGACCTAGGTCAAGGTTGAATGATGAAGTTCATCTCCTACACAAGGGCACTCCTTCAGGACTGGGAGATGTAGCTGTTTCAGTTAATACACAGAAACAAACACAAAAAATCAGGAAAAATGAGATGGAGGAATGTGTTCCAAATGAAGGAACAAGGTAGAACTTCTGAAAAAGACCTTACTGAAATAGAAGTAATCTATTAGTGGGTAAGAGTTTAAAGTCATGGTCATAAAGATGCTGATGGAATTTGGGAGAAGAATGGATTGACACAGTGAGAACTTCAACAAAGAAAATATAAGTGCCGAACAGAAGTCACAAAGCTGAAGAACGTGCTAACTGAGCTGCAAAATATACTAGAGGGGTTTAGCAGCAGACCAGATGAAGCAGAACTCATCAGTGACCTCGACGACAAGGCAATGCAATTCACCCAGATGGAGCAGAAAAAAGAAAAAAAAAACTTTGAAAAAGTAAAGTTTAAGGAAGCTGTGGGATAACATCCGGGAGAATAACATTTGCATTATAGGAATCCTGGAAGGAGGAGAGAGAAAAAAGGCATAAAAAATAACAAGGAAGTAACAGCTGGAAAATTCCCTAACCTGGAGAAGGAAACAGACATGCAGGTCTACAGATAGTTCCAAATAAGATGAACCCAAAGAGACCCATACAGAGACACATTGTAATTAAAATGTCAAAAGTTAAAGAGAGAATTTTTAAAGCAGCAAGAGAAAAACAACTTGTTACCTACAAGGGAACCCCCATAAAGCTGTTAGCTGATTTTTCAGCAGAAACTTTGCAGAACAGAAGGTAGTGGCATGATATATTCAAAGTGCTGAAAGGAAAAAAAAAAAAAACCAAACAAACCAAAAACTTAAAACCAGGAGTACTCTACCTGGCAGGGTTGTCATTTGGAATTGAAGGAGCTCTTAAAGTGAACAAAAGGGTGAGCATGGCCATCCTTGACTTTTCCTGATCTTAGAAGAGAAGTTTCAGCTTTTTATTGTTGAGTTGGTACTAGCTGTGGGCCTGTCATATGTGGCCTTTATTATGTTGAGTAATGTTGCCTGTGTACATACTTTGTAGAGTGTTTTTATCATGAATGGATATTGAATTTTATAGATGCTCTTTCTGCATCTGTGGTGATGGTCATTTGATTTTTTTCCTTCATTTTGTTAATTTGGTGTATCATGTTGATTCATTTGTAGGTGCTGAATCCTCCTTGCATCCCGGGAATAAATCCCACTTGATTGTGGCGTATGATCCTTTTAATGTATTATTGAATTTGGTTTGCTAATATTTTGTTGAGGATTTTTACATTTTACATCTGTGTTCATCAGGGATATTGCTTATAATTTTCTTTCTTTTTCTTTTTTTTTTTTTTTTTTTTTTGGTATCCTTGTCTAGTTTTGATGTTAGGGTAATGCTGGCCTCGTAAAGTGAGTTTGGAAGTGTTCCCTCCTCTTCAGTTTTCTGGAAGAAGTTGAGAAGGATAGGTATTAAATCTTATTTGAATGTTCGGTAGAATTCGCTTGTGAAGTCATCTGGTCCTGGACTTTTGTTTGTTAGAAGTTTTTTTGATTACTGATTCAGTCTCCTTACTAGTAATCTTTCTATTCAGATTTTCTGTGTCTTCAGGATTCAGTCTTGGAATTATATATTTCAAAGAATTTATCCTACTTCAGTTTATTGGCATATAATTGTCCATTGTAGTCTCTTATGACCCTTTGTATTTCTGTAGTATCAGTTATAACTTCTCTTTCATTTCTGATTTTGTTTATTTGTGCTCTCTCTCTTTTTTAACTGGTGAGTCTAGCTAAAGGTTTGTAAATTTTGCATGGCAACTATAGGCAGTAATACTTTATTGCATATTTGAAAGTTGCCAAGAGAATAAATCTTTAAAGTTCTCATTATAAAAAAAATTGTAATTTTGTATGATGATGGATGATAACTAGACGTGATCACTTTGCAGTGTATACAAATATCAAATTATTATGTTGTACATCTGAAACTAATATAATGTTCTATGCCAATTTTATCTCAATTAAAAAATGGTAAATCGTAAGTACTTGGTAAATAATTGCTGTTATTATTTCTTAGTGTCTTTTACTGTATGATCAGATCACCTGGCCAGAACCTCTGAAGAATTGCCTAAAGTAGCTTAACTCTTCAATTAGCCTTTTTTTTCTTTTTTTTAAAGGTTTTTTTACATAATAAACATAACTTCCTCATCTCACAAAATTGACACACAGTAGATACACATGGATACAGAAGCAGTTATGACATGAATATACATAGGTTAGTATGCACACATGTATTTCCTAGCACCATCAGATAAGAAGTCCTATTAGCAGAGATACACAGTCACTACAAGCCTGCTCAGCACCCAGATCTTGATTTCTAAGTACCATTCTACAACAAAAGAACGAAATTTCTTTGGAGAAATGGCTGATTCTGGGGGTGAAACCAGGAAATTCAAGATGAGTCTGGAGCGTTTTGTAGTGCCAAAAAGTATGGAAGTGCTCAAAAAACAAAAGAACAGAGGCATGTCAAAGGACTACAAGGAATACGAGAACCTAATGGGATTCACAATGACCAAAGCTGGAACAATATGAGCACCAAAATAAATAAATGCTTTGGATTCATACCCAAAGTATAAGACAATATACATGAATGCACACTAGTATAAATGAGCAATTAAGTAAATTTGTACATAGAGGGATTCCCAAATCACTTATGTAGGTATTCCTCTCTGGGAGGTGTCGCTTAATCCCCCCCAGTCCCTGAATTATGGGCCGCATTTAGTGACTTGGCTTCCAACAAGCAGAGTATGATGAGAAAGAAGAAAAGACCTTTACAAGCAGAGAAACCTGGCAAACACTGCCGTAACCAAGTGATCAAAGTGAATTTCACCAGTGATAAATCATGTTGATAGTATGTGTGATGAGAAGGGCATTTCACTTCTGTGGTATCTTATTCTAAAATCTATAATCCCAGTGTACAAACATCAGGCAACATCAGACAAGCCCCAGTAGAGAGAAATTATACCAAATATCTAATCAGTACTTCTCAAAACTGTCAAGATGATGAACAATGATAAAGGATTGAGAATCCATCACAGTTAAGAGAAGACTAAGGAGACAGTAGATATGGTGACAAAATGCAATGTGACATCCTGGAAGGGACCCTGGAACGGAAAAAGGACATTAGTGGAAAAACTAATGAAATCCAAATAAAAATTTGGAGTTTAATAATGTACCAATGTTGGTTCTTAGTTGTAACAAATGTACTTTAGTAGTATAAAATGTTAACATTAGGGGAAACTGGTCAGGGGTGTATGGGAGTTTTTTGTTTGTCTTTGCAACTTTTCTGTAAATCTGAAGTTATTCCAAAATAAGAAGTTACTTACAAAAACCTGACAGGTTTGCTTAGTAAGAGCTGATTTCAGACCTTTTTAAGGATTTAAAAATCTGTAGTGTAAATAATATATATAACACCAAGAAAAATATTCAGTGATTTATTATGTGTTTTTTAAAAGGAAATAAAATTTGCATATAAACTATAGAAAGATTAATTTGTGTATATGTAAGACAAGTATATATGTATACTTGTGTATATATAAGACAGATCATTTTAAATGACTTGTATTACCTACATTCTCTTTGTAGGTCCTTCCACTGGAAAATCAAATGAAAGAATCAAAACGCTTCCCCCAAGCATTGAATATTGGCATGGGAATTGTTACAACTTTGTATGTAACATTAGCTACTTTAGGATATATGTGTTTCCGTGATGAAATTAAAGGCAGCATAACTTTAAATCTTCCCCAGGATGTGTGGTAGGTGGACCTGATTTTGTTAATCCTAGCTTTTATACTCTATAAATATAGCTTACCAGTGTTTGATGACAAAGATGTATTTTTGGATTTATGGTTTAAACATTTAAAATTTTTTTGTGATTCCTTATTTGTATAACCTTATTTGTGATTTCTTATTGTGATTTCACAATCTTCGGAGACCATCTAGTATTTTATAGGTCCTTTTGAGATTCTTTGAAAAGATTAAAAATTATAGGATATCCCAAATTTGAGTAAAATATCAAAGTAAAACATGGATCTTTTAATATGGACTCACTATAATAGAAATTGTAATACATGTACTTGATGCCAAAAAATCCAACACTCTGGATTCCTGATAAAATAACCCATCACTTATGACCCTCACTATTTTACTGGTAAGCTTTAATCTTGTACATACCCCAAGTCCTTTCAGAGCATAAGTAGGACACATTATAAAAATATAATATGGTGCATCTTAATATTATCTTAATATTAGAACCGTATTCTGCAAAATGAAGAATTATATAGGATTTTTCCTTCTTCCAGAGATTGGTCCCTGGAGATTTTAAAAGCTATTGCTAGTGATGACCATGTAGACGTGCACCCTTATTTATAAAATGGAAGATAACTCCTTAGTTTTGATAAATACAAAGAATAAATTTTAAATTGCTGATTTAATTAATGTCACACTGCTCAGGCTGCCTGGATAGAAGTCTGTGAAACCTGAAATGTTTTAAAATATTATATACTCTGGCTTTCTGTTTGTAGTTTGGGAGTTTGTCTACCATTCAGTAGACAAGTCCTGGGTTTTTATTGGAGTTGAAAATGTTGTAAGACCAAATGCATATAGAAAGCCATTTGTGGTAGAAAGAATATACCTAGAATAGTTTCCAGGCTGCTCAAGGGACACACATGCAGTGTGTTTATTTTTTAAAATTATAGTTCTGCTTTAGCCATGACCCATTTTATAAATGTATTTCAAGATGGAAGCATGTTGTTTCAAATGTTATATGTTTGTTTCAGGCTAGAGACAGGACTACAAACAAGATATATAATTTTAAGCATTTATTTCATTAACCTACATTATAGTTGATTATATAATTTTGTTTCCTCCAAATACGCCTCTTTTTGTAACAATTTAATATGGACTAGCAGCTTAAACAGCTTAATATAAGAATCAGGCTAAAAATTATGGTATCATAGGTCCTCTTTTCAGATACCATATAATGAAAACAGTGATATCTTTTCGCACTTAGAATAATATTTGGAATAAATCTTAAGAATGATTTTATACAGGGGTGCCTGGGTGGCTTAGTCAGTTAAGTGGTTGACTCATGATTTCAGCTCAGGTCATGGTCTCATGATCGAGAGTGCGAGCCTCACATCAGGCCCTGTGCTCATGGTGCAGAACCTGCTTCAGATCTTCTGTCTCCCTCTCTCTGCCTCTCCCCTGCTTATGCTTGCTCGCTCTCTCTCTCAAAAAAAGATAAATAACTGTTAAGAATTTTTATAAATAAAATTGGCGACTTTCAATGTCAAAACTAAAATGTAGGTGGAAACAATCTCAGAATTCTTCCCAGAGAGAAGGGACTGAAGTGGGAGCACGCACATCAAGTTCAGATGTTCCTGTCCCCAGAGAGTTAAGAGCATGGTGAAGGAACAGTGGGAAAGATGAGTAGGAAATGCTTCTGGTATTCACTAAATCCTGTGGGAGCGATACTGTCCCTGCAATAGTTCTATTTAATCCTTCCCTTTTTCCACGTCCCCTTCCTGCTCTCACCTTATCCCTAATTGCTATGGCTTTACCCGTAGAACAGAATTAGTTGCAAGTCTTGATTAAAAAGGGACCATTGCATCGTCATTTCTATTCAAGAAAGCTTAGCTAAGTCACCCACTTTTCATTTAGAAGAAAGGCTAGTTACACGTATCCTAAGAAACAAAGATCTGGGAGAAACAGAAAGCAAGTGAAGATATGCTATTCACCTTTAGAGAAGTTGTGTTAGGTAGTTCCTTCTCCTTGTGGAGATAAGCCTTGTGTGGCCTACTGTCCATTTCGTTATGGTCTTTGCAGCTGGGACAGTTAAGATAATAGCCAAGACTGAGAAACACTGCTGAGGAGATGCTTGTTTTGTTATAGTCTTCTGTGAAAGGAGGAGTTTGGACCGGAATGATCATGGGATTATATCTAAGATTTCTTTCTTGCTGTGCTCTGTATGAGTCTTTTCCTTTCCTTCCCTGTGCTTAGGACGATACAGGCCTAGGAAGTCCGAAAATGTGCAGTG
Organism: Acinonyx jubatus; assembly: GCF_027475565.1. Taxonomy (NCBI): domain Eukaryota; kingdom Metazoa; phylum Chordata; class Mammalia; order Carnivora; family Felidae; genus Acinonyx; species Acinonyx jubatus. Next base: position 73,558,531 of record NC_069390.1, on the reverse strand, counting down.
TACTCATTACTGTCGGTATAAAAGCGGACGGCTGTCGTAAGAGCCTAGGGAACCCATAGCTGCTAGCTATGAGGAGCTGTAAAGGGCTTTTGATGTCATGTGACTTACACTGTCAGAATTCATAATGGGTATTCCTACAATAAAATATTGAATTAGAAAGCAGCCCCGGGATAAAGAAAGTATGAATTAGAGAGGCTCCAGGTTATTAACTATTTATTGTTTGAGGTGACATCTTTTAAAACTAGTTATGAGTTATATTGTTCAGTGGATCACATTTAGATTTTTAAGCAAAGAATGTGTCTTAGATATGATAACTGAGCTAAAATATAAGCACTGTAAGGGCAGGAACCCTTCATCTTTTAGGCTGATGATGTATCTCCGTGATCTAGCACATTGCTCAGCATTTAAGAGGCCCTTGGTAAATGATTGCTAAATAGGAATCTAGGTTTAATAGCATTTCCCATGTTACCTGATAATATAACCAAGGCACCACTACTCGTCCTAGTTGAGTGATGTTTTAGCAGTGTTTTTCCAAGAATTCCACTAACGTAACCCAATTAACAGTGGAGAGAAAAAGACAAAAGTGTTCCCTTGGGAGTCTTGAGAATAGACTTGCCCAAGGAGCCTGCCTGAAGCATAGTATCAGCTCCTGCTCTGTTTACATAATCATAATCTTGATGTTGCTTTTTGTAAAAATAGTTCTCCCTCCAAAAAACCTTTGAAACTGGTACTTCAGAGCGACCCACTGTGTTTAGCCCATCCTCTGAGAACCCCCAGCACACTGCCACCCAGGAAGGAATGTGTCCTCTGAAGAGCAAAGGCACAGTGCAGTTGCAAGCAAAATAACCAAGAGGAAATAACCTTTTGATTTAAAAACACTATACAAGTGAAGCCACCATGATAACATTACACAGGCCATAAAAGGATGTTTCTTTTTGTCTGGATCGATAGGAAGAATTTTTCATATCACTTTATGTAGATTCTGTTCTTCACACCGTGGTCCCAGGGGTTGACATAAATTGCTGTGTACTACTTTAACTTATAGACTCTTCTTACCATCAAGGAGGTCCCAAATAGGAAAAGTGTGCATGAAATTAGCCTGAAGAAAATACTGGAATGTGGAATTTGGCAGACGAACAGTATTTATGTTGGAGCATGGATGCCACATTCATTGTAAAATCTTCCTAGATTACATGTCTCTCTACCTCCTCTAATAGCAATTTCTGGAATGTAAGCCATCAGGTGAAGATTTCTAGTCAATGTTGTAAGGGAAGGTGTGGAGATTTGAGCATCAATGGTGGTAGAACAAGTTCACAAGAGGACTTAAAATAGCACAGAGTATTTATGTGGGTTCTGTCTTACTGTGTCCTTCTGAGTGATGGTATATACATCATAGGAACAAACATCTTTCTCTTTGTTGCGGTTTCCTTTGTTCACTTTTGTTATGTTGCTTGCTTTTTACTAGCCCGAAACACGAGGTCTGTTCCATACCCCTTCACCTTTTCCCCAGCACAGTTACCGTGCCTTCTTATTTGGTTCCAGTTAGTGGCTTTTTAACTTTTCAAACTAGAACCTATAGTAAGAAAGGAAAATGTTTTATAGAAAAACCATCATAGAAATAAGTGTATGTGCGTCTGTGTGTATATGCGTTTTTGTGGTACACACCACCCACACACATGTAAATAACTGAAATAAGTATAAGGCTAAATAAAAACACATATTTTCTGCATACAGTGTCCCCTGATATTCTCTATTCCAGTCTATATATTAGGAAAAAACGTATTCACAACTCAACTCACCCAATTGATATCATAGCCCCTTTAATGGTTCCTGATTAGAGTTTGAAAAATCCTGGCCTAGAATAAATTCACCTGTTACTCATTCATTCAGCACACATAGCACTTCCACTAAATATCAAGGGTATTAGGTTTTCATACAAACAAATATTGAGAAGCAGGAAGGTGCTTCTGCTGTCCCGCATGTGGCGTTCTTTCTGAAGCATGTATTGGATAGGAAAAATTCAGTTAAAAAAATAGAGAAGAATAATTGGGGCACCTGGGTGGCTCAGTAGGTTAATCATCCAACTCTTGATTTCAGCTCAGGTCATGATCTCATGGTTTGTGAGATCGAGCCCCTTATCAGGCTCTATGCCGACAGAGTGGAACCTGCTTAGGATTCTCTCTCTCTCTTTCTCTCTGCCCTTCCCCTGTTCATGCTCATGCTCTCTCTCTCTCTCTCTCTCAAAAATAAATAAATAAACATTTTTAAAAAATACAGAAGAACCATATAAGAACAGGGAAGGCATAAGGCAGGCATTTTGATTTATTAAGATAATTGAACCGGTACTTTATTTTCCTCCCCAAACAGAACAAACCCCAAGTCTAAGCCCATGTTTGTAGCATACCCAAGCTATGAACATGAATATTCTGGGAAATGAAGCTGACAAGTAATGGCAGGTAATCAAGCCATGTCTTAATGGATCCTACCAGGCAATCAACGGTTTGAACTCTGAGGAGCTTGTTACCTACAGTGAAAATATTTAGGCAGGAATGGACTCACCAGAGGGCACGATAAAAAAGCAGTAAGAGAAATAAATTTAAGAAAACTGGAAAAATAAGATTCATATATCCTAGACTAATCCCTCTGTCCTCTCCCTCACAAATTCTTTTTTTTTTTTCCTCATTACACTTTTGTTTTAATGGGTGTCAACATTCTGTGACAAATTTAATTATCTTTTTGCAATATTAAAGTTGCCTGTAACTGGGAATCCTGGCCTGCCCAAACTGCCTCTGACTTTCCTCATCAGAATGACTGTTCTTAATTATATTAAATTCAAAATGAAGGGCATCTCACAGATACTTAATTGTATGCCTTTTATGTACTAGGTATTGTTCCAGGAACTAGTGGTGAACAGATGAAAAATCTCTTCCTCGTGATACTTAGTTTAGTGAATATGCTCTAAAATTTGAGTGGTTTACATTATTCAATCTAGTTGTGAAGAGTAAATAACCCTTGTCTTAGTTTTCAGCTTAGCATGAGGTGAGGTTCTTGGTAAGGGTTGTAGCTAGTCCTCAGACTTGTCTCTTCTTAACAGAACTAAGCTCAGATTCTTTTTTTTTTTTAATATTTTTTAATGTTTATTTATTTTTGAGAGACAGAGAGAGGGACAGAACACAAGCGGGTGAAGGACAGAGAGAGAGGGAGACACAGAATCCGAAGCAGGCTCCAGACTCTGGGCTGTCAGCACAGAGTCCAATGCAGGGCTTGAACCCACGGACAGTGAGACCATGACCTGAGCCGAAGTCGGACACTCAACTGACTGAGCCACCCAGGCACCCCAGAACTAAGCTCAGATTCTTAACCTGAGTATCACCAAGGGTCTGGGATGGAAAGTGAATTATCATAGTCATCCCAAGAGTAGCTTTGTAGTCAGCCTTGAGAGAAAGACAGTCAGTCGGCAGCTTATATCCCAGGTTGGCTTTTCAAAAATTTTAAGATATTCGTATCTATAAATTTAGGGTGAGTTTTGATTTATTAGCCAATGTGGGGAGAAGAGTAGAAGCATTGCAAATTTTGAAATGCTGTGCTTTTAAAACTAATGTTTTCATTGGAACATTTAGTTGCCCCATAATCTGATTTCATAGATTTCATATATTGACTGCAAAGTAATTATTTAAAACACACACTTACGTTTTTTACTGAGATATTAAATTTCTTTGCTACCAGTATAGTGTTTTTTTCAAGCAAGAATTATTTTATTCTTTGAAGTATTTTTATTTGTGATATTTAATAGATATAGTTTCTAAGAATTACCTATCCATACCCATTTTTTATTATTAATATTTACTTAATGAGTATCTGCCACCTGCTAAGAATATACAGAGAAGAATAAAACATGGTCTCTAACTTTCAAGAACTTTGGCAGTGAGTTTCATGGTAATTTTTAATGTGCATTAAATGTTATTTAAAAGTTGTTTACATTCTTCTGTATCTTCAAAACAACTTCCTATAACTTTAAGAAAGTTTTTTGTCCTTTGGACATATAGTTTAAGAGTAGATTGTTCTTTCAACTCTTCATTTCTAAAACTTAGTACATAGATGCCTGCTTACAACCAAATTAAGAACAAAGGTTGGTAATACCTGTAGAAAAGATGATGAGAGAAAAAGTTTAGGGTGATTGAAAATATAGATGTCAAACAGAAACTAGTAGATTCTTAAAACAGAAAAGAAGTAAAAATGGAACAATTGATTTTAAAAGACTGCAGTGCTTTTCTTAAGCACTCTTATTTCTATATTACTCTTCTGTGGTTGATAATTGGAAGTATACTAGCCTTTAAAAGATTCATATCATTTTATTTCCCATTTGTACTCTGTGTAATACCAAATGATAATATTTGCATATAATCAGTATTATTGACTGGCATTAATAATAACCAGATCCTTAGCCTGTATAACTTGTTTTAAATCAATGGAAAAGTAATTATACCTATATGCATAGATGTATTTTAAAATATATTGTTAAAAACATATAAGTTAAAAGATTATTAGAACAAAAGGAATGTTCTAATAATAAACTGGTAAGAATATTTATTTAATTGTCTATAATTATATATCAGAGTAAATGAAGGAGTCTTTATTCTGTACATTGCAGTAATTTGACCGTTTATATTTAAATCTCAAGCCTCAAGCTGAGAAATATATCCTGAAAGCATTTAATATTAAGATTTTATTGTTGCTAGCCCTAAGGAGTTCCTTCTTTCTTTAATTATGTTGTTTGCAGTATTTTCAAAGCTATTCCTACTCAGCTGTTTTTCTTTCCTCTTACTTCCTATGATGCATATATTATAGAAGGAGACTTACGAATTCCCTCTTGCTTGGCCACAGTTTAGAGAACTGTTGATAATCTTTACTATAGGTCTTAAGACATCAAAAATAAGCTTAAAGCCTAATTAATATTTAGGACTTTCTGTACCAAAAGTGGAATATTTTATATCCCTTTAAAATGATTGTATTTTTTCTCCTAAGGAAGAAACACTCTTCCCTGTGCATAGGCCTTGCAGGTGGGAAAGCAGAGCTCTAAAGGGAAGATCGGGGCTATCAATGATGTTTCTGCCTAAAGAGGACGTGTGTTAATGCTGCGGCACTTTCCATCCATGGTCTCCTCTCCAGTTTGTTTGTTTTCTTTAAAGAATACAAGAGCAATTGTTTTTTTTTTTTTTTTAATTTTAATTGTTGCAAAATATTCAAAATTTCAAAAAACCACAACACATAATTTTATTATCTGTAACCTAAGAGAGTAGATTCTATAATGTTCTGAGTCCTGTGATTCTAGTTTTCTCTGTGTGCCATTATCAACATTTAAAAAGTGATCTTTGTCCAGACAAAAGGTAGTTAACCAAAGTCTCTATAGGGACATGTATACTGATTTTGACAAGACACCATCTACCATATAGAAATTCTAAAGATACTTCTAAAACTAAAACTTGCGGTGCTGTTTTGAAGCACTGGGCATCAACCCAGCCTAATAACTCTATTTCCCTATTAATGTAACTTTTATATAGGTGGAATTCCTGTGTAATCTAGAGGACTTTGCAAGTTGAAACCATTTAGATGCCCTCCTTGTGGACCTAAGAATGATGACATTTCTGCAACTAATGACATACATACCAAGATTTTTAAGCAAGGAGAAGCATAACTCAAAGTTCAATGTGAAGTTTTTCTTCTATATATAGATCAATAAAAAGACAAACAGTATGCTCAGTTTTTAAAAGAAGGTTAAGAAAAGACATACGCTCTTCATGAGACTCAGCCTAGCCTTTAAAACATTGGCTTCGGGGCGCCTGGGTGGCTCAGTCGATTAAGTGGCTGACTTTGGCTCAGGTCATGTTCTCACGGTTTGGGAGTTTGGGCCCCACGTCGAGCTCTGTGCTGACAGCTCAGAGCCTGGAGCCTGCTTTGGATTGTGTGTCTCCCTCTCTCCCTGGCCCTCCCCAGCTTGCACTCTGTCTCTTTCTCTCAAAAATAAATGTTAAAAAAATTTTTTTAAACATTGGCTTAGCCTAAAATGAAATATTTCCAGCAATATTCTGAAATCTTTGCATTGCCACATTCAAACTCTCTAGGCTTGTCAAAATGAACTGTCCATACGTCATCTAGAAATTTAGTAGAGATCAGCTAGCTTTTTTTTTTTTTTTTGATAAAAAAGCATTTAATTAGTAAGATACTGGCCTACGTTTATGTTAATTTCTTACCTATCTAACATTAAAGGTAAAAGGAAGAAAGCCAGATTCCTAGGGGGTGGTGGATAGGGAAAAAGAGTCTGACAAAAGGGTACAAACTTTTACTTGTAAGATGAAGAAGTTCTAAGGATCTGATGTATAATGTGGTAACTATAGTTGATAATACTGTAGCGTTTAACTGAAATTTGCTGAGTAGAACCGAAGTGTTCTCACCAAAAAGAAAGGAAAAAGACAAACGTGAGGTGACGGATGTGTTGATGAACTCAATTACGGGACTCTTTTCACAATGTAGACTTAAGTCATGTTTTACACTTTATACATATTACAGTTTTGTCACTTATACCTCAGTAAACCTGAGGGGAAAAGAATCAACTGAATTTTGAAATATTCTTTTAACAGGTTATATCAATCAGTGAAAATTCTATATTCCTTTGGCATCTTTGTGACATATTCAATTCAGTTCTATGTTCCGGCAGAGATCATCATCCCTGTGATCACATCCAAATTTCATGCTAAATGGAAACAAATTTGTGAATTTGCAGTAAGGTCCCTCTTGGTTAGTATTACATGTAAGTATTACTACATATTTATATCATAATTTTTCTTGTTGAATTCCTTATAATTAAGCTACTTAAGTTATATTTTTTAATATGTTAAAAACAATTCATTCACCTCGCTGAGATACTTTTTGGGTTAAAATTCTGTTGTTCTACCACTATATAAGAAAAACACAAACCAGAGCCTATCATACTTAAAAGAACTACTCAGATTATTATTTTGAAAACTACATCAATGGTGATTAAAATATATCTAAATCAGATGCATAAGGGACTCATTATATTGTTCATACACATTTTACATTGGTTTTCATTTTCCTCAGGTTTTTTATTTCCACTAACTTTTGTGTATTTAACAGTTTGATTCTCTAAGACTACCTATAGAAATGGGTTTTATTTTCTTTTGGTCTTTAATTATTTCAGTGGCTAATTTATATTGTTTGAAGGAATATATAATCTTGTATTAAGGTTTCACAATATAAAATGCCTCCACCAGAAAGCATTAAAAATGGAGACCTGTGGAGAAGAAACTTGATTGTGGTACAGTGATATACTAGAAATAGCATGAGTTTTGGGGTCATACCTACCTGATGGTTGAAACCTAACACTCACCTGCTCGTGTCTTTAGGCAAGTTACATAGCATCTTTAAACCCGTCTTTCCTCAACTTTGAAATGAAGATAAGATTTCCTTAATGGCATTTTTATAGAGTTCAAGAATATTAATAAAGTAGCCAGCATTTATTATTGTCACCATTATTATTGTAACCACAAATATAAGATGACCATAACACTGAACTAACTAATGGGATTGCGTAGACCTAGAATGACCCATTAGAAATGGGTCAGCTTTCTGTGGAAGAAAACCATCTTGGCCCATTCAAGGTGAGAGAAACGAGAGAGCTAGAAATTCGAGGCACTCTATAAATTGCAGTGAGCAATTTGGGGTGGATCTTATGCCTAGATGTAAAGAAGAAGCAAAGCTGGGAAGAAGAGATGAAACCTGTTTTCCAAAGTAATCATTTAAGTGAATTGTATCAACAATAATCATCAAAAATCACGCCGAGGAATGAATTCAGTAAGCCCTTACTCCAATGACTAATAAAACATTCAGTAGGAAAAAATTATTTTAAGACATTTGAAATATTTCTTACACATTGTTTTTATTGATATTTTGACTACTACATAAAAAGACTGATTTCAGTAAAAGTCCTTTTAATATAGATGTAAGACTATAAGTTCCGAGAGTATATCTCCTTTTAAAATTACTGAGGTTCGGGGTGCCTGGGTGGCTCAGTCGGTTAAGCGGCTGACTTCGGCTCAGGTCATGATCTCGCGGTCCATGAGTTCGAGCCCGCGTCGGGTCCTATGCTGACAGCTCAGAGCCTGGAACCTGTTTTGGATTCTGTGTCTCCCTCTCTCTGACCCTCCCCCCTTCATGCTCTGTCTCTCTGTCTCAAAAATAAATAAACGTTAAAAAAAAAAAATTACTGAAGTTCACTTGAAGGAGCTTGAGGAAAACATTAATGGGATTTAACACTTCTGATATTTTGAGAACTCCATCCGTTTCTGCACGTTGGCTGCCATTGTTATGTGGATGCTGCCCGTCTGCTGAAGCACAGAGCATACTGCATATCCGCTACCATGACTTTATTCCCAGAAGCCACAGGCTTTTTCTCAAGAGCTGAGTTCATGGCACAGAGAGTTGCCAGTTTTCTTTCCTGCTTCTGTCTTTTAGTTAAAAATAGTGAAAGCTATTGAATGGTATATGAGGGTTATATTTGTCTTTGGACAAAGAGAACACAGACCAGGCAGTGTTCCCTTCTACTTCATTGGGACACGTCATTGGACGCTGAACTTCATTTGAGTCTTAGGCACATCCTGGTAAAGGCCAGTTGATATTCATGGCAGGACTGTTTTTCATCTGTTCCCTAGAGTACTTGACAAGCTTTTGGGGCAGGCTCCTCGCTGATGAATGTGTACACAGCTGTTGGGACCTCATCGTGTCCACAGAGCAGGCTGTTCACCACTAGCAGTGAGAGTGGAGGCTCAGCTGGAGGTGCTTTGAAAATTGAATAACCTATCAGTGCTCCATAATCCTTTCCAAGTACTGAATCTGGGTTCGTAGGATTGGCCTTCAAAGTAGTGGGCTTATCAGCTTGGGTTGCATTGGTTTGTCCAAGGCTCTATTTAGCATTTGAAGCATCATTTCAAAGTATCTTCTTATGGAACTCAAAAGCTTGGAAAGATGGGTCGGACTCATCCTAGCTGTTTCCTGTAGGCACCTTACTTGCTATAGAGGCATCTCACAGGTGAGGGAGAAGAGGGAGTAGAAGCTGGCCAGTGGCCACCATCGACTACAACAGATACTTTTTACTTTAAGAGCACATCTATAGAAAGAACCTGTTAAGTTTTGAGTTGTAATGAACATGGAGACCAATGTTTTGATTCCATGTTTGACTTGAATCTGTAAAATATGCTAAATACTATTTATTTTTGTTATCCAATTCATTGATCTTTCTACTATTTTTATTTTGGAAAGTTTTTGGCTTTGGGAGCATGCTTTCTGGTTTTAGGAGATTATGACTACAAAGTACCAAAAAATAGAAATCTTACTAATTTGTAGAATACTAGAGAAGATACACTAAAATCTTTCATTTAAGTTAGGTGCCACTTCAGGTGAGGAAAGATACGATTTCGTAACCTCATATTCTATCTTAGAGTCAGGAGGTATCTGGGGAGTACCATTAATTATTTGTGTGATTAAAATTTATGTGCTGGAATATTTCTTACAGTTTTGTTGTTAAATATCAAGTATTTTGTTTTTTTCTCTGATACATCTTTTTTCACCCTACAGTTGTCAAGAATGGACTTAAAATAGGATTTTTTTTTTTTTTATGAGAGGAAACTTCGTGCCTTAAAGATACTTTCTTTTTCTCTATACTGTAGTTTTGGCAAATAGTGAATAAGCTTAATTGGTTTTTAATAGATCTACTCATAATACCTGTCTATAAAGGACATAGGGCAGCCTATTTACAGTAATCCTATAGTAAATATTTGTAATGAATAAATTGCCCATATTCTAGACTATCCTTTGTTTCTGTGATTTTGAGTGTTTATATATTGATTTTGCCTAAAGTGTACATATTTATCTTCTTTGTCTACTAATAGCATTATAAAATAAAACTTCAAGCCATTTTTTACTAGCGTGTATCCACTGATTATATAACATTTATTTTAAGTTTATTTATTTTGAGAGAGAGAGAGAGGGAGGGAACAAACCAGCGGAGAGGGGCAGAGAGAAGGAGAGACAGAATCCCAAGCAGGCTCTATGCCATCAGCACAGAGCCCGATGTGGGGCTTAAACTCACCAACTGTGAGATCATGACCTGAGCCGAGATCAAGAGTTGGACGCTTAACCGACTGTGCCACCCAGGCGCCCCAATTATATAACATTTAAAGGATGACTTCAGCTAATTGATAAATTTCATGATCAAAAGTGTTTGATAAATGTCTGAATAGATTTTAAAAACCTATAGTGTTCATCCACATGCTTTTTCAGCCATGTTTCACTTGATTTTTCCTAGTAACAGCTGGATTATTGAAAAACATTAATGAGGAAAGATGAATTCCAAAAAGAAAGCCTCTTCAGATGGCTCTGTTCTGGTCATGCTTATCCAGCCAGTCTGTTATACTGCCGTCTGCTATAAATAGGTAGAAATGTGCCTCCATGAAACGGATGTAGTCACTGAAATTTGCGAGGTCCTAAATGTGTTTGGGAGTTATGCTTATAGTGCCCTTGAGAAAAATGTTAAGAGACTGTAGCAAGCGTCCGTTCCACAGGGAATCTACTCTATGAAGCATTTCCAGTTTAGAGTTTCAACTTCTTCCAAGTCATTTATCTTATTTAAGAAACTTTGCTACACTTCAGTCCTCTAGGTGTGAGGCTAGGTTTATAATTTCAAAATAATTTTTGGTTTTAGCTTTCAAAAGAATTTAAATAGGAAATAACATATTTCCAAGAAACCTAGTAGTTCCAAACTAATCCCATGTCCTCCTGGAAAACATTGAGAGCCACAAAAAGAATAGGGGAAGGAAAAAAAACACCCATAACCTAAAAATTAAGAAGTGGAGAAACTAGTAGGCTGCACTCTGAAGACTTCATTGCAAAGAGCCCAAGTTAAATTATATACACACCACAGAAAGGTCGGCAGGAGACAGACTAGAAATGAGGAAAGCAAAAGTACATAAACTTAAAAATAAAAAGACAGGGATAAAAAAAAAAATGGTAGCTTTAGGAGGCAAGTTAGGGAGAGCCGCCACAGACCTCGATGGGGTCCTCAAAGCTGGGACTCTGGGGGTGGAGTCCTCCATGGTGGCAGGGCTGACGTGGCTGTCACGGGGTACGTGTGAGCAGACTCCGTTGTCCAGCTGCTCCAGACCCTCAGCAAGCCGTTCAGTGAACCATTTTAGGACATTTTGAAGCAGGAGTAGGGGTCTTAGTTTTTACAGACCTTCTGTTGATACCTTTGTTATGATGAGGGTAAGTGAGGTCAAGAAAGTGCAAGATCAGAACTTTCAGAAATTTGCCAATAGTTTGGAAGAAAATCCTGTCGACAGTAGTAGTAGTACATTATTTTGTTTTCATTTTTCATTTTGAAATAATTTAGAAAAGTTATAAAAGAAAGTAGAGTAGAAAAGTTATGAAAGTTGTTTACGTAAGAAAATCTGTTGAAAAGTCACAGTTCAAGAAATGTCACTCACTGTTTTGGTTTCCTTGTGTGTTTGACAGAGTCTTCAACAGGCAGCAATTTAGTTAGTGCCTACTTGCATTAATTTTGAAGTATTGAAAATACAGTAAAACCTTGGTTTGCGAGCGTAATGCATTCTGGAAACATGCTTGTCATCCAAAGTACTTGTATATCAAAGTGAATTTCAGGAACCATTGGCTCGGTTGGGATCATGTGACATTCCGTGTCATGTACTACTCGTATTGCAAGACGTCGCCCGTTTATCAAGTTAAAATTTACTAGAAATGTTTGCTTGTCTTGCAGAACACTCGCAGAACAAGTTACTTGCAATCCAAGGTTTTATGTATCTACATTTAGTGCTCATTTAAGCAGTATATATTTAAATAAAGAAAATACGTATTTTCATTTTCTAGGTGCTGGAGCAATTCTGATTCCTCGTTTAGACATTGTGATTTCCTTCGTTGGAGCTGTGAGCAGCAGCACATTGGCTCTGATCCTGCCACCTTTGGTTGAAATTCTTACGTTTTCTAAGGAACACTACAATATATGGATGATCCTGAAAAATATTTCTATAGCATTCACTGGTGTTGTTGGTTTCTTCTTAGGTACCTATGTAACAGTTGAAGAAATTATTTATCCTACTCCCAAAGTTAGAGCTGGCACTCCACAAAGTCCTTCTCTAAATTTGAATTCAACATGCTTTATGTCTGGGTTGAAATAGTGGAAGCAGAATTATGAGTCTTCTCCTTTTGTCTCAGTTCTGAAAATTATTAAAATAAGAACTGGTAGAGTCCATTGCCATATGTCTAAAATTAGAGCCAAACTCTCTTTTCTTTTGGCACAATAATGACATTTCAGTAGTAAACTGATTCTTTACCAGTAGTGGTAAACTATGACAGATTCTTTGTTTTGAGTATTAGTAATAATTTCAAAAAATGTTAGTTTTGAAAATACTATAAATTAAAATGTAGAAGAATTAAAGAATAAAAAGACTTCCATTATTCTTCATTCAATCAGAAATATTCTAACCAAGATTCTCTTTTACGCCCATGCTCCTCTTTCCCCACCCAGCTGAGGAGAGAACAAAGTTCCAACAATAAGAGAATCAGAGAAGGACATAGTTCACAAAAATCTTCAGACCATCTCGGTGAATGTCAAAGTGTACATTGTGTATAATGTAAAAATATCTCAATTGTGTTTTTATTAGAAAGCCAAATACTTACGAATCACCCTTGCAAGTATAGAAAACTCTAATGTCAGCATCAGAAATCCCTAAACCAGAATTGTTCTACACCATTCTATGATGGTAGTTGACCTGCACAATGAAAATTATGAGGTGCTGTGGAGATCCTGATTTAGTGTCTCAGTCACATTTGGAGGAGACTTTAAGGGTTATCCAACACAATTCCCTTGATGTCCAGAAAGGGTAAGTAACTTGGTCAAGACCACTTAGCTTTGAGATCAAGCAAGAGAATGTGATCTTTTTACTCCAGTCCAAGATTTTTTATTTTTCACATCACATCCAAGAAAAATAAAGTATGTTCAGTTTAGCCTTTAGTGTTGCATTTACATAATTCTGTTTTAAAGCTCAGAAAGCCGGTGATCTTTTAGTAATATATGTGACCTGAGCATAAAATCAGAGAACTCTAAAAAGGATGCCTTACCGGTACATAAACCTAAACAAGAGAAAGAAAGTGTGTTTTTTTGTTTGTTTGTTTGTTTTAGAGAATAGAAAGCACTTTCTGGTTTAACTGCTGGTGAGTTGGAGGTGCCCAGCCATTCTGTCTATGGCTGGAACTCTCATTATTTCTTCTCTTTCTAAGGATTGTAGGCACCGTTTTTCTTAATGGCAGAAAATAGGTATCTGACAAAATACAGGATTTGTGTATTATTTCCAGCCTGTGGCTTTCCTGATTATAGCCTTTTATCAGTCTGAATGGACAGAATTAACAAAAAACATAAATTTATACTGAGGAAAAATCAAGGCAATAATAGACTGTCTACTAAATATTGAGATACTCCAGGTTTCTTGCAGAGAAATACCTTGTATTCATATTTGTCAAGCCCAGTTATTAATGAAAACAAGCTCAGTTGACATGGATGAAAACTTTTAAGTTTAAAACATTAGGAATCTTGATTTTTTTTTAAAAAAATTCATACATTAAAACATTTTTAATCGGGCTGGTAATTTGTAATACTACAAGATATCGTCAAGATCACTGTAGTATATGTATTCTATATTTTTATATGTAAATGTGAACTTAGCTCAAGTATTTTCTTGCTTTACATCATTAATGAGTCATCAAGTACACTTCTAACAAAGTCTCAGAAGCTTTATTTTTGTACAAATTCATAAGAATCAAACTTTTTTTAAACATTTACATTAGATATCACCGATAATTTTTTGTGACACTTTTGTATCAAATCTATTATGTTGAGCTTTCAGTCACACTGAGAGAATGTGGAAGAAGTTACAGGAAAAGTAATCGTCATTGAAACTGTTACATAGTTGTGTTTCTAAGAATAAATTAGGTTTTTTTTAAAAGAAATGTATAACTTGGTATAAAATGACTTGAAAACCATTATTTAATAGAAAGCACTATTACTTTGCCAGGTATCTTCAGATATTTCTAGTCTATGCATGAAATTTTATTTTTATACTTTGACCTGTTTATTCTCCTTATTCATCAAATTCAGTGAATTTCGAATAGTTGATTATAGCAATAAATGAATTTTAGCATGAACAGAATGTTGAGTGCATTATCAGCCAGGCTTCCTTATTGTAGCGAGTGCTGAATCGACATCTAGTACTTAGTTCACTAAGTGATCAACACTTTAAATATGAGAGGAAAGTCGAGATGGTGGAAGAGGGGCTAAAAAGGGAGAGACTAGTCCCAATTCTTAACAAGAAACTATTTAGATGTAAAGGATATATGCACTCTTCTTTAAGGATTTTTGGTGAAGCATATTTTTTGCGAAAAAATCAGTGTCATAGTTTTCCTCTGAAAATTTAGTTTTAACAACTTACAACGTTTCAAAAGATTTTTGGAGAAGATATTTTGATTAGAACAGCTGTTGCTTTTATTTGGGTGCCTGGAAAAATGAGAGTGGTTGCACCTGTCAAATTGTGTACTTGATGTCTAGGTCCGTTACATGATGGCTAGGGTGACTTCAGCATTTCACCCGCCACTGCAGTAAAAAACCCTCCTCTCTGAAAGTGAGTCAGGTGCCTGAGAGAACTTTCCACCACTGAGGTAGGGGAGAGAAAGGAGAGCTTTACTCACCTTTGCTGACCTCTGCTCTAAGCCAGTCATCATCAGCACCCTACATTCGAAAGGGTTTTCCCAGCTCCAGAGTCCACTTGTCAGAACGCTGGCTTTCAGACCTTTCGTATCGGAGGCTCTTCTTTTCCCCACATGGTCAGATTTCTGCACAATTAAATAAGAATTAGGGTTTGTTTTCCCTAGGTAAAGACCAATTGGTATTATGTTATCAAATAAAAGAGTGCGATGTATTAGCAAATGCCACATCATGTTTTAATTCTGTCCTTGCTGGATTCTTCTTTATTAAAACCATTTCTGCCTCCCACCTAAGCAGTGCACTTAAATTAACATTTTTATAGGCATTTTATGCAATGTGCATGTTGTAAATTTCCTAACAGGGCCTAATTTCATTCAGTATTTTCAGAATAGTTACAGGAAAGCTGTCTAACTGCAAAGCACTGTAAAAATATTAACTGGACCATTAATTAAAGTTCCACATTAGTGCCATTTCTAGCTGTGGCGAAGTGCAGGTCTGCCTCTAGCTTACCTGGGGCACTTGGTCACTGTAGATGTCAGCCCAGCATCTGAAGTACATTTGTGTATGATAGTATACAGCCACATTAGGTTTTCACCTCAGTTCTTTCTTTCTTTAAAAAGGACAGTGTACAGAATAAAGATAATGGAAATAATAAATAATTTTAAAATCATACCCGTGGCTCAATGAATATTTTCTGTTGAGAAATAAAAAAATCGGTGAAAATACCGTTGATCTTGTAAAATGAGTTTTGTTTTTTTTTTAATGAGTATTTTGTCCATTTTGGATTACCTAGCCTCCTCCTTCATAAGAAAATTTGAGAACTTTGATCTAAAAGGTGGAATAAGACACTTCCTAACATGACGTGGCCAACTGTAATAAGTGATGCTTTCTTATGGACTATCTTGTTTATGCCACTAGTGCTCACTCGGCTAAATGCCTTAATGAAAGTGGCTGATTTCCACCTAGAAGATAGGAAAACATGCTTAAGAAATGACTAGAAATGCTATTTATTGCCCTCTGATAAATGACAACTCTCATTCTTAAAATTTCATATTAAAATTAGCTAGTCCTTATGTACACACACACACACACACACACCAGTAATCTATGTGAATTAGATACTAATATGAATATACCATTTAAATTGGGTCCAGAAAGATAATGCATTCATTGAAAGATCACTCCAGAAATTATTCCATTAGAGTTTTCTTGATAACAGATAGGAAATTACATGCTTATATCGTGAATAAATTAAGCTGTGGATTTTTGTTTTTCAAAATGATTTTGTTAGTTTGAAAACTTAAGTTATCGTTGCACTTGAGTTCTTTTTCTTTTAACTTATTATTCTTTATTATATGAAGAAAACTGTCTTAAAGTACTGTAACTCTTCTGAATTTTCAATAAAATACAATTATTTTGCTTGCAAATGCCTTTTTAAATGAATTTGGCTTTTATAAGGTTAAGTGATATTGGCAAGTGTCATAAGCTGAAAATGGCACTCATATTCTCATAATAACATTTTAATCGGTCTTTGTGGTTAAATCTTTGTCATGTGTGATCTTCAGTGTTGGAAGTTGATATTATGTGCCTCCAAGATTTGAGAGCAGAAGTTGATGAAAAATGAACATACTCAAACCATGACCTGAGCTTCCTACAGAGTGAACACAGAATGAACAGTCTGGCGATGCTGCCTCCGTGGTTTAATGTCCCATTCTCTTAGGTCAAGAATATGTATCACTCACACTTTTAATACGCTTTGCTTGCATTATGCCAACTCACCATATCAAAGATCATGAAGATATTTATACCTTTAATAATAATCCTGCTCTTGTGAACCTAATGTAAGGGCAGGCCATAGTTCATCAGAAGAGAGACAGCAGCAGCATTATGCTTTAGTCTTGAGAACTTGGAAACAACCTGAATGTTCAACAATAAGGAAATCATAAATTGTGATATATTCACCTAGAATACAATGCAGATTGTATTAATTACACTATTGTCATACCAAAGATGAATAATTTTGGAAAGAATACATACATAAAATTAATTTTTAATTGCAGCTCTGTAAAAATAATGCTTTTGAACTGAGACGGGATACACAGAAATTGGAACCATAGTGTTAGGAAAAAAGATGGGTTACTATTTTAAAATGAATAGTAAAGGAAGGACTGTGAGAGAAATAAAGAGGAATAAAGTTGTAAAACCTTAGGAGGAGTACATGCTCTTAGCCAGCAACAGAAGGAACAGGAGGACAAAGACCATAAACATACAGTAGGGATAGAACAAGGTACAGAGAGAGAGAAATGCAACGAAAAGCCCCATGGGCTACTTGCTGAAGGAAAACATCAAATATGACCACTTCGTAAAATTAATTTTAGTTTTTTTTTAATGCAAAAGATTTAGAATGGTGGTTCTAACATATGCAACATGGCCTCAAAACTTTGCACATAAATTGGTGGGGTTCACATGTCAAAGGACTGGTTTGATTTGAAGTTTCCTTTTAAGTGTAGATTTGTTTGAAGGCTTAAAATGGTGGGAGGGAATCAGGTCTTCTGGTCTTCAGAGTTTTCTGGTGCCATGAAGCACAGGACTCATTGGTACCAGATGACAGAATGCTCCTCAAACGAAAGCGGATACATTAGTCTCGCCAAGGAATTAGGGAGTAATTTCATTTCCCTCCCTCCTGGATCTTGATCTGGGCTAAAGGATGAGAACTGGACCCAGAACTCACCCTGCCCCCTACACACACCCTGCCTAACTTGCACTAAGCCGAGAGGAAAGGGGGGTCGAGTGTGGATCAGGCTGAGCAGGTCTAGAGCTGAACAAGAACGCAGACAAAAAACTAAACTGTAGAAGGAGTGCCTTCAGATCACAGAGCCACAGGGTCTCCTGTATCTTTATAGCTCCAGCTTTTCACAGTGCTCTAAAGGGCAAAAGAATAGGTACTAGGAAATTGGATATCGCCACTCTCCTACCTTAAATCTTCTCTCCTTCCCCAATCTCAGCTATACAAAGACCACACTCCCTAACGTGGCTCACCGGCAGGTCTCACTCCCTGCCTCCCCTATAAGTTACAGTGACGCCCACATGCTGGTTGCCCCACAGTGCATATTCTGTTTCCACCTGCACAAGTCCATCACATCACGCTATGATTTCCTTCTACTTCCACCCTTGTGTTTTTCTGGGCAACCCTTAGCTATTGGTAAGGCTCAGTTGACACATCCCTTCTATCAGCGAGCCTTCCTATCCATCCTCTCCTCTCCCCTGTTCAGAGTGAGTTGTGTCTTCTTTCACGCTAGCAAATGACCTTGGGTTTATTATCACACTTTCCACATGGTTTGACCATCCAGTTTCTGTGTCTCTCCACTACACTGGGAGTTCTACAAGGATGCTACATATGTTCATTGTTTGGCTTCTTCTCTGTCCACCCATAGAGAGGATAAGCTCCATGAAGGAGGTGATTTTGTCAGTTGTCTTCACTACTGAAAATCCAGTGCCTAGAGGAGGGCTGGGCACATCGTAGATGCCTAAAAAATACTTGTTGAATGAATGTATGAGTTGAAAAAATAACAACAAAAAGCCCATATTAGAGCTCTGGCACATAATAACATCTCCAAGCACAGGGGCAAAGTCACACTTGTTATACTGTCCCCTGTACCCCATGCCTATTTGTTTAATGACTGTAGCCAACCCTCTTCTGTATGCTAACACAGCAGGCTGCAATATTATAAGCAAAGACCCCCAATTCTGAGTGTCTTATAGAAAATCCTATGAATCTGTCAAACCTTAACATATTCAGGACCTCCTGGTAGACCACGTGAAGTCTAATAAGAAAGAAAAAGCTGAAAACTCTTCCTCATAAACTTTGATGTCTTCATGTTATACATGAACATATTGAGTTTTGTAGGAAAAAAATCAGAGGTTACACTTTCTACCCATTGTTTAAAAAATTACATATGACCTACAATGCAAGTAGTCCATTTCTGTCTAAAAAAGTATAAAAAGAAGTATCTGTCTAACGTATGACATCTAGTCTTGAGATCTGAGAGTACTTTCCTGAACTTTTGATGCCTAAAAGTTCCGTGCTTGTAGAAGAGTCATGCATTCAGTAGTTTTGGGGGATCCTCTCACAAAGGAGAGTATTCTTTGGCTATTCTGAGAAGCTACCTATTGTCAAGTGCGTCACAGCATATGCCATAAATAGACCCCAGTAAAAATCAAGAATGGGAATCTACAAAGGGGTACATGCATCCCAATGTTTGTGGCAGCATTATCAACAGTAGCCAAACTATGGAGAGAGTCCAAATGTCCATTGACTGATGAATGGATAAAGAAGATGTAGCATGCATATATATATATATATATATATATATATATATGCATATATATGACTCAGCCATCAAAATAATGAAATCTTGCCATTTGTAACAATGTGGATGGAGCTAGAGTGTATTACGCTAAGTGAAATAAGTCAGTTAGCAAAGGACAAATACCATGTGATTTCACTCATGTGGAATTTAAGAAACAAAACAGATGAGCATATGGGAGGAGGGGAAAAAGAGAGAGAGAGGAAAACAAACCATAAGAGACTCTTAAAGATTGAGAACAAACTCAGGGTTGATGGAGAGATGTAGGTAGGGGATGGGCTAGATGGGCGATGGGCATTAAGGAGAGTGCTTGTTCTGATGAGCACTGGGTGTTGTATGTAAGTGATGAATTCCTGAATTCTACTCCTGAAACCAATAATTGCACTGTATGTTAACTAACTAGAATTTAAATAAAAATTTGAAAATAAAAGAAAAAAAGTGAGTGGGAATCTATAAGTGTTGGGGAAAGGGACTGTTAAGACGATTGTTTTGTAGAAATAGCTAGAAATGAAAAGTGAAAATAAGAAGCAATGGCTATCTGGAAATTGGAATTAACTGAAGATCCATTGTTCCATACAGTGTCTTTCATAAGACCTCACCCATGTCTATTATTGGCACAGAAAGCAGAGTGTGCTCTAGGACTGCCATCAGAATTTTCAGTACGAAATAGATGGATTTTGCCACTAGGAAAAGACAAGAGGCCTCAAGATTACCCTCATATAATTCAGGTCGCCTTCTTTAGGATATGCTTGTATGAGTGTGGAGCCTACTTAAGATGCTCTCTCTCCCTCTGCCCCTCTCCTCCACTTGCACACTCTCTAAACAAACAGAGAAATAAATAAGTAAATAAATAAATAAGTAAATAACAAAAGTGTCGGAAATCACATAATATCAGTGGTGTATGATGTGGAAGGTCCTCATCAAACAGGTATTCCGGGAGCGATGTCACCGTTCAGCTAATGCTGTGTAGTACACATATGAAGGACGTGCTCAGTGACTTTTGGTTATTACAATACAGAAAAGCCACACAAGAGAAGGGATTTTTAAGTTATTTGGGAGCCATTATATAGACTGGACATGTGTTGTGCTCAATTCTGACAGAGGCCCAGATTCTTACAACATTAGAAGAGTGGTCTCTAAATGCAAATCCATACCCTTGCTTGGTTTTCAGAAGTTAATTAGCCATCTACCATAAAGCCTCCTGATTGCAATTTTATGTTTAAGGAAATAGTGACAATTATAGTATGATCAGCTTGTAGTTATTGCCTATGCATATTTTTAGCCCATTCTGCCAAGGAATAGATAGACTAGAGTGATTAGAAGAAGACACTGCTTTTCCCTACTGACAAATGCTGGCTGGCAGAGGGACATGTGCTCCCAGGAGCTGTGAACTATGGGATGGGGAAATTCTTTCATGACATCGTTAATGCCAATGATGACCATTTCTATCATTTCAAATATGTGGGCTCTTTCAGCGATATCCTCCATTATCCTGACAAGCCTGAATTTATCACTGCAGGGATGAATTGTTGCCAGTTTTCAATGATGAAGATACAGTGTCAGGATTAAAACAAAACAAAACAAGCTGCAGTACAAATGCCTCGGTCGCTTTCTCACTAGAAAAAAGAAAGCGAAGAAATCTTAGGTATGTTGAAAAGCCACATCAGGATGCTGCAAGAAGACATAAAGAATTGTTCAACAGAATGCAATGCAAAGAGTGGATTAGGAATTTATTTGTCACTCCCCATAACTGGACCCAAACTGCCAGGTTTTGATGCCCCTGTGGACGTAAGAGTTTTCAAGGGACCACTTATTAAATCTCTCTATTAGTTCTGGGTGCATATTTGACGTGAATATCCAGAATTATCAGATGGGGCCATCACACACTTGCTGAAATTCCCCATCATCTATAATTGTAATTTGAATCCTCCAATTTAGTAGCAATGGAGAGACAGTGAAGAAACATACCGCATATAGAAGTTAATGTTTGAATTAATTGAGCCAAAGCTTAGTGAAAGGTTAGCAATGAGATCATCCCTCTTCCACTGACATGAAGCAATTATTTTTACCATTAATATTATGTTCCGCTTTTATAATTTAAATACTTCTGTGTCTTTCTATTCACTTAGAATTAATGGCCCAAGAGTACACTGAGGAAACCATTAAGTAGTTTGGGGATAACAAAAATTTGAGAAACTCTGGTGAGAAATTGTTGGTGGAATGAGTGGCCGAGGGAATTGTCTAAGGTACATAAAGCCTGACAGTGACAAAAGAGAATCCTCAAGGGGTTTTTTTCTTGCCAAGGCCATGGAAAATTGGAAATAAATATTGAGAACTGGTACAAGGGAGGGAGTGTTACAAATCCTAGGATTTGAATTTGATGAAGACTAATATGGAGATGATTGGATCTTTTTTCTTTTAAGTTTACTTATGTATTTTGAGAGAGCGAAAGAGAGAGTGCGCATGCAAGCAGGGGTAGGGCAGAGCCCAAGGAGGCTTTATGCCCAGCACAAAGCCCAACAGGGGTTCGATCTCACCACCATGAAATCCCGACCTGGGCTGAAATCAAGAGTCGGACATTTAACCGACCGAGCCCCCCAGATGCCCCTGAGGATTGAATCTTTTAAGATTCTTAAAATAAAATAGTTCCCCCACTCCTTATCCATGGAAGATACATTGCAAGACCCCAATGGATGCCTGAAACCATGAAAAGTAATGAACCCTATATATACTGTTTTTTTTCTATATGTGCACATATATGATAAAGTTTAACTTATAAGATAGACACAGTAAAAGATTAACAATACCTAATGGTAAAATAGAACAATTACAACAAAATACTGTAATAAAAGTTACGTGAATGTAGGGTCTCTCTCTCTCAAAAGATTTTATTGTACTGTACTCACCCTTCTTGTGATGATGCCTTTGTGTTGAGATGAGGTGGGTGACGTGGGCATGGTGATGTAGTGCTAGGCTACTCTGACCTTCTGACCATATGTCAGGAGGGTCACCTGCTTCCAGATCATGCTAGACTGTGGGTAACTGAAACACTGGAAAGTGAACTCGTGAACAAGAGGGGACAAGTATATAACGTATGGAAATGATCATATTAGCATAAGATAAATTGCATCATTGGTAACCATTCTCAATAAAAACGAAGACACTAGCAGGATGACAACAGGTCAGAAACCCTTTAAATCTGCCAAATGATACACAGATTTTCCTCTTGGCAGGAAGATTTGCCTGCCAAAATCTCAACCCAAACTGGGCCCCCGATATTGCATTTTTGGACAGTATTCTGGACATCTTCTGTCATGATTACCCTAATAGAGCTCACTGAACTTTGAGGGGAAAAAAAAATAAAAGGACAACTATTTTTGGTATCCACATATTTTTGTGAGCCTGAGGTCTAGAAATATAATGACAGCAAGAAAGAAGAGAGAGGTGATCTAGATACTAAATCTGATAATCAGTCCGTTTCAAAATTGAGTCCATGAAACTACATCTTGAGGAGTACAGCTAGTAGGAAAATATTGCTCTGACGGTGCATTAGTCAGTACAAGTAATACAGCTGCTATAACAAACCACCCCTAAGTCTTAGTGACTTCACATGATAAAAGTTTATTTCTTGCCCAAGTCACAAAGTGTTGTACATTGGGCCCCTCTCCTCCAGGTGGAGATACTGGGATCCTGGCTGATTACATCTTGTGTCACTACCATACTAAACACACAACCTCCATGGTAACCCTGGAAGGGAAAGAAAAAAGCATGGGCTACTGTGTATGGAGTTTTGTGGCCAGGCCTACAAGAGGCGTAATATCACTGCCACCCACATCCCATCGCCCAGAACCTAATCAATTGGCCCTATGTTACTCATTGCAACAAAGGCTTGGAAATACAGTAAAACCTTGATTGGAGAGCATAATTCGTTCCAGAAACATGCTTGCAATCCAAAGTACTTGTGTATCAAAGTGAATTTCCCCATCAAAAAAAAATGGAAACTCAGATGATTCGTTCCACAACCCAAAAATATTCATGTAAAAATGATTACAATACTGTAATATAATACAAAATAATAAAGAAAATACAAAATATAAAGAAAAATAAGCAAATTGGCCTTCACTTACCTTTGCAAACCTTCATGGCTGGTGTGAGGGAGACCAGAGAGAGGAGGGTTATTGTGTAGGACGATTTTCACTATCACTAATGGAATCGCTGTTATGTATTGGCTCATTGGAATCTCTTTCTGCATGGGGGCCATTGTATATACTCGCATAGATGTTGACTACAGCACAGTATTAATAAACTCTTGTCATATACTGTATTTAATGTAACTGGCAATAAAGCAGCAGAGGAAAAGTTCTATATCAGCAGGCAGTCTGACCTACAACAAAGCAAAGCATTCCCAAGCTTACTCTTGTACAAAAAAGCAAAGGACTGTCCATAGGTGCTTTGAAGGGACAAAAAATACACTAGTGCCAGTTGTGGGCACCTTCCAGCATTCTGAAAAATTACTGATTTCTGCCAAACACCACGACCTAAGCATGAGAGACGATCACCCACAATCCCGCAGTGAGAGAGAGAGAAGAATCACTGGCTCAGTTGTGATCATGTGATGTTCAGCATCACGTACTACTCATATTGCAAGCTATCGCTCATTTATCAAGTTAAAATTTATTAGAAATGT
Organism: Acinonyx jubatus; assembly: GCF_027475565.1. Taxonomy (NCBI): domain Eukaryota; kingdom Metazoa; phylum Chordata; class Mammalia; order Carnivora; family Felidae; genus Acinonyx; species Acinonyx jubatus. The sequence goes on along the minus strand of NC_069390.1, from coordinate 73,534,632 downwards.
TTGCTCTCTTGCGGAACACTTGCAGAACAAGTTACTTTTAATCCAAGGTTTTACTGTAGAGGCATTCTGTATGCCCAGAAAGATGAAATGAGAATGGTAAGCAGCTAGCAAGTCTCAGCTGGAGATGAGTAACAGAAAGTAGTATTTTACACTAACAAACCAAAACAATTATGCTATAAGATCCAGAAAGCATGTGAATTTTTAAAATACAGCACAATGCATTCAAGCAATTCTGAGTTTAAGGATTTCAAATTGGGTTAAACTGTGGACACCTGAGAAAGCACAGTCACACTCTGCTGTTCTAACAGGTATCTTGGTAAAGAAGATGGAGAAGTTGGTAGCCATGTTTTTGGACTGAGCTATCCACACATTGTCCTTTTCAGCTCGGTGATCGACATCAGAGAGAATCAGATATGCAATCTGCACATTTAGGACAAAATTTCTTCTCATACATTCCTCCCCATTCCCTTAATGGAGATAATTGACTCATACAAGACATGGAAACAGCTGGGCTGCTGATCTCATTAGCACTGCAATCAGGACTGAGGGGCCTCAACATGGGAACCTAAAAGGAGGCAATGATGGAAGATTAACTGCTGTTATAAAAAAGGTGAAAGAAATTCAGTCTGTTCAGCTTTTCCCATTCACACAAAGAGAGAAGAAACATCAGCAATGGGGAGAATATGGAATTATATTTCACTTCTGAAATTTACCATGTACCTTTTCTCTTGAAACCTTAGGGGTCAGAACCAAGCGAGCATCATCCATGGAATGCAGCCACTGAACTAATTTTAAAAGTCCCTTCTGAACACAGCAGTGTAGTAAGAAACATTTGGTGAATGGCGGAGCAGAGGTAGAGAATGATACTGCAGTACCGACAACTCTTGAATGGAACACGCTATCATTTTTCATTAAAAAGATACAGTCAATAATTAAACTTGCCATTTTGAATCTCCATGCTTGCTTAAGGAGAAATAATTTCCTGAAATTACAAGAGCATTAAATATGTAATTATGATATAAGTAAATACCAAAGGCTTCATATTTTTAAGTAAAAAGCACAGTTTAGAACAGTATGAAAATAAAAGGCTCTGGAGATAATAGGTAAAAACAAAAAAACTACCAAACCAAGAAAAAAGCTAACAGAGTGCAGACCCCACCAAGTCACAGATTAACCCTAGGTGGTTTGCACCTATTTTTTTCCCCAGACTGTATGTTGCTTTTTCATCCTATAACAGAGTATTTTGCAGAGTAGAGTTTTTATTTTGATGAAGTCCTATTTATAAATCTTTTATTTTATAGATCATGCTTCTGGTTTCAGATCCAAGAACTCCTTGCCTAGACCTAAATCCTAAGGACTTTCTCCTACTTTAAAAAAAAAAGTTTTATATTTTTATATTTTGCGTTTAAGTCCATGATCCATGTTGAGTTAGTTTTTGCCTAAGGTGCGACTAAGGTCAAGGTTCCTTTCCCCCCTCCATGGATGTTCAATTGCTCTGGTACCATTTCACGAAAAGCCTATATTTCCTCCATTGAATTGCATTTGCACCTTTGCTAAAAATCACTTGGGGTTATCTGTAGGTGTATGTCTGGGCTCTCTATTCTGTTCCACTAATCTATGAGTCTATTCCTCCACTAACACACACATTGCCCTGACTATTGCAGCTATAGAATATATCTTGAGGGGCGCCCGGGTGGCTCAGTCAGTTGAGCGTCCAACTTTGGTTCAGTTCATGATCTCGGGGTCATGAGTTTGAGCCCTACATTAGACTCGCTGCTGTCAGACTGTCAGCACAGGGCCCACTTCGGGTCCTGTGTCCTCCTCTCTCTGCCCTTGTGCTCTCTCAAAAATAAATAAATGTTTAAAAAAAAAAAAAGAATACGTCTTGAAACTTGATATACTGATTTCTACAACTTTATTTCTCTTGTACAAAATTGTTTTAGCTATTTTAGTGCCTTTACTTTTCCATACAAATTTTAGAATAATCTTGTGTCCCCTAACAATCTTTTAGTAGACTTTTTAGCTTAGTTATCTGCTCACAATTGCAGGAACAACAAATGTGAGAGGTCATTGTGTGATCATTTTTTGTTTATGCCGATTATATTCCTTTATTTCTGAAAGGTTCCGTGTCATCCTTTGGTGTCCAAGCTAGGTAGCCTAACAGAGTGGGACTAGCGGAAAGAGATGGGGAGCCTCGTCCTTGCTTCCAACAGCTTCTCACCCCTGAGAATTGGTGTCCTTTGGTAGTCTGACTGTAGTGCTGTCTCATCCCTTGGATTTATATCTTGTTTGCCAGCTCTCTACGGCTACTTTGCGTCTCTACTGGACTCCATTAGTGGACGTCCAATGCAGAGAAAAACATATTCTAGAATTATTCAAATTACTTCTGATAACCATTTTGCCAACGGTAGCTGACAGTTGCCCCCCACAAGCGTCACTGTCTGAAGGTCTTTCACAGTGAGGCACAGTAAGACTTAAGGTCACTTGACTTCTGTGAAATGAGCAAAGCCAGAAGTAATTGAGAATAAAAATTGCTTAAACTTTAGAGAGACATTCAACGCATTCTCTCTGCTTCCGGATTTAAAGAAATATTTTTTAAATAAATAAATAAGCAAAATCCCCATTATTGCTTTCAAATTTGGCCACGTGGAGCAACGAGAATGACAAATTCTCTCGTAGCTAATTCATAAGCGTAATTACCAATTATATAATATGTCATTGCTCAGTTTTAATAAAATGGGTCTCCTGTAGTTAAGAAACTAAAAACACATAGTTTTGGGGTACCTGCTATGTGTGGGGCCCTTTTTATAGGCAATATGCTGTTTAAGTCTCACAGCCATATAAGCGAGACAGCATTACTATACCACGTCACAAAAGAGGAAACTGAGTCCTAAGACAGTTAAGCGAGTAACCGCAGGAGACAATGCTAGTAAGTGGTGAAGCCAGGATGAAAACCCAGGTCTGACCAACATGAAACCCATGCTCCCAACTAATATAGTACATATTATATTTGATTGCTTCTTTGTGGAGGGAAATGACACTGAACGGTTAAGGATCAAATTAATTATCATCTTATGACATTATTCAACTTTAATGATAATAGCTTTTGGCATTTTTCAAAAGTCAGACAATGAAGTAGTAACTTCTTTAGGTAATTATGTGAATGCTTCCAGGCTGTTCTACCCTCCCTAAAAATGTCAGGAGACAAAAGAAAGGAGACAGGCTCAAAGTGGAGCAGGTCAGATGTAAAAGAGAAATTCCCAATAGTGTAATAGGTATGGAAATGTTTTACTGGGAGAGGGAATGCATAATCTTAAAATGTCCACAAAAGGTTTAAAGATTTCAGCCCAGAGCAAGAGGATTGAGTTAATTACTTCTTAAAATCTTAAAGGGTTTTCATTATTAAGGACATTCTGAACCAAAGTTCAGATCCTTGAAAACATACGCCGAAAATCTTTTTGGCTCTAACAAGGGAAGACCAAACAGTCCCACATCTCCCTAAATTCGAGGATTATTTAGACAATTAAGATTTTTGTAACATTTTATTGCTAATTAAGACCTCCAGAGAAGAGTACAAAGTTAGCTTTGCAATGAGAATTTCTATGTTATTTCAATATGCCTACTGCATCTAGGATACACACACACACACATACACATGCATAGACACACACAGAAAGAAAGATAGAGAAAGAATTTTCTTAAATAAATAGAAGAAACTCCCTGGAAGGGATATTGTTGCCGCAGTCTAGTCCTCTTCATTCTGGTACTTGGTGAGCAAGCCAAATAGCCAAATTCTTTCCCAAGAACCCAAAAGTCAATCTTCTCAGGTCATTTCTCAGGTTACTGTCCTTCTCAAATGCCCTGGCGACATACACAGAACTACCAGGGGACACTTATTAGAATAATAAGGAGACACTTACTAGAAAAATGGATCTCCTATACAGTGGCAAAGAAACTCACCCCATCTACCTCCAATAATCATTCTTAAATATGAGTGGACAACCAATCATCAGACAAATGAGGAAAACATCAAGATGGAAGAGGAAGGCCAACATAAGCAAACAGGTGGGGGGGGGGGGCGGAATGAGCCCAGAAGAAATAGACCTAATTCTGAGAACAGATTATACTTAAAAAAAATCTAGTCAGTGTTACTTAGGAAGACTTGATAAAATACTGCTGCTGCAAACCGAGAATAAGATGTTGTGAAAAATGACAAAGAATAAAATAAATTAAAAATTATTGCCGAAATAAAGTAATTCATCAGAAGGATTGCTAAAGTCAAGTAAATCTCCCAGATCATGAAGCAAAAGAGTATAAGAAAATGGGAAATACAAGTGAAAAAATAAGAGATATAACAGAATTTACCCAAAGGCACTCCGCTTTCCCCACCAGGGAACCTGAGACTGAACAAGGTACAGCTAGTTAACATTCTAGATCCCTCCACCCCCAGCCCCATCAGAAAGGCCCAATGGGGAGCAGAACGTCCACCCTTTGCCAAAGGCAATGAGGCAGTGAGAGTTGATGCTGCAGTTTCACCAGGAGGTATTACTGGGACCGAACAGGGAACTGAACTTCCAGCCCGATCTAGACCTGTCTGCTACACCTAAACACGATGACTGCCTGCAAAAAAGAAAAATAGGATCCAGGATCTCACAATGTAATATCCAAACTGTCTCGGATGCAACAAAAATCCCTTGTCAAACCAAGAACCATCTCAACTTGAGTTAGAAAAGACAGTCAACACATGCCACACTGAGATATTACAGCTGTTGGCGTTAGCTAACACGGATTTTTAACCAGCTGCCAAAAAATAAGCAATTACGACCGTGCTTGAAACAATAGCTAAAACAGCCTCAGCAAAGAAATAGAAAGTATAGGGGAACAAAATGGAAATTTTAGAACAGAAAAACATAATAACTGACGTTTGGAAAACTCACTGGATGGACTCCATAGCAGAATGAATACGACAGAGGAAAGAATCAGGGAACGTGATGATAGAACAGAAATGACGAATCTGAACAATGGAAAGAAAAGAGATGGAAAAGAAGTGAACAGAACTTCAGAGGCTGATGGAACAATAGATTTAACATTTGTATAACAGAGACCCAAAAGGAAAGAAGGAAGAGTGGGGCTCAATATTTGAAGAAATAATAATAATATCAGACTTTTTTGAGCAAGACATTCCTCTTTTAAAACTATAATGAGGCCACCTCATTACAGTCGCCTTACTCTTACGTTTATCCATAGGGAAAATGCAAATAGCAAAACACTACAATAACCTCAGCACTTTTAAGCAAACTCATATCGTGTTATCACCACTACCCTGGAAATTAGCAGACATGGGTGGATGCATGAAGCACATAGCCTTCCAAACCAACCATAGTCGATGCGTGCCATGGCTTGCAGATCTGATCATGAGGCTCCGACTCCTGAGGATGGTCACCAGGTTGTTCATTTGTTCTTCATTCAATAAATACTTCCTGCTCCCTCATTCTGGCCGACATACTGTGATGGGCTGTGTTACAGCGAGATTTTTGCATTGAACCTTGTTTGGCAACCTCTCCAGTGTGCTCTACTGCTCTAGGAAATATCTCCTCTGGACACTGACCACCATCAGCTTATCAGAGTAGAGCTTGCTGTAAATCTGGTGAGAACCTGGTTAGCCTTTTGTGGTCTTCTTTTTTGAAGCGCAATAAATCTTTTTGTATGGTAAAAGCCATTTTGCGATTTGCCATGAAATGTTTTTTTACCCAAGCTTACCTTATAGTTGATTTTTGTCTCCCCCCTCCCCCTCCCCACAATGTCTTATACTTATTTAAATACTCACTGAAGTCTCACTCTCATTCCCAGTGGCTTTTTATTATGTAAACTCTTTCTAGCTCCCCATGACAAGTGCTGCCTACTCTCCACAGGCAGAACAGACAAGCCCATGAATTACTATCAAATAAATTGGAAATTTGGGTGAAAGGAACTTGTTACTACTTGGGTTGGATTTTAGGCCGGCATCTTCCAGCTTTCAAGTTCTAAATATTTCCTGCCTGTCTTGCTATGCCAACCAAAACGGCAAAAGGTCACATTTCTATTCCACATCTTACTAATTTGCTGAATTCACAATTCAGTACAATTACTAACTGAAAATTTGTGCAGATTAAATGGGACGTCAAAGGGTAATTTTCAAGAATTAATAAGAATCATGACTTTCAGAGAGAAAACGAACATGTGTCAAAGATTTTAACTCATTGTATGCACAAATTATAATGCAGCAAATAAATGTTGAAATGAATTGCAAAACTCGTTTTGCGCACAGAACAATAGTCAGTTTTATTCCAGTGGATATTTACATTAATTTACATTCTTGTAGACAGGAATTTTTGCCGTGCTGTCAGTTGGCTACTAAGTTAACTTCTACCTCTACAGAGTTGTAAAAGCCTAGATAGAGTCACCTCTATATGGAATTAATTCTGGAGCCTTCAGCCTTTCATTGAAAGGATATTCAGTAATTTCTCACTCCTTCCAAAATCTTAAGGTTTTCCATACAGTAATAAAAACTATAATGCTGCCTTGGCACAATTATGGAAGGCAGAATAAAGAACCTATTTGCTGAAAGTACACAGAAAGAAATCACATCTCTTTCTTTCATTTTAATTTTAATTCCGGTATAGCTAACACACAATGTTATAGTTTCAGGTGTACAATTCAACAATTCTATACATCACCCAATACTCACCAGGACCAGTGCCCTCCTTAATCCCCATTATCTATTTCACCCATCTTTCCCCCACACTCCCCTCTGGGAAATCACATCTCTTTCATAGTTTGTATTTAGTTTTTTTTTTAAACACATAAAACAGATACGTTTCAATAATCATGAGGATGATATTGTAAATATCACTTCATTCTGGTTATCTAAGGCAACAAATAGAAATTCAGTAACTATTAACGAAATGCAAATGTGGTAAATATGTTTTGCTTACAAAGAGCATACACTGTAGCAAATGAAAATGGGGATTTAAGATATGAATTATTCCCATCACTTATGTCCCCCTGTAATAAAAAAGCATGCTCTCCCATGTCAGTGAGTCAAGCCATAGAAGCCCAGGAAGATGACTGGGAAGGCGAGCCGGTCTGGTTTAAGGCAAGTAGCGTAAGAGGACATTCAAGGGCGTCTGAGAAGCAGTTTCCTTAAACTATTGACATGCAGTTGACTTACTTGCTTTAGGAATTTATTCTTATGTCTGCAATGCAAGTCCCATGCATTTTAATTTTCTTTTCTTTTTTTTTAAATTTTTAATGTTTATTTATTTTTGAGAAGGTGGGGAGCAGGGCAGAGAGAGAGCGAGACACAGAACCTGAAGCAGGCTCTGGGCTCTGAGCTGCCAGCACAGAGCCGGATGCAGGTCTAGAACTCAAGAATGGTGAGATCATGACCTGAACCAAGGTCAGACACTTAACCCACTGTGCCCCTTAACCCAGGGGCCCCTAATTTTCAAACAGTAACTTGCTCAGCCAGCTTTTATTTATGTCCTTACTATGTGCCCAGAACCATGCTAAGTAGCATTATCTTCTTTCATTTAATACTCTTAAAAATCCTACCGTTAAATAAGATTGTACGCAGAACTTCCTTAGACTTCACACATGAGTGGGAGGGCTGTAAGAGCTAAGATCAAGGCACAATTTTTTAGCTCAGCTGGTGAGAAAGCCAAGTGGGGAAGGCAGAGCTGGGAAATGCTTACTTCTTGGGCTTGGATATCCTAAAGGCATCAATATCTAAGCAGCCACGTCTCCTGCTTTCCCGACATACAAGGTCACAAGCTACATGAAGTTCTTTTTAGAGTTCGGACAAAAGTTTATTCGTTTTGCCACAACTGTAGAATTGTACAAAAACAGAACTCCAAACCTTCTCACCTTAATTTCCACTGCCTGAATCCCACCACTACCTTCTCTTCCACACTGATCTGTTTTGACAAGATTTGCATCTTGCCCCTACATATGCACCTATGTATATTCTTAGCACCTAGAGTACCTTAGCGTATGGTAGGTACTCAGAATGTTTGTTGACCAAAGGGCTAAAAGAAAGGAGACATAACAAGTTGAAAAAAAAAAAAAACATTTAAGATTTTTCTGGATTGTTAAATATCCTCTCTAAAAACTCTAACTTCTTAGAGGGACTTAGAGGTTCATCAATGACTGGTAAACCAATTAATTCTTTTCTAACACCCAGGTAAACTCCAGAAGACATTGGACATTTTGATAGAAGGTCCTGGGGAAGGATAAAGATGTGGTTTCTGAGTCCTGGGCAGCTGTACCAAGAGGTGAAACAGAGAGAGAGGTGGGAAACTTTTTTTGAGTTTATTTATTTTGAGAGAGACAGAGACAGTACAAGTGGGGGTGGGGCGGGGGGGCGGATCTCAAGCAGGCTCCACTCTGCCAGCACAGAGCCTGATGTCGGGCTTGAATCCATGAAGCTGCAAGATCATGACCTGAGCCAAAACCAAGAGTTGGACGCTTAACCGACTGAGCCACCCAGGCCCCCGGAGGTGGGAAACTTTTGAGAAACAATCTCCTTTCCTTCACAGCTCTACTACTCACCTACTTGCCAGGGAACTAATGGGGAGCCATGTCTACTTTTGGAAAACTGAGCCCAGCTGTGATGAAGAAAGCTTCACTATTACTCCTCAACCCGTCATTCTCACTAGGAGGGTCAAGGAGGCCAGTAAAGACCAGGTTCTTGCAGCCTGCGTGAGGAACTGATTCTCCGGACCCTCCTTCTTCCCATGGTTTCTGTCACTTGCGGGAGGCGGGGATGGCCGGGTATGTCATCCAGCAGGAAGAGCAAGAATCAGATATGCTGGAAAAGGAGCCCCCTCTCCTGTGACCAGAACCGAACTGAATTGTCTGTTTGTGTCTCTCAGGCAGACGTGCCTCTGACTCCACCGACAGCACAGAGATACCACAGGGTCCCTCTCCCCGCTTCTCAGCACTCCCCACAGCAGCAGCCATTGTGTTTCTTTCTCTCCTGGATGTGCACGTACAGTTATAGACATGAAAAATGCCGAATCTTGCAACCAAGATGTCCGCCAGTAGGGGAATAGATAAATAACCTGTGGAACATGCAGACAATGGGGGGTTGTTTGGCACTAAAATGGGCACCTGGGTGGGTAAGTTGGTTACACGTCCAGCTCTGGGCTTAGGCTCAGGTCATGATCTCATGGTTCATGAGTTCGAGCCCTGCATTGGGAATGCGATTTTCTTGGGATTCTCTCTCTCCCTCTCTCTCTGCCCCTCCCCAACTCTCTCTCTCTCTCTCTCTCAAAATAAATAAACTTAACAACAACAACAATAACAACAAAAAGAAATGAGCTGTCAAGCCATGAAAAGACATGGAGAAACTTTAAATGCATGTCACTAAGTGAAAGAAGCCAGTCTGAAAGGCTATATACTGTGGGATTTCAACCATGTGACATTCTGGAAAAGGCCAAACTATGGAGACAGTAAAAAGATCAGTGGTTGCCAGGGTCTGGGGGTTGGGGGAGAAGAATAGGCAGAGCTCAGAGGATATTTAACCTTGCATGATATCATAATGACGGACACATGTCCTTTACACAGTTGCAAAACCCACAGAACGCACAACAGAGCGTGAACAGTAATGTAAACATGGACTTTGTGTGATGGCGATGTGGCAACGCAGGTTCATCGATTGTTGATAATGGGGAGCCCATGCCTGTGTGGGACCCCCCTCTGCACAGAGGGCACCCTGGCAGGACAGCTCAAGCTGAAGTGGGTGCGGGCCAGGGGTGCTCAGCAGAAAGCGTGCCCTTGTGGGGTGGCTGGAACTGTGGCAGCCACCGACCAGGGTTCCTGAGGGTGCTTTGTGCAGAAGGCAGGCACCCTGTGGGGGCAGCTGGCGCCCAGGAGGTGTGGGCCTGGAGTGTGCAGGTGCTTTGCACTTGTCACCTTGGTGTAACCACTGGAGCTGTAGTGAGTACTGAGCAGGGATGTCCTGATGTACACTGTGCTGAAGTCACCTTGGTGGGATGGGGTGAGCTGGGGTGGGCCGGGGGCCTGGGGCCCACTGAGGCAGCAGGGGCTCTGGTGCCTGGAACCCTGCTTCCGTCCTGCTATCCAGGTGGAGGGGGAATGTAAACCGTGGAGTTCGCCAGTGCCTCCACCCCACAGAGTTCTAGCTGCTCCCCAGCCGCTGGCAGGATTCTGGGGCTAGTTCTTTTATATCCTAGCTGCTTTTTCTGTGCCCCAGGGCATCAGGGCTGGTTCCGGGGTGAGGGGCCCTGGAACCCTGCTCCAATTCATGTTTTAAGGTGGAAAGGGAGCAGAAACCTCGCGCTCGCCAGCCCCTCCTGCCCTATAGAGAGTTCTAGCAGGCCCCCCAATGTTTGGGGGAGCCAGTTCTTTGTATTCTAGTTGCCCTTTCAAAGCTCATCTTTTTTTGAGGATGGACGAATCTACTCCCAGACCCTCAGTACTATCCCTTTCCACTGCAGTTAGCAGTGTCAGGGGCTGGTTCTCTTCCTCACCTGGCATGTCTCTTTCTCCCTTCTCTATGTGGTCTCTGTCTTTTGTTGTGCAGAAGCTATTTGGTCAGCCCTCAGTTCTTCTCTGGAGTCATTGCTCTATAATAGGTGTAGACTGCTGTGTCTGTGGAGAAAATGGATTCAGGGCTAGTCATCTTAGACCAGAACCCCTGTGGGTCCTCACATCTCCAGCTGTGGGCCAGCCGTCACGGCAGCATCGCCTGAGAGCTTACTAGAAATGCGGAATCTCAGGTTCCGCCCCAGATCTACTGAATTGGAATCTTCATTTTAACAAGATTTCCACGTGAAGGGTGTGTACTTTAAAGTTGATGAAAGTGGGGCGTCTGGGTGGCTCAGGTCATGATCTCGCGGTTTGTGAGTTCTAGCCCCGCTTCGGGCTCTGTGCTGACAGCTTGGAGCCTGGAGCCTGCTTCAGATTCTGTGTCTCCCTCTCTCTGCCCCTCCCCCGCTTGTGCTCTGTCTCTCTCTGTCTCTCAAAAATGAATAAAGGAAAAAAAAATTTTTTTTTAGGTTGATGAAAGTTTTCAGCCAGCTTTGGTAAAATGGGATTTAAAATAAAAATTCATGTCAGTTCTGCAAACATTAAGGACGTCATGTTCTTTGGTGCCTAAACTTTTGTTACTGTTCGTTACCATTTGTTGCTATTTATAAAAAGTCACATATTGTATGATTCCTCTAGTATGAAGTATCCAGGACAGGCAAACTCACAGAAAAGAAAGTAGCAGTTGCCCTGATTTGTGGGGATGGAGAACCCTGGGCGGGGGGAGGAGGGGGGGGGGACGATGACTAAGGTATGAGAGGTTTATTTTGGGGAAATGCAAATGCTCTAAAATTGAACGGATGGTTTCATCACTCTGTGAATATACTAACAGCCTTGGAATCGTATGCTGTCAGTGGATGAAATCGATGGTGTGTGAGTTATATCTGCACAAAGCCCATGGGGAAAATGCCCATGGGGAGGCCTCCTGGACACCTTCATTCTGGCCTGCGATGGCCGAGAAGTCCCAGGATGTGAGCCTTTCCAGGGAACCGGCTGGGCATCTCAGGCCCGATCCGGATGCTTGTAAGACCTGGGACAAGGTACTTCACTTCTCTGAGTATGTTTCCTCCTCTGTGTTATGGCGAGTGAGATGTATAACACGCGTCCTTTGCACAGTGCCTGGCGGATGGGAAGATTCAGATACATGTAGGCTAGCATTATTATATGTGAAATAAAGATAATGATACCCACCTCACAAAGTTGTTATGATGACAAAATGAATTAACGTAAGGAAATGACTTAACTGTGCCTGGCACAAAGACGGTGATCACTAAATGTAGGGAGGAAGAGTAGCTATCATTAGGGTTGATCAGATTGTTAGTTTAGTGTGATTTAGGAAAAGAGAGTGGGGAGAAGGAGCTTCAACACTTCGGTCCTCACACACATACACAAAACCTGTTTTAATGATCCCCGCAAGAACCCTGATTGTCTTCAGTTTTTTTGTGTGTGTTTATTTTTGAGAGAGAGAGACAGAGAGAGAGTGGGAGAGGGGCAGAGAGAGAGGGAGACACAGAATCCGAAGCAGGCTCCAGGTTCCGAGCTGTCAGCACAGAGCCCAACGTGGGGCTCGAACTCAAGAGTCATGAGATCATGATCTGAGCCAAAGTCAGATGCTCAACCGACTGAGACACCCAGGCTCCCCATGTCTTCAGCTTTAAATTAGGGCCGAGCATCATCTTGCATCATCCTGCTCGTCATGGCCTATGGTAAGTCCTCCTGGCTGCTCCACAGGAAGCAGGAGGAGCCACAGTGCTGAGGGCTGCCTCCTTCTGTAGTAGTTATTGGGTGGGAGCAGGGAGGGGACCCTCATTTGGCTCCCATTGCACCAGCCAGATGATCAGAACTGTCCCTCCAGACCAAGAAGGGGTCAGAGCACCCTCAGAAGGCCCAAGAGTGGCTTTGACCTTGGCCGAGCAGTTCTTCAAGGTGACGGGCCCTCTCTTCCCCTCCTGAAGTCGTTTAGTTGTGTTGCTTTGGAGGGTTTGTTTTGGCTGTTACTCTTCCTTTCTCTGCTTACACTACTTAAAAACTGTTACGAAGGGAATTATTTATGAGAAAAAGCAAAAGATGCCTTTTCTGCCCCTGGTTCCCGAATCTTCATTTTCTCCTCTGTTTCCACTCCAGTGTCCCCGGAATAAGCAGAGTGGAAACCCTCTCCCACAGGGAGGAGGCTCACTGTGCCCCCAGGACTGCCGGAGGGCAGGGCATTGAGACTGCCGGTGGAGCCGGAGCCCAGAGAAGTCGGGCTTCTTTTCCAGTTCGTGGTACACGGGTTCTCCGAGCTTGCCTCGAAGACTCTCACCTAGACCTCTTGCCGCCACGGGGCACAGGCGCAGCAGGGCTGGAAGGGTCTGGAGCCGTCAGCCTCCCCTGCTTCCCAAGCAGCCCGGCTTCTCTCTTAGTTTTGTCCCATCTCCATTTTTTTTATTTCGGCCCTCTGCTCAAGGAATATGCAGCTCCTATTAGCTCCACTTTATTTTTTAAAGATTTATTTATTTTAAGAGGGGGGTGAGGAAGGGAAGAGAGAGAGAGAGCGCGCACATGTGCGCAAGCCAGGAAGGGGCAGAGACAGAAGGAGAGAGAGAATCCCAAGCAAGTTCCATACTGTCAGCACAAAGCCAGACATGGGGCTCAACTTACAAATCTTGAGATCACGATCTGAGCGGAAATCAAGAGTCAGACGCTTAACTGACTGAGCCACCCAGTCGCCCCTGTCTTGATTTAGTTTTATTTACAACATGTCCTCATTTGCCCTTATGTTTATATTAATTTCTTTATGATCAATTTCCCTCGTTAAAATGTTTCAAGGCAAGGGTTCCTGGGTGGTTCAGTTGGTGAAACGTCTGAGTCTTGATTTTGGCTCAGGTCATGAACCCAGGGTTGTGGGATCCAGCCTCGTGTTGGGCTCCACACTGAGCATGGAGCCTGCTTAAAATTCTCTCTCTTTCTCTTTCTCCCCCCTCTCCGCTGCTTGCTCTCTCTTAAAAAAAAACAAAACAAAACAGTTTGAGGGCAATACCTTGTCTTGTTGCTTGTCTGTCAGGGCCTTGCATATATGAGGCATTCAATAATAATATTGTATTAAATTATTAAATGAACAAATGAACAAATGAAAGGGGGGGTATAATCTCTATTAGTCCACCCCTCAAATCACCCAAATATAAGCAGTCCAAATGTAAACATTGTTTACTTGTTTTCATCAGCCCTTGTTATCCAGGCTCACTGTGTAAATGCAGCTTTAACATAGATACACTGCTTCTACACCAGGGCCGTTCCAGTGTAGTTGTGCAGGTTGCACACTGCGCAATGTTAGGGTGCACCATGCATATACACAAGCAGTTTTAGAATGTTTTGGGATGGCTACTGTCTCATTACGCACTAGAATATTTGCTACTTGTTTCACTTTCATATTTCACATTCATGTGTCCTGAGTTGCTCATAATAGAAAATGCAATCCAAACCAGGACAAACAAGAAGGGGGATTTGTTAGTCTGTGCGCCTGGAAAGTCCAGGAGAAGAGCAGGCATCAGGGTGACTGATCCAGCAGCTCAACAGTGTTATTGCACTTTCTCTGCACTTCTTTCTGCTCTGCTGTGAGGAATACTAGCTCCATTTATGAGTGGATCACAAAGGACTGGAAGCTGTCTGACTTCTAATTCAAGACTTGAACGAGGGAAGGCATGGCTTCTGCCCCAGCATCGCAGCCGGAATCCGGACTGGGCTCGATTAGATCATGTGCAAATGAACATGATGCAGAGAGTCTCACAGAGCATGTGCTGCTCAGCCCTTGTTATCCAGGCTCACTATGCCCTGGAGGCTAGTCTCTGCAAGCGTAGGGTCTGCAAGGGCAAGAGTGGAAACCTGGGTACTCTAAGCAAGAGGGAGGGTCTACAATAGGTGTCGTGTGGACCCCTATACATGTCCACTAAGTCGGCTGTATGGAAACTGTGAGGTTAAGGGAGATCGTAGATCTAGGAGTGACTGAGTGAAGCCCTGAGTATCAATAGAATGATGCTGGCTGTGAGTTTTGTGGGCATTTCTTCCTAGAGCTGAGGGCAGTCACTAGTGTGAAGGTCCATTTATTTTCAGGTAGAGAGCAAAATCTTCAGTTTTAGGAGTCAGATTTGAAATCATGCCCTGAGTATGAACTTCTCCCCTGGTGGGGTAGTTTTCCCCCGGGCTTTAAGCACCTTGGGTGAAAGTTAGGAAGAACAGAGCATTGTGCTCCTGGGGCTTCGATGCTCTGTATTGGATGGTTTGCATTCCTTGGACAGAGGGAAGATAACTTGAGATCCTGCCTCTTTGTACCAAAGAAGCTCCTAAGGAGATCTCAGTGGTCAGAGAAGTGCTTATGCTAAGTGGCGATACCCTGACCTGGGGAAAGACGTCCTGAGCTGGGGAAGGCATTATTTTTAATATTTCTTTAATTTTGAGGAGGGCGGGGAAAGAACAGAGAGAGAGGGAGGGACAAAGGGTCCAAGCAGCCTCCGTGCTGTCAGCACAGGCCCCCACATGGGGCTCGGACTCACTAACCGTGAGCTCATGACCCGAGCTGAAGTCAGAGGCTTAACTGACTGAGCCACCCAGGCACCCTGGGGAAGGCATTTTTTGAAGAAATTCCCGCCTCCTCCACCTGGTACCCACCTCTCTGCTTTGGGCCACTTTGTGTCCTGAGAAGGACTTCACCCTGTCATCACTCCTGGGTTTCCTCATTGTCCTTTTCTAATATATGAGGAGGAGCTAGCAGGGGCTGGGCAGGGGGGGGTGGGGGTGGGGGGGGTGGAGGTGTGGGGGGGTGGTGGTGGGCAGGGGAGGATGAGGGATGTTAATAAACACAAAAGAAAGGAGGGGAAAGAATGGCTGGAACATGCACTGGAATGTGCACCTGTGTTTGTGTACGTGTGTAAGTGTGTACGTGTGTGCCAGTGTGCATGTGGGAGTGCGTAACACTTAGGTGTGCATTGTGTGTGCATGTGTGCTTGTGTAAGCGCATGCATGTGTGAGTGTATATGCGTGTGATTGGACCTATAGAGGTGGATTGATAAATGACTCCTGGGGTCTACTTCTCGGCACATTCCAGAAAGTTCCCTGACCTTTTGTGTTGCCTTGGTCCTCTTCTGTCTGTCTGAAGAATCTGGTCTGCAGGTCCGAGTCCCCTGAACTTTAAGTTTCTAGAAGGGTGAGCAGGAAGGAAGCAGACGGTATTCCCCACATGGCACCCACATGCACACAGTGCCTACCACACTCCATCACAAAGCCCGTGGAGGCTCCCACCTTTCAGACCCCCCCCCCCCCCCCCCCGGAAATCTGAGCCATGCCACCAGGCACAGACTCCCATGAGGCAGGGAGGAGGTCAAGTCGGGACTCAGCTTGCAAGGAACAGGAACTCTTTCAAGTTAGTGTAAATAAAGAGGAATCTTCTGGCCCCTAGTGTAACATACACAACTGTGCCTTGTGGGGTCTGGTAAGTTGCTGGGCAGCTGCCCTCTCTGCCTTGCTCTCTGTGACCTCATGACCTCTTACCCTGAGTTCTGTCTGCACTCCTGCTCCTCTCTGCAAAAGCATTTTTTACACTCCCATAGATTCAGCTTGGATACAGCTTGGTGCACCATGGTGCTGCCTCTGATCCCAGCTCCCACGCTCAAGACCCTCTCTGCCCACACTTCCTATGCCGTTAGTTAGTTATAGAAAGCCAGAGAATGAGCAGCTAGCTGTGCGGCCAGGGTGGCTTCTCCTGGAACAAATGTGGTCACTTTGGCCTATCTTTTCGATATGGGCTATGGGGATAAGGTTGTCATGCGATATTTGGGGCATACTTATACTAAAAACAAATTTCTTATTCTATATTCTATATAGAATTATTATTATATTATATATAATATGTATGTTATATATAATATATAGAATTATGTTATATTATTCTATATTCTATATCTGTATATACTTGTTCTTATTTCTATAAATTCAAATTTGACTGGATGATGTATATTTTTCTTTGCTAAATCTGACAGCCTTGTCTGGGCGCACTCTGAGGGAGTCTACTCTGGGGGCCGAGGAAGTGATAGTGGTTAAACAGCATGCTTTTTTGTCTTTCGGTCCAGGCATCAGACACCGGGTTTGCCATTCATAACAAGCGCGAATCATGTAACCTTCTGAATGTCAACTTCTAAATGGGACTCATTCTCTTATTAATTAAAAACAATTAGATAAGATAATTATTTATATCCTGCTTTGTTCCAAAATAAAATATGAAATGGAGTGAAAGAATACATGGGTATGAGTGTGCCACAGATATGTGCTGCTTGGGCCAGACTGATGGTTACATACAAGGTGAAGGAAGTTAGGCTCCTGACAGATGATGGAGACTGGGCGAGTTTTGGTGCCTTTGCAGGCTTCACCTCCCCTCTTTCTTTAATCCACCCTGGAGAAGGAACAGTTCTTACGGCTCTTTGCTACGTACCCACCACTTTTTTCTGGGGGCTCCTAATCAGTAACTTGAGAAATACGAATTCATTGTAAAGCACGGTTAATGCGCCTGTGGAATGACGGCAGCCATGTTTTAAAAAGTGTTTATGACAGAGAAAGTGCAAGAACTGTCAAGATCCTGGGATCGTGAGGGATTTCTTTCCTTTATAAATTCATTTATGATTAGTATAATGTTTTATGTGCAATACATGTGAATTATAAAGTGCCTTTCTGGGGGCGTTGTGTAAGACAGGACGGCTGAACTGTTCAACACGAACAAACAAACAAATCTAGCGCAACAAGGTCTCTGAGTGTGCTCTCGGGAAAGTTTTGCAGCAGCGTCTGCCAGTCAGTAGCAGCTAGATCGACAGACAGAAATGAAGAGGTTGGCAGGCAATGCCATTTTTACAAAAAAGATAGAGCTGGCAGCCGTACGACTCAGAGATGGGACAAGGGACGGGGTGGGGGGGGGGGGGCGTCACTCCTGAGGCAGCTTATAACATCTGAGCAAACATAAGGCTGTGAGATGAGGAAACTCGCCTTTCAATCTCTCTGACTCTGCTAAGAAGGGCAGGAGTCCGGCTGGGCACTCGGAGCATCTAGAGCCGGGGTCTCAAACAAGAACAGGACTTGCCATCTTCCTCTGGAGGTTGGGGTTAGAATAAATGAGTTGATGTCAGTAGTGCTTTAAATAGACACGTCTGTAGCAAACCCCGTACAAGTATTAGCTATTATTATGATTACTGTGTTGCTGACTTCACGTCAACCTCATTTTCTGGTGGAAATGGCTTTTTCTACATGGCAGGAGATACTGCTACTGATAGCTTTTAGGTTTTATATCTTATTATTTCTCTCACTGGAAAGGATTTATGTCCCTTTCTGAATCCAGTTAGGAAAATTCCACAAGCATACGAATAAGAAAGAAGCAAACCAACCCTTGCAGGGATTGAACACCAAATCCAAATAACTGGACGACAAAGATATCTTAGTCTTTGGAACTGGATTAAGACGATCCTGATTACTAAGGTCACTTAGCACCTGTCAGAAGCAAACAAAAATCTCCTCTGGAGGAAGATAACAATTCTAGGCTGTAAAATATGACTCAAAATGGTTTTTTCAAATACTATGCCTGGCACAAAGTCAATGCTAACTAGGCATTCGAGAACATGAGACAATGAGAACAAACACCAGCAGAAACAATAGACAACAGAGGCAGACAGGCAGTGACTCCAGACAACCATAGTTATTTGATGCAACCTTTACCATAAACCATGCTTATTACGTTCACAAAGATAAAAGACAAGTTTGAAACTTTCAGCCAAGACCTGGGAACTGTAAAAAGTGACATGACCACTTAAAAAGGACCTCTGCTTTGGGGCAGGTCGCAATAATATCGGTAGACCAGCAGCCCCATCCAGAAGCAGGAAACAAAGATACAATTCAAGAGTCATCTGGGGCACTTGGGTGGCTCGGTCAGTGGAGCGCCCAACTCTGGCTGGGGTCACGATCTCACGGTTTGTGGGTTTGAGCCCCACGTTGGGCTTTGCGCTGATAGCATGGAGCCTGCTTTGGATTGTCTGTCTCCCTCTCTGCCCCTCCCCTTCTCTCTCTCTTTCTCTTTCTCTCTCTCTCTAAGTTGAATAAACATTTAAAAAGAAAAAAGAATTTTCTTAATTAAAAAGAGTTGCGCAAATAAAGTCATCTCCTGAAGGCAATGGGGAGTTGCCAAAGCAGAGAATTAGTGGGCCCAAGACTGTGAGTTGACTTCTCAAAAAAAACACTGAAAGTCAAAACAGGCAATTTGGCAGAAAGAAAAGCTGTCAGCCAGCATTCTATACCTAACAAAAATTTCCTTCAAGAATGAAAGTGACTTAAAGGCATTTCAGATATACAAAATGGAAAGAAATCATCAGCAGCAGACTCCATAGGCAAAAAGAATATTATCCCTACATGAAGTTTGCAAATGCTGGAATAAATAATGAGCAATGGAAAAAGGCAAATATATCAGTAAGTATAAATGAACATTGTTTGAATAAAGTAATAATAATAGTAATATACTGTGACAAATAACCATGTGTTAGAGAATAGAGACGAAGGCTAAAAGGGAGGGAAAGAAAGAGAGAGGAGAAGGAGAAAGGAGAATGGACAGAAAAAGTTTAAACATCTAATACCATCTACATCAGCAAAAGCACACAAGTTGGGAGAGGGTAAATAAAGTTAAATTATTTTAAGCTTCTTGCTTTATTGGGGAAGAAGATAACTTGATCAAGAAGATAACTTATCAAGAAGATAACTTGATCCTTGATAATTCAAGGATTCATAGTATAGTTTCTGAGAGACTAGTAAAAGAGTATATTACTTCTAAATGAACATGGGAAAACAAAAGAATTATAAAAAATAATGAATTTTAAAAAAAAATGAAAAGAAGTAACATTGAATAGGTGGAACAAATAAAAAACACATGCCTATGTGTGCACAAATATATATGGGATAGATATAAATTTGAATATATCAGTAAGTACACTGAACATAAGTAGACTAGCAAAAAGACAAAAAAAAAAAATCAGACATTACAGAAACAATTCAAACACATGCTACTTCCCAGTGGCATAGCTTAATGCGTGGAGGCAGAAAGTTGAACATAACAACAAACTAACAAAACATAGAAAAAAGATGTGGCTATGCTAATTTCAGACAAAATAGATTTTAAGACTGCAAGCATTACTAGAGATGAAAGAGAAACATTTCAGAGCGATAGAAGGTTCGGTTTACAGGTAGAATGTAACAATTCTAAATTTGTATGGATGAAATAACATGGCCTCAAAATATATAAAGCAAACACTGATAGAACTACAAGCAGAAATTGATAAATTCACAATTATGATGGAAGATTTAGAATACCTCTCTCA
The DNA here is from genome assembly GCF_027475565.1 of Acinonyx jubatus. Lineage (NCBI taxonomy): Eukaryota > Metazoa > Chordata > Mammalia > Carnivora > Felidae > Acinonyx > Acinonyx jubatus. Next base: position 73,514,668 of record NC_069390.1, on the reverse strand, counting down.
GTAACAGAATCATTACACACTAATTGCTAAGACTATCAAAGATTTGAACATGATAAATGACTTCATGGACATATCTGGAACATTGCACATCACAGCTGCAGATAGATCTTCTAATGAGTAATACAGCAAGTTGCAACAAACTTTACAGTGGAAGTCATACTGCAATATTGTGATATATGTTCTTCCTCCAGGATTCCTGGAAACTCTGCTTCTGAAGCCCAGGGGATTTCCTAAGAGTTGAGAGTGATAAAAGATGTCTGTTACGTTATCAAAGTGACTTTTGGAAAGTACCTAAGGATGGAGGCTGGTTGCCGGAGCCAACCACAGGATTAGAGGATTGGAGTTTTCGGTCTTACCCCTGACCTCCAGGAGGGGGGAGAGGCTGGAGATTGAGATCAACCACCAATGGTCTATGATGTAATCAACATCCCAATGTAAAAAACCCTACCTAAAAGCCCGGAAAGACAGGGTTCACAGAGCTCCTGGGATGGTGAATTCGTGGAGATTTGGGGAGAGTGGTGTGCCTGGAGAGGGCATGAAAGCTCTGTACCCACTTCCCATACTCCGCCCCATGCATTTCTTCATCTGTCTGTTGCTGGGTTACACCCTTTTATCATACACTGGCGATCTAGTAAGTAAAAAGTTTCTCTGAGTTCTATGAACCGCTCATTCTAGAAAATTAAACCCAAGGAGGAGGTTTGGGGAATTGGTCAGAAGTGCAGGTAACAACCTAGGCTTGTAGGATGGAACCCTTAACCTGTGTCACCTGATGCTACCCCCAGGTACATAGCGTCAGAACTGAGCTGAATTGTAAGACACCCAGCTTGTATCCAGAGAAATGCTTGGTGATGGAGAAGGAACCCCACCACCATACGCACATACAGGTCAGAAATGGTCTCAGAATCAAGATATATACTGTATTTTCTGACCACAATGCAATCAGGCTAAAAATCAGTAAGAAAATATAATAGAAAATTTCTTTTATGTTCTGATAGGAATAAATATATTCCCAAACATTTAAGAAGATGTCAAATGGTAAATTAGGGATATTTCGAATCACATTATAAAAATTGTACATACTAATAAATGGGATAATAGCTAATGCAATGCTTGACGAAAAATATTTCTTAAATGCATATATTTGAAAAGAAGAAAAGCTGAAAATTAATGAGCTCAGATTTCAACTTAGAATGTTGGGGAAAGAACTGCAAATTAAAACGAAAGAAATTGGGGCACCTGGGTGGCTCAGTCAGTTGAGTCTCAGACTCTTGATTTCAGCTCAGATCATGATCTCAGGGTCATGGGATTGAGCTCTGTGTCTGGCTCCTCATTGAGCATGGAGCCTGCTTAAGATTCTCTCTCTCTCTCTCTCTCTCTCTCTCTCTCTCTCTGTCCCTTCCTCACTCGTACTGTCTCCCTCTCCCTCCCTCTGTCTCTCTCCCCCCCTCTCTCTCCCTCTGCTCCTCCCTCACTGGCACTCTTTATCTCTCTAAAAAGTAAACAAACTAAAGAAATAGAAGAAAAGAAATAATGAAGAGAACAGAAATTAACGAAATAGGAGAAAAGTATTCTACATCAATAAAACCAATGTGGTTTATGATAGCCCAGGGGAAAGGAACGGAGATACACTGCATGCCTGTTATGTGCTTCCCAGTCTGTACAGTCTTTAAAAATGCTATTTAATTTTATTCTTTTTAAATAGCCTTATTAAGATGTAATTCACATACCATAAAGTTCCTCTGCTTAAAGGATAAAATTCAGGGACTTCAGTATATTCACAAGGCTGCACAACCAATATCACAATCTAATTTTAGAACTTTTTGGTCCCCACCTAAAGAAACCCTATCCTCTTAAGCAGTCACTCCCATTCCTTTTCAAATTCCCCTTCCCAACCAAGACTTGGCAATTACAAATCAACTTTTTTTTCATGAATTTGCCTTTTTCTGACATGTCGTATAAATGAAGTCTTAACAATATGGTCTTTCGTGTCTGACTTCTTTCACTTAGCATAATGTTTCCAAGTTTCACTCACATTGTAGTATGGATCAGCACTTCATTCCTTTTTACAGCTGAATAATATTCTATTTTATGGATGTACCACATTTTGTCTATCTTTTTTTTTTTTATTAATTCACTTTATTTTAAGAGAGAAAGAGAGCGTGAGTGGGGGAGGGGCAGAGAGAGGGAGAGAAAATCCCCAAGCAGTCTCCACACTGTTAGCTTGGAGCCCACCAATGGGGGGGGCCCATCACAGGAACCATGAGATCATGACCCGAGCAGTCGAGATCAAGATCTGGATGCCCAACTGACTGAGCCACCCAGGTGCCCAGTGTATCTTTTCATCAGTTGAATAACGTTTAGTTTGTTTGCACTTTCTGGCTCTTACAAATAATGCTGGTGTGGACACTCACGTACAAATTTTTGTAGATGTGTGTTTTCATTTTTCGAGTTGTAGGGGTTCTTTATATATCCTGGACACATGTCGCTTATCAGATATGTGATTTGCAAATATTTGTCCCATTCTGTGGGTTGTTTTTTTGCTTTCTTGACAGTATTGTTTGTTTAAAAAAATGTTTTTAATCTTTAATTTTGACATAGTCCAAATAATCTTTTAGTTCATTTTGTGTATAATTTAATGTTTACATCACCTGTGTAAGATGAGTACTGTTATAACCATTTTATATGAAAGATAACTGACACTTAGAGTGTAAATGAGTTCCCCAAGATCAAACTAATATGCATTGAAACTAGGATTCAGATGTAAATTTCAGACTAAGTCCAGATACAAATTTCAATTTATCACAAAAGCCTGCCTAGCATCTCTACCATATGAAATCTCAGTCATTTTTATAATTTTTTTAATGTTTATTTATTTTTGAGAGAGAGACAGAGTGCGAGAGGGGGAGGGGCAGAGAGAGAGAGAGGGACACAGAATCTGAAGCAGGTTCCACACTGAGCTGTCAGCACAGAGCCGGAGGGAGGGCTTGAACTCACTAACTGTCAGATCATGACCTGAGCTGAAGTCAGACGCTTAACTGAGTCACCCAAGAGCCCCAGAAGCTGGAATTTTACTCAAGGGTACAGCCATTTAATACAATGCTGTTTCATTGGGTATTTAGATTTGACAAACATCTTCTGGGGCTGGAGTTCATTAAAAAGACATGTATTATGAGCTTAAAATATATATCAGAAGACCAACTAGACTCTGTAGAGCATGTTTAATGAATATTACAAACCACATTTCATTACACTTTATTTCTTAATTAAATGCTACAGACTATTAAATTACAGCATTTCTTTTTTTCTTGATGATTATTTTTGAGAGAGAGAGAGCGAGCATGAATAGGAGAGGGGCGGAGAGAGAGGGAGACACAATCTGAAGCAGGCTCCAGGCTCTGAGCTGTTAGCACAGAGCCTGATGTGGGGCTTGAACTCATGAACCGTGAGATCATGACCTGAGCTGAAGTTGGATGCTTAACCGACTGAGCTACCCAGGCACTGCTAAATTACAACATTTTTACTGTGTAGCTAGCAATATCATTAACATCAAAGGATACTAAATAGATATCTTAAGCCCACTGCCTCTTGGGATCAAGTAGCTGATATTTTCTCCAGGTGAAGAAAACTCAAATGGAGCATAAGTGAATAATAGTTACCAGTAGAAAGAAGAAAAGTAAGTGGGGGAGAAAAGAGTCATCATTTATTTTTGAAGGCAAATGATCTAAAACAATGCTTGTTTATGAAACTTTCAATCTGGTTTATATAGACAATGGAATACTACTTGGCAATGAGAAAGAATGAAATCTGGCCTTTTGTAGCAACGTGGGTGGAACTGGAGAGTGTGACGCTAAGTGAAATAAGTCAGGCAGAGAAAGACAGATACCATATGTTTTCACTCTTATGTGGATCCTGAGAAACTTCACAGAAGACCATGGGGGAGGGGAAGGAAAAAAAAAAGTTAGAGAGGGAGGGAGCCAAACAATAAGAGACTCTTAAAGGCTGAGAATAAACTGAGGGTTGATGGGGGGTGGGAAAGAGGGGAAAGTGGGTGATGGGCATTGAGGAGGGCACCTGCTGAGATGAGCACTGGGTGTTGTACGGAAACCAATTTGACAGTAAATTTCATATTTAAAAAAAAAAGAAACTTTCAACATGAAATGAGAGTCAAATGAGCTGACCCTTTGGGGATACATTTTGCTGGAAAGTTTCAAAGTTCAATACAAAGTATGGGAAGTGGGAAATGTACGATTTCTGGGAAAGATGGTGGAATGGAGGACCCCAAAACTCACCTGGTTCCATGGATACAACTAGATAACACATCAGGGTAAATAACCCAGAAAATGACCTAAAGACTGGCAAAAGAAACTCCACAACTAAATGTGGAGAAGAGGGTAGGGAGGACAGAGACGTGGTTGGCAGCTAAGGGTACTCGTGGGACTGTCTGAAGGCGGGAGGGACACTGTGGGCTCAGGGAGGGGAGAGAAATAACCCCCCACACTGGGGACGCCTACAAAGAAGACGAATCCCCATAATATTTGGCTTTGAAAATGAGAAGGGCCAAATGCTGCGAGTTCTTACAGCCAGTGGGACTTAAAACCTGGAATTAAAAAAAAAAAATCAGCAGCTCAGTTCTGGGAGAGCTGGTGGGCTGGAGAAAACTGTATCCCCATCCTTAAAGAAACAGCACAACAAACAGCCCACAGAGATACAGCATGGAAGCGGCAGTTTGAAAGGCACCTGGGGCACACCTAGGACGAAGTATTTACTATCTCAGAGCATGTCTAGAGGGACAGAAATCGCTGGGGAGCTCCTCTGGGAACAAAGGAACTGGCAGGCACCATTTCCCTCCCATGGTCCCCATCGGCAGGACTCACTACCTTACTTGCTAGCACAACCACCACACCCCTCCTGCTGTGCTTCCAGCAATCCACACCTCTGGGTAACCTGCCCCAGTCCCAGTGCTGCAGAGCCCCTCCTGCAGAGGACAGCAGTGCTCAAAACTTTCTAGCACCATGGCCCCCTACCCTGTTCTCCATCCTGTGCTTCAGTGAATCTGCCCCGTCCAATACTCCCTTGGCCAGAGCCCATAGAGGGCGATGCCACAGGCCTGGCAGTGTGCAAGCAGCACCTACAGTGGCCAGCACCACTCGAAAGTAACTCCTGCTTTGAGGGGAGGGAAAGATAACCGCACACACCCGTCAGATGGAGGACCCAGCTCTAGACTAGAGGCAGACAACTGGCCAGACCACGGGCCCTGCCCAACAATGAAAGCTTCTCAGGGGATGATGCAGGGAAAGCACTCTGTAGCCTGGTACCACTGTGTCTGGCAAACGCCTGCTCTGACTCAACGCAAGCTCAAGGTGGCCCCAGACTGGCCCACCGGGACCCAACATGGCCAACAACAAGCAAAGAGAGCCATTACAAATGACTGGACTGAATGAAAAAGTAGCTCAGTCATAATAGCAGGGCACATGCATGAAATATAGGAGACACCGCTGAAGCGCAAGATTCTGGTGAACAAAGGACACTATGGGAGTTCCTCTTCATAAGGCCATCACTTTCAAGCACAGGAGTGTGTGTCTTTCTTAACACACAGAATCAGACACAGACAGACAAAATAAGGAGACAGAGGAATATGTCCCAAATGAGAGAACAAGACAAAATCATAGCAACAGACCTAAACAAAAAGGATATAAGTAATATACCTGATAGAGAATTTAAAGTAATGATCAAAGGGGCGCCTGGGTGGCTCAGTCGGTTGAGTGTCTGACTTTGGCTCAGGTCACGATCTCTGGTTTGTGAGTTCGAGCCCCGCGTTGGGCTCTGTGCTAACAGCTCGGAGCCTGGGGCCTGCTTAGGATTCTGTGTCTCCCTCCCTTTCTGCCCCTACCTTCTTCTCGCTTTGTCTCTCTCACAAAAATAAATAAACATTAAAACAAATTTTTTTGTAAATAATAAAGTAATGATCATAAAGAAACTCACTGGACTTAAGTGTGGAGAACATCATTGAGACCCTTAACAATGATATAAAAAAGAACCAATCAGCGACAAAGATCACAATAATTGAAGTTAAAAATACACTAGATGGAATAAACAGGAGACTAGATGAAGCAGAAAAACAAATCAGTGACCTGGAGGACAGAGTAATGGAAAGTAATCCAACTGAGGTGAGAAAAAAAAAAATTATGCAAAATGAGAATATACCTCAACTCTCTCCCTTTCTCCCAGCCCCTCGCCAGCTCTCTCACTCTCTCTCAAAATAAATAAATAAACTTTTAAAATAAGTAAATAAATAAATACCAAAAAAGGGACACCTGGGTGGCTCAGTCAGTTAAGCATCTCTTGGTTTCTGCTCAGGTCATGATCTCATGGTTCTTGAGATCCAGGCCCATGTCCAGCTCCACACTCATAGCACAGAGCCTGCTTGGGATACTCAGTCTCCCTCTCTCTCTCTCCCTCCCCACTCTCTCTCCCTCTTTCTCAAAATAAATAAATCAACTTTAAAATAAATAAATAAATAAATAAATAAATAAATAAAATGAGAATATACTCCGAGAAGTCAACGACACTATCAAACATAATAACATTTGCATTATAGGGATCCCAGAAGAAGAGAAAGAAAAGGGAGGAAAAAAACTTATTTGAAGAAATAATAGCAGAAAACTTCCCAAATCTGCATAAGAAAACAGAAAATCAGATCCAGGAGGCACAGAGATCCCCCAGTGAAATCCACTAAGGAGGTCCACACCAAGACATATAGTAATTAAGATGGCAAAACAGTAGTGATAGAGAATTTTAAAAGCAGCAAGAGAAAAGAAAGCAGTCACATACAAGGGAAAACTCATAAGCTTATAAGTGGATTTTTCAGCAGATATTTTGTAGGCCAGAAGGGAATGGCATGATATATTCAAAATGCTGACAGGAAATAATTTTTTCAATCAAGAATATTCTGGGGCGCCTGGGTGGCTCAGTCGGTTGGGCGTCCGACTTCGGCTCAGGTCATGGTCTCACAGTTCGTGAGTTCGAGCCCCGCGTCGGGCTCTGTGCTGACAGCTCAGAGCCTGGAGCCTGTTTCAGATTCTGTGTCTCCCTCTCTCTCTCTGCCCCTTCCCTGATCATGCTGTGTCTCTCTCTGTCTCAAAAATAAATAAACATTAAAAAATTTAAAAAAAAAAGAATATTCTATACAACAAGGCTATCATTCAGAATAGAAGGAGAGCTAAATAGTTTCTCAGGCAAACAAAAGATAAAAGAATTCATGACCTATCCATCTGCCCTACAAAAAATGTTCAATAAGATTCTTTGAGTGGAAAGGAAAGGCCATAAGCAAGAGTAAGGAAAGTAGGAAGCACAAAAGCAGTAAAAATAAGCATATCTGTAAAAATCAGTCAAGGGACTCAAAACAAAAGGTGTGAAGTACAACACCACATACCTAAAATGTAAAGAATATGTTCAAATTTAAGTGACTATCAACTTCATACACACTGCTATATACAGAAGATGTTATATACAAACTGCACTGTCACCACAAAGCAAAAACCAGTAATAGATATGCAAAGAATAATGAGAAACGAATCCAAACATATCACCAAAAAAAATCCAACTAATCCTGAGAGAAGAGAGCAAGAGAAGAAAAGAACAGAGAATAACTGCTAAAACAAGTAATAAAATGGTAATAAATGCATACCTATCAATAGTTACTTTGAAGGTAAACGGACTAAATGTTTCTATCAAAAGACAAGGGGTGATGGAATCGATTAAAAAAGAAGATCCATCTATAGGCTACCTATGAGAAACTCATTTCAGACCTAAAGATATGTGCAGATTGAAAGTGAGGGGACGGATGCCACACAAATGGATGTGAAAAGAAAGCCAGTGTAGCAATATGAGACAGACTTTAAAACAAAGTCTTTAATTAGGGACAAAGAAGAATACTATACAATCATTCAAGGGACAATACAACAAGAAGATATAAAAATTGTAAATATTTACGCACCTAACATGAAGGCACCCAAATACTTAAAGCAGTTAATAACAACACAAAGAATGCAATCAATAATAATATAACAATAGTAGGGGATTTTAACACGCCACTTACATCAAGGGATAGAGCATGCAAACAGAAAATCAATAAGGAAACAGTGGCTTTGAATGACACACTGGACCAGATGGACATAACAGATATATTTGGAGCATTCCATCCTAAGGCAGCAGAATACACATTCTTTTCAAGTGCAAATGGAATATTCTCCAGAATGGATCATATATTAGGTCACAAAACCAGTCTCAACAAATTGAAAAAGATCAAAGTCACACCATGCATCTTTTCTGACCACAATGGTATGAAATTGGAAATCAACCACAAGAAAAGAATCTGGAAAGAGCACAAATACATGGAGGTTAAATAACATGCTACTAAACAATGAATGAGTCAACCAAGAAATCAAAATGGAAAAAAAAATATGGAGACAAATGAAAACGAGAGCACAATTATCCAAAATGTTTGGGATGCAGCAGCAAAAGCAGTTCTAAGAGGGAAGTTTATAGCAATACCATCCAACTTCCAGAAGCAAGAAAAATTTCAAATAAACAGCTTAACCTTATACCTAAAGGAGCTAGAAAAAGAAGAGAAAACAAAACACAAACCCAGCAGAAAGCAGGACATAATAGAGATTAGAGCAGAAATAAATGATATAGAAACTTAAAAAAAATCCAATAGAACAGACTAATGCAACAAGGAGCAGGTTCTTTGATAAGCCTCTAGCCAGACTCATAAAAACACACACACGGGGAGAGAGAGCGAGAGAGACAGAGAGAGAGAGAGAGAGAGAGAGAGAGAGAGAGAGGACTCCAATAAACAACATCAGAAATGAAAGAAGAGAAATAACAACTGACACCACGGAAATAAAAAGGATAAGAGAATATTACAAAAAATTATACACCAACAAATTGGACAACCTAGAAGAAATGGATAAATTTCTAGAAACATATAACCTCCCAAAGTTGAACCAGGAAGAAGTAGAAAATTTGAACAAATTACCAGCAATGAAATTGAATCAGTAATCAAAAAACTCCCAGCAAACAAAAATCCAGGACTAGATGGCTTCATGGGTGGATTCTACCAAACATTTAAAGAAGAATCAAACTATTTCAAAATATAGAAGAGGAAGGAAACTTCCAAATTCATTCTATGAGGACTGCATTACCCTGATACCAAAACCTGATAAAGAGACTAAAAAATAGAGAACAACAGGCCAATATCTCTGATGGATATAGATGCAAATCTCAACAAAATATTAGTAAACTGAATTCAACAACGCATTTTTAAAAAAATTCATTCACTATGACCAAGTGGGATTTATTCCCAGGATGCAAGGGTGGTTCAATATTAACAAATCAATCAATGTGATATATCACATCAATAAGAGAAAGGATAAAAACCAACGATCATTTCAATAGATGCAGACAAAAGCATTTGACAAAGTACAACATCCATTCATGATGAAAAACCCTCAACAAAATAGGTTTAGAGGGTACATATCTCAACATTATAAAGGTCATATATGAAAATTTCACAGGTAACATCATACTTATAGTTGAAAAAACTGAGAACTCTCCCCCTAAGAGCAGAAACAAGACACAGATGTCCACTCATACCACTTTTATTCAACACAGTACTGAAAGTCCTAGACATAGCAATAGAGTAAGAAAAAGAAATAAAAGCCACCCAAATTGGTAAGGAAACAAAAGCGAAAAATAAAGCTTTCACTATTTGCAGATGACATGATATTATGCATAGAAAACTCTAAAGATTTCACCAAAAAACTACTAGAACTGATAAATGAATTCAATAAGTTTGCAGGATTCAAAATCTGTTGCATTTCTATACACTAATAATGAAGCAACAGAAAAAGAAATTAAGAAACCAATACCATTTATACTTGCACCAAAAATAATAAAATACTGTATAATAATAAATACTGTATAATAAAGTACTGTACTCTGAAAACTATAAAACATTGAAGAAGGAAATTGAAGACAACACAGAGAGATATTCCATGCTTATGGATTAGAAGAACAAATATTGTTAAAATATCTATATTACCCAAAACAATCTACAGATTTAATGCAATCTCTATCAAATTACAAACAGAATTTGTCACAGAACTGGAATAAGTAATCCTAATATTTGTACAGAACCACAAAGGACCCTAAATCGCCAAAACAACCCCGAAAAAGAAAAACAGAGGTGCCTGGGTGCTCAGTCACTTAAGCATCTGACTTCTGCTCAGGTCATGATCTCACAGTTCGTGGGTTTGAGCCCTGCATCAGGCTCTGTACTGACAGCTCGGAGCCTGGATCCTGCTTCAGATGCTGTGTCTCCCTCTCTCTCTCCCCCTCCCACACTCACGCTCTGTCTCAGTCTCTCAAAAAAAAAAAAAAAAAAAAAGTAGAGATACCACAATTCCAGATTTAAAATTATACCAGAAAGCTATAATAATCCAAACAATATGGTCTTGGCACAAAAATAGACACATAGATGAATGGAACGGGATAAAGAGCCCAGAAACAAACCATTGATTATATGGTCAATTTATCTTTGAAAAAAGAGGCATGATTATACAATGGGGAAGAAAAAAACCTCTTCAACAAATAGTGTTGGGAGCACTGGGCAGCTACATGCAAAAGAATAAAACTGGGCCACTGTCTTACACCATATACAAAAATAAACTCAAAATAGATTAAAGACCTACATGTGAGTCCTGAAATCATATAAATCCTAGAAGAGAGCACAGGCAGTAATTTTTTTTGACATTTTCCATAGCAGCATTTTTCTAGATACATGTCTCCTGAGGCAAGGGAAATAAAAGCAAAAATAAAGTACTGGGAACACATCAAAATAAAAAGCTTCTGCACAGCAAAGGAAACAACCAACAGAACTAAAAGACAACCTACTGAATGGGAGAAGGTATTTGCAAGTGACATATCTGATAAAGAGTTAGTATCCAAAATATGTGAAGAACTTACACAGCTCAACACCAAAAAAAGAAAAAAAAGAAAGAAAGAAAGAAAGAAAGAAAGAAAGAAAAGAAAAGAAAAGAAAAGAAAAAAGAAAGACCAACAAATAATCCTGTTAAAATATGGGCAGAAGACATGAACAGGCATTTCTCCAAAGAAGATGTACAGAGGATCATCAGGCACATAAAAGGATGCTCAACATCACTCATAATCAGGGGAATGCAAATTAAAACTACAGTGAGATATCATCTCACGCTTATGAGAATGGCTAAATCCAAAAACACAAGAAACAAAAGGTGTTGGTGAGAATGTGGAGGAACGGGAACCCTCTTGCACTGTTGGTAGGAATGCAAACTGGGGCAGCCACTGTGGAGGACAGGGTGGAAGTTCCTCAGAAAATTAAATATAGAACTACACTATGATCCAACAATCACACTACTGGCTATTTGCCAAAAAAATACGAAAACACTAATTCGAAAGGATACACGAACCCCTACATTTATTGCAGCATTATTTACAATAACAAAGACATAGAAGCAGCCCAAGTGTCCATCAGTTGATAAATGGAAAAAGGAAGTTGTAATGTATATATATAATGGAATATTACTCAGCCATAAGAAAAGAATGAAATCTTGCCATTTGGAACAACATGGATGGGGCTTAAGAGTATAATGCTAAGCAAAATAAGAGAAAAAGAAATATATGGTTTCAGTCATATGCGGAATTTAAGAAACAAAACAAAGGAATAAAGGGGAAAAAAAGAGAGTGAGAACAAGCAAGAAACAGACTCTTAACGACAAAGGACAAACTGCCCCTGCCACCAGTGGGGGGAGGTGGGTAGAGGGATGGGTGAAACAGGTGATGGGCATTAAGGAGAGCACTTGTCATGATGAGCACTGGGTGATGTATGCAAGTGTTGAATCACTATATTGTCCACCTGAAACTAATATAACACTGTGTGTTAACTATCGGTATAAAATACTGAGAAAGAAAGAGAAAGAGAAAGAGAAACAGAGACAGACAGAGGTGCAAAAGTGATGACTGTTTTCTTTGGTATAGAAAATCCGACTACTACTAAATCACTGTTTCCTGATTTGGAGCTGACTGGTAAGTCAGCCCTCCTATGGCTTGCCCAAGAGATTAACTGAAGAACTTGAAATTACTTCATTGGGATAAAACATTGGCAAAGATGGAAGAAATGCGCTAAGCAGGATATGCTGACGTTACTAATGCATTAGCAAGGACACTAAAGGCAAACTCTTCTTTGGGATTACTGCCCTTAGTTCAGGCTGTTTTACTAAGATATTGGAGATTGGGTGGCTTCGTCATGCTTCTGAAGACTGACAAGCCCAAGATGAAGGTACCAGTAGACTTGGTGCCTGGTCAGAGCTCTTTTCCTGGTTTGCAAAGCAGGTGTCTTCTTGCTGTGTCCTCACAAGGTGGAGAGAGAGATCACCTCATGTGTCTCTTCTTATCAGGGCACTAATTCTGTTCACCGACATGACCTAATTGCCTCCCAAAGTCCTCATCTCCAGAGACCATCACACGAAGGGTTAGGGCTTTTACTTACGAATTTGAGGGAGACACTAACATTCAATTTATAGCACTTACTAATACATGAATGGCGTAATGTGAGGAGAAACACAGGACAAATTACTCAAGAAGAATTTAATGAGTTTCCTACAAGTATCCTAGAGCAGTGGCGGTCAAGAGGTTGTTGTTTTAGTAGCAAACATCCAGAGTGTCTAATAAAATCTTTCAATCTTTCTCAGAACTCCCACCCTGTACGTGAAATAAATAAACACAGGACCTGTCTGATTTTAGTGAAGAAAATGGCCCAGAACCCATACAGCATTGTGTCCCCCACTTTTCCATCTCAGATGCCTTTTGTAAAGGATATTGCCCAAATGGATGCTGCATGGAGAGATAATATGTTTAGGCATTAAATAGGTTTTAAATACAATGATGAAATTAATAGACACCAGTTATGTTATATTTAAAATGGCTTGGCAAAAAATCAAAACAAAAAAACCTGTCAACTTTACATCAGTTTCTCATATTAAAACAATCAAAACCAAAAACCTACAGGGGCGCCTGGGTGGCTCAGTCAGCTAAGTGTCCAACTTCGGCTCAGGTCATGATCTCTCAGTTCACGAGTTCCAGCCTGGCTTCAGGCTCTGTGCTGACAGCTCAGAGCCTGAAGCCTGGTTCTAATTCTGTATCTCCCTCTCTCTGCCCCCACCCCCCCCCACTCTGTCTCTCTTTCTCTCAAAAATAAACATAAAAAAAGCTTATCAAACTTTCATGGGTTGAGCTGTGTCCCCCCACAAAAGATGCTTAAGTCTTAACCTCCAGGATCTCAGAATGTGACCTTATTTGGAAATAAGGCCTTTAGGGAGGTAATCAAATTTAAATGAGATTATTAGGGTGGGTACCATATGACTGTCTTAACATAAAGGACGTGTGCAAGCAGGGAATGCCTGAGGCTAGAAGAGTGGCTTGGACCAGATTTCCCTCCAAGCCCTCCTAAGAAACCAACCTGCAGATGCCCAGATTCCAGAGCTGTTGCCTGTGAGATGATGGATGTCTGTGGTTTAAGTCACCCACTCTGTGGCACTTGGTTATGAAAGCCCTGGGAAACGAATACACAAACAAAGAAGAAACTGTTGGTGCCTAAAATCTCAAAACCCAGGGAATACTGGATAAGCAGATTCAGAAGAAAAATGAGACTGTATTTTTCCAGAGAAGGAAGGCAAACAACCTCAGTAGAGTCCCTCCCATGGACCAGGCTCTGGGCAAGTCTGGTTTGACCTGTTAGCTCATCAAATTCTCATTGCAGCAATAAGACATTGGTTACTGATCCCTCCTGGATGAGGAGATCGAAGCTCAGAGAGAATCATTTGTTCCCCAAGGTCACACTACCACTAAGTGGTGAGTTTGATTCCAAAAATCTATGCTAATACTGTTGGGCACTTCCTATGTCTGGGGGCTTTACAAGTAGGAGCTCATTCGATCCTCACCACAGCCCTGTGGGGTAGCACCCGTGAATGTAAACTATTTCTCATCTTAGTCATTTTTGAGATTTTTTAAAAACAGAATTCTCTTCGAGGAGTTTTCTCCATAGTTATCTTATAATTCTTTCTTGGATTAATTCATCTGAACAATAGTTGTGTTACTGTTATAACATTTCCCAGTTGGTTATTGCTGATATAAACAAATTGTTGCAAGATATATTACACTGTGGTTACAGTCCGGGCCCTACTATCCACTATCCACAGTTTACCCCTTGCTCTGCGACCTTAGGAAAGGTATTTAATCTCATCTTTGTGCATTAGCCACTTTATCTGTGTAATGGAGAAAATCATAGCACCTACCACATGGGGTTGGTGTGAGAATTAAATTAATTAAAATATTTAAATCATTAGTGTAATAGGTATTAGCTCTCGGTGTTGTTATTTATTGTTATCATCCCATTGGTAAAATGATAAATGTAAAAGGATAAATGATACATTTACAAATGATAAATTCTGTAAAATGTAGGTTTTGCTTTTTTGGCCAGAAACATAGGTTTTCTAGTCAGGCTGATCTGGGTTTGAATTACACATCTGTCATCTACTAACTATGTGAATTTCTCAAAATTCTTCTCCAGGCCTTTGCTTGTTCAATTGGGTAATTTAACTCTGTTTAAGAATACACAAACCTTTAAAAAAGAAAAAAGAAAAAAAAGAATAAACAAAACTTTGTGTTGCTTTAGATTTTTTTAAAGTTTATTTATTTATTTTGAGAGAGAGGAAGAGAGAGAGAGAGAGCGCGCGCAAGGAAGGGAGGGGCAGAGAGAGAAGGAAAGAGAGAATCCCAAGCAGTTCAGAGAATAATGCAGGGCGTGATCCCAGGAACCACAAGATCATGACCTGGGCCTAAATCAAGAGCTGGACGCTCAACAAATTGAGCCACCCAGGTGCTCTTTGGTTTAGATTTTTAAAGATTACCAGAGCATATCTATGTTGAACCAGTACAGGCCAGAGATAACAAAATGGTGGTTTAGCTAAAATACCAGAATTGGGGCACCTGGTTGGCTCTGTCGGTTAGACATCTGGTAAACAACTGACTCTTGATTTTGGTTCAGGTCATGATCCCAGGGTCATGGGATTGGGCCCTGCAGCAGGCTCCACGCTAGGTGTGGAGCCTGCCTGAGACTCTTTCTGCCCCTCTCCCCCACTGTCTCTCTGTCTTTCTGTTTTTCGGGTTTTTTTCTTTTAATTTTTTAATGTTTATTTTTGACAGAGAGAGAGAGAGAGAGACAGAGCATGAGAAGGGGAAGAGTAGAGAGAGGGAGACACAGAATCCCAAGCAGGCTCCAGGCCCTGAGCGGTCAACACAGAGCCCAATGTGGGGCTCGAACCCACAGACGGGGAGATCATGACCTGAGCCAAAGTCAGGCACTCAACCAACTGAGACACCCAGGTGCCACCCTCTCTCTCTTTCTGTGAAATAAAAATTTAAAAATAACATAAAATAAAATACCAGAATTATTTTGAGTTTCTTATGGTGTCAAAGAACAATGAGTTCAGCTTTGGGCAAGGAATGAAAGGGAGAAATTGAGAGAAAGGGAAAGAGAGACAAAGGCAGAGAAAAAAAGAAAGTCCAATAAATTCGGTTGAAGTTCTGTTACATCTAAAGTAATGGATAATATACACAACGTATTAATGACTTCTTACAACTATTAAAAAAGTTCTACAATTCTTGACATCCAGTCAAACACAGATAAGGGCAGATTTTTTAATAAAGCCAGTTCAAGCTTTGTGTTGAGCAGAAGGAGGGCATGAGGGCCGAGTGTCCGTGTGACAGGAAATGGTGTAACGGGTTCATTCCTACTTGAGATCAGCAAATGCGTTCTGACCTCCAGCTTTGACTCAGCTGCTTGGCACCACCCACTAAGGCCGGTAGAGCATAGAATCTGTATGAACTAAGTACTTTGAATGAAGTTTGAACCAGCTTTGCAAAGTTCTTAGCACAATGGCTGGCAATGAAAAAACAATAAATCTTATAATCATTACACTTGTCTGGAAACTAAACTACTAACTTCCTACGAGAAGGAACACAAAGATGATTCTGTATTCGCAGCCACTACCTTTTAGTTTCTCGGGGAAATGTGTGATTCCACTTCTCTACCTTTCTAACTATGAGCTTTAAAGCTTGTTTGTTTAAGGCATTTATTTGGCTGTGTCAGGGCCCTTAGAGAATTTCAAAGCTTGGATTACCATAATCTTGTTTCAAATATAAAACTGTGAATAATAATAAAAAAAACAACCATACAAGAAGACCAAGAAATATTTGAAACAGTATTTCACAGTTTGATCATGAACAACAGCAATGTATTTGATTCATTCCTGAGTTGGGAAAATAAATGCCATTTATTGATGTTAGTAGCTGCTTGTTCTCCAGAAAAATCACATAAAAATCTCGGAGCGCAACTCTGCAGGGAAACTCCCAACCAGCTCACTTCATCACTTCTGGAGAAGTTTGCGGCACTGTCTCCTGAATGACAACCATGAGAGAACAGATGGCATAAAAAGGAAGTTTCACAGAATAATAAGAACAGTTCCTATTATTTTGAAATAATCCTTCAAGACAGACGCAGCCACCTTGAATTATTATGTAATTTTAACCAAACTATGTAGAAAAAAGGTAGTTATACTCCACCTATTTCTTCAAAGGATTTGAAAGTAGATCATGGGCACCTGGGTAGCCCATTCAGTTGAGTGCCCGACTCTTGATTTTGGCTCAGGCCATGGTCTCAGGGTTATGGGATCAAGCCCTGTGTTGGGTTCCGCATTTGACATGGAGCCTGCTTGGGATTCTCTCTCTCCCTCTTTTCCCTCTTCCTCTGCCCCTTCTCTGGTCGCACTCTTGCTCTCTCTTTCTCTCTCTCTCTTAAAAAAAAAAAGAAAAGAAAAAAGACCCATTGTAAGGCTGTTAGAATGGAAGAATGGAAGAAGCCACTGATGATTGTATGGTGCTCTGGGCTGGACCTTCTCACCCCCTCATCAATCCTGGAAGGTCAAATACAATCCCTCAGTGCTGGCTCACAACCAACCCCACACAATATGGCCAAAGACTGAAATTAAAAAAGTGTGTATAACTTCTCAGGGCAGTGCTCACACAAAAAATTTGTTTTGTACATTTAGTTGATGGGTGTTTGTTTGTTTGTTTGTTTGTTGGGCTGAAGTGAACTGACCAATTCATTTAATATGATCAGAACCACACCCTCATTTTGACAGATATCTGGTTGCATGCAACAGGGACGCAACTTATCCAAATAGTCCTGTCCCCTCTCCATTAAAAAAAAAAAAAAAGTTTTGTTTGCTTGTTTTCACAGGAAAAGGGATCTGGAGTTGGGGAGAGCATCATGGGTGGGGCAGCTTCGTGACAACAGGAGTCCAGGCTCTTTCCAGCTTTTCGTCCTACCATCCTTAGTGTGTGGCTTGTTTCCTCATCTTTCGAAGACAGATACTTCATCTCTAGGTATGTGTCTGTGTTCCCGGCAGGAAGAAGTAGAGAGGACAAAGGGTTAAGGATAAAAGGCAAAAGATGCATGAACTTTGTAACAAGCTTTCTGAGAGCCTCACATTCACTTATATCTCATTAGCCAGAATGTGGCCACATGGCCACTCCTGGAGGCAAGGGAGCCTAGAGAAATAAATATTTGTAACTGAGCGTCTTGACGTTCCTTCCCAAACAAAACTGAGTGTTTGTTGGTAAATAAGGGAGGAGGAAAGGATATTGGGTGCAGATTAACAGTGTTTGCCACACCGTTTTGACCTCTTTAACTTAATACAAAAAAGTAAGACATGTCAATTTCCTTATTCCACACCTTCAGTGAATTTCAGGAAGGCAGGATGTGTGTGTGAGTGTGTGTGCCTAGGGGATTTCTGAAATTTTTATACTATCTTCAATAGGATTTTTTAAAGCACAGTTTTAGGTTTATGGAAAAATTGAGAAGATAGCACACAGAGTTCCTATGTACTTCCTTACCCAATTTCCCTTAACATCTTATAGTATGTTACAATTAATGAAATAATATTGATACTTTGTTACTAACTAGACTGCATCATTTATTCACATTTCCTTAGGTTTACTTATGTCTTTTCTGTGCTAACTCCCACCCAGGACACCACACTACATTTATTTGTCATATCTCAGTTTCCTCTTGGTTGTGAGAGTTTCCCAGACTTTCCTTGTTTTTGAAGACCTTGACAGTGTGGGGGAATACTGCTACTCGAGTCCATTTTAGGATGCTCTTCTATCAGAATTTGTCTGGCATTTTCCTCATGATTAGCCTGGGGTAATTCACTCCCAGAAGGCAGATGACGGAGGTAAATTGCCATTTTCATCACATAATATCAAGGGTATGTACTATCAGCATGATTTATCACTCTTGATATTGACCTTGACATTGACTGAGGTAGAGTTTGTCAAGTTTTCAACTACAAAATTACTCTTTTGTTTTCTCCCTTTCCTGATGGTACTCCATGCAACCCACACTTAAGAAGGAAGGAGTCAGGCCCTCCATCCTGAGGCTAGAGTTATCTACATAAGTTATTTGAAATTCGCATGCAAGGCAGATTCATATCTTCTCCTTTATTTATTTGTGCAATTATTTATTTATATCATTATGGACTCCTGGCTATTTATGTATACTTTGGGTTTGTAATACCTTCCTACTTATTTTGCTCCTCAAACGCATTGGGAATACTTTCAGTTGGTTCCTATGCCCCTTTGGCATATCCCAACAATGTAGTTGTTTGTGTGTATGTGTGTGTGTGTGTGTGTGTGTGTGTGTGTGTGTGTGTGTTTGACTACTTTCTTATTTTCTGGTACTATGAAGTGTTATAGGCTTATCTAATTTCCTGGTCCAGGTCTAGAATCAGCCATTTCTCCAAAGAGGAACTCAGGACTTTAAAAATATTGTTTCTCCCACGTTACAACTGAGATGATTGAGGTAGATTAGATAGTCTCCAGAGCTAACTGGTAATAGCATTAGTGTAAGATCCCCAGGCCCTTTCTTTTAGACCATGATTTTTATCTGTTTATTTAATAAATCTTGTTAGAATCTGTGCAGAAAATTCAAGTAAACACAGGTTTACTGGCCAGGAAAGGACAGACTTTTGTCCTTAGTACAGAACCCCAGATATATCCCTGAGAATTGTCAAATTGTGAACAGTGAAACCTAGTGAATGTCACACTCTAAAGGAGAAGAATAAATATTATGGAAATATTGAGAAGACGTGGGGGGAAACCTTGGCTCATCCACTGAGAAGTGGTTCTTTCTCAGAGAAACAGGGTCCCTGTGGGAGTCTGAGTAGTTGTTGGAGCAGCAAATGCCCCTGATGGGTATATAATCTCTGCCAGAGCTGCGGGGATCCTGAGACTCAAGTCAGAGGGGCTGGGGTCACCCCTCAGGAAGCTGGCTTTCTGTGTAAGCCTCGGGTTCTCTGACACATGATTCTTAGTCCTACAGGGAGCTTATGGAAACCCTTGGGAGCAGCTAACATAAAAATGACTCAAGATAATTTAGGATGTTTTGGGCATGTTTTGCCTTTTGAATCAAGTTGGGGATTATTACAAAAACTGTGTGACTGAAGCCCTCGGACCTTCCGGAGGCACAGCACAGTACTTGGAAAAGATATTAAAACTGCCACGCTGGGGATATAAGCATGAAGTGTGCTCTTTCCATGACTAAAACTCATTAACGTTCACATCCTATCACATTTGTTAAGCGTTTGTTAATCAAAATAGACTGGTGGGATTTATCATCCTAGACTCTTCCCCACTGATCTCTTTTCTTAAAGAAATTCCCTAGTGTGCTGATCCAAAGCTCCCCCAAGGAACTCCCATGCTTCTATTCCATTTAATTTCTTACCAGTAGCTTATTGCTATATGAAACATACCTTTCTTTAAAGTTCATTTCATACAGATTCAGTTGCCCTCTTCAGTATATTGTGTTTGCCTGTTGTCTGCATATTCAGAGGCCCCACATGAAAAGCAGGATAAAATTAGATGATAAATCACTTCCATCATTGCTTGTACTAGAGTCTCTATTTTGTTTCCCTCCATGATTTCATCATACACACAAAATAATCAGATATGTTAACATTCTTGATAAATGTTACAAATCCAGGAGGTACATTCAAAGCTCTGAATATATATGATAATCATCTGAGTTATGTAGAATAAATATGATCTGTTCTGCTTTTTCTTCTGGGCATATTTAGCAATGAACTTTGATAAGTACTAGGGAGATCTGGATTGATCAGGGTCCAGTCCAGATATAGCAACCACACCAGTTATTTTTTTATAATAGGGTTTTATATAAAGGGTTGTTAGCGAGGCATCAGGAATTGTTAACTAGGTAACTAAAAGTCAGGAAGAGAACGATAAGGTATCACAGAGGTAGCAAATGCGGGAAGCAGCTACTGCCTGGAGCTGGGGAAACAAAGGGAAGAGGTTGGGATTATTAAAATTTAGAAGCTTGAACAGTAATTCAGATCTCTGACGAGGGGGCACCCCTCAGCTGATCCTGGCATTTCTGAGCTTAGCAGAGGGGCCCCAAGAATCCGAGACCCACACGTGTGAGGAATGGGCACTGACTGACTGGTGCTGGAATCTGAGGTGGTGCAAGAAGTTGGCTCTGTGAGTGTTGGGAAAGCTGCTGCTTCTGGAATAAACTGCCACTTCCAGGGGCCAGAAGACGCGTGGCTGGGGGACGCTGGCAGGAAGGGAGGCCAGGCTGTGTAGAACAGTGGTTACAAGTAACGGCCCTAAAGTCAGAACGACTGCTTGTCATCCCCGCCCCATCACTTTTTAGCTCTGTGACCTTGGGCAAGTTAGCCTCAGTGTTCTCATGCATAAAATGGGGCTAGTATTCTGTATCTGATATTCCTTAACTAAGGATCAAGAGTGACAGTCTATGTAAAGTGCTTGGCAAAGGACCTAGTACATAAACTCCCATTGTACTATTGTTGCTGTTGTTACCAAGAAAGGGAAGAGAGTTTGTTTCATTTTATTCATTTTTTAAAGATTTTATTTTAAGTAATCTCTACACCCAACATGGGGCTTGAACTCACAACTCTGAGATCAAGCGTTGCACACTCTACTGACTGAGCCAGCCAGGTGCCCCTGAGAGTTTAAATCAATGCTTCTCCATCCAGTATGAATCTGTTCCCCATGGGACATTCAGAAATGCCTGGAAAGATTTTTGTCACGACTTGGGAACAGTGCTCCGGCATCTAGTGGACAGAGGCCAAGGATGCTGCTAAACATCCTACAAGGCACAGGACAGCAAAGAATTATCTGGTCAAAACAGTGAACAGTGCTGAGGTGAAGGCACCTCGTTTTGAATAAAAACAAAAATTATGCTCTAAGAACTATGAAGGATTCAGAGGGAGGAAGGCTTAGCGAAGACTAGTCTGGGCACACTGTGAAGAAGGAGTCCTGGAAGGATGAATACATTTGGCTCAATGAGTAGAGAAAGGAGGGCATTCCTTTGGGTAAGGGGCAGAGAGAGAGAGGGCAGCCCCTTGGGTAAGGGGCAGAGAGAGAGAGAGAGAGGGAGAGACTCTTAAGCAGGCTCCACACTTAGCACAGAGCCAGACACAGGGCTTGATCTCACAACCGTGAGATCCTGACCTGAGCCAAAATCAAGAGTCAGTTGCTCAACCAGCTGAGCCACCCAGGCACCCCAAAGATTTTATTTTATTTTTTAAGTAATCTCTACACTCAGTGTGGGGCTGGAACTCACTATCCTGAGATCCAAGAGTCACGTCTTCCACCAACTAAGCCAGCCAGGCGCCCTGAGAGCTTGTCTCCTTCTCTACCTTTATTACTAAGTTGCACATCCAAACCCTCAGAGATGCTGTAAATCACTGAGTCAGAAAGGAAATGCCAAGTATGAGTCTCCATTCAGTTTACATTTCTACAAGAAATCTCTCACAACCACCTGTCATTACTATGAGGAAAAAGATATCCCTACAAGATATATCCCTGACTTATCTGTCATGTCAGTCAGCATTTTTCTGAAGTCAGAAAAAGCTCAGATGGTGAGGGTAGACGCCGCAAACGCAGCTACCTTTTCAGAGTGCTACCTTCTAGATTAGTGTCTCCTCTAGAAACTAGGTGACCTTCTAGAGCAGTGGCCTTAACAGAAAGCCAGTCATTCTAGCTAAACCGTAGCTTGGCAAATCAGCTGGGCTTTGGTTTGCTTGAACTCATGCAAATAAGCTTACACAGTTAGTATTAAAAAGACTCAGCCTTGTTGGTTTATTTTTGCTTTTGTTGCCTTTGCTTTTGATGTCACATCCAAAAAATCATCACCGAGACCAATGTCAAGAAGATTATTCCCTATGTTTTCTTTTAGGAATTTTATTGTTTCAGGTCTTATGTTCAAGTCTTTAATCCACTTTGACTTGATTTTATATCCACCCCCTTGTTCAGTGCAGCATCATTCACAATAGCCAAGATATGGAAACAACCTCAGTGCCCAACAATGAACAAATGAATAAAGGAGATGCAGTATATATATACAATGGAATATTATTCAGCCACGAGAAAGAAGGTAATCCTGCCATTTGCAACAAAATGCAAATAAAAATGGACAAAACTTAAAGGCTTTATGCTAACTGAAACAAGTCAGACAGAGAAAGGCAAATACCATGATATCAATTAAATGTGGAATCCAATAAAAAGCCAAACTCATAGAAACAGAGATTACCAAAGGTGATGGAGAGGTGGTGACCAAAGGCTGGGGAGGGGGAAAATAGGGAGATTTTGATCAAAGAACACAAACTTCCAGCTATATGATTAATAAGTTCTAGTGATCTAATGTAGAACATGGTCATAGTCATTTATAATCCTGTATCATATACTTGAAAGTTCCTAAAAGAGTAGATATTAAATCTTCTCACCCCCAAAAAGAAATGGTAATAATGTGACATTGGTAAAAGTATTAGCTAATGCCACAGGGGTCATCACTTTGCAACACGTAAATATCAAATCACACTGTTGTATGCCTTAAACAGGCACAAGGTTATATGTCAATTATATCTCAATAAAGCTGAAAGGCAGAAATAGATTCGATCACAGTCAAGGTTGTACCGTAAATGAGTTGCCTGAGAGTTGTCATGTTTTAGAAGAACTGAGACAACACTCAACCAGGAGTCAGGGAAAGGGGGTGAGGATCCAGCTTTGCCACCAATAAACTATGTGACTTCCTTCCAACAAAGCCCCACACGTCTCTCTGCCTTTGGTTTCCTCACAATGAAAATAGGGTCATTGGAAAAGGTATCCTGATGTTAATTTAGGGTGTAACTCTTAAAGGTTTTATCTTGCTTCTTTTCTGAATCTAAAATTCCTAGATCTTTGTTGACTAATGTTAGGAAACACTACGTAGTTGTTTGCTCTAACCTGCCTTTCCCCCCTAAAATGGAGACTCTGTGAGGACAGGGTTTTACTTTATTCATGGCTGTATCCTCAACACCTAGAGTAATTCCTGGCTGATAGTAGGCACTCAATAAATATTTGTTGAATTTTGAAAGATCTCAAGTCTCCAACAATCTAGGGCCAGAGACAGAAAACACAAGGAGAGTTAGGTATTTGAGAATTCAAACTAGAGACAGGGTAATATAAGGGAAAGCTGGAAGAGATGTTACTTGAGCTGAGTGCTGTAGTATGAATAGGAGTTTGCATGAGAAAAAGTAAGGGAGAAGCCTTTCTTTTTTCTTTTCTTTTCTTTTTTTTCTTTTCCTTTCTTTTCTTTTCCTTTCTTTTCTCTTTTCTTTTCTTTTTTCTTTTCTTTTCTCTTAAATTTACTTTGAGAGAGAGAGCAAGTGAGGGAGGGGCAGAGAGAGAGAGAGAGAGAGAGAGAATCTCAAGCAGTCTCCGCACTATCAGTGCAGAGCCTGATGCAGAGCTCGAACTCATGGACCTCACGGACCATGAGATCATGACCTGAGCTGAAGTCAAGAGTTGGACGCCTAACTGACTGAGACACCCAGGTGCCCCAAGGGAGAAGCCTTTCTGAACAGAGTATTAGGTATGCGAACGCATGAAAGAACAAAGTTCTTCTAAAAACTGCAGCTTGCCGTAGTGTTGCTCTGGCTGGGTAAAAGAAACAGAAGGGAAGACGTCAGAAGGCAACGTGAGAGAAGCGCCCAGGAAGAGAGAGCCTTGTGTGCCTACTGGCTGACAATTGTCAAGGAATGGGAAGCAACCAAAGAGTTGTCTCATGGCCAGCCTGAGACGTGACAAAGCTTTTACTGAGAGCCATGGGGAAAACAACTGGGGCTGAACAAGAGGCAGGAAGTGCGATTAGGCACAGTGTCTGCCTGTGGCTGAGAGAGAGATAGTGGAGAGCAGATTACAGTCTTCCTAATCTATCAGGTCTTCTGAACTAGTTAGATAGATTAAACTGACCATTCATCAGGGATTTCTCTGCTTGTCAAGACAATATAAGACTCAAAACACTTGTGGTAGATTAATTACTGGGTATATCTGGCTCAACTCAAGTGAGGTTATTAGTTGGGATTTCCATCAGAGTTCCCTTTCGGCCATGTGTTGACTGGTTTTGAATGAGTCTTACAACAGGTAGGTTTCTGTCTTTAGGTCATATTCTATACATTTCCTTGGACATCTCAATAGGGACATCCCCTTCATCATCACCATCAAATTTTCTGGCAGGTTTTTATAGAAATGTATATGTGAACACTGGTTTTGAAATTCGAACTCATGGTGTAATTTTCTCTACTACACTCATCATTTTCAGAAAAACAATATTTGCAATATCATCACTTTTTACCAGGCCATTTCAATATTACCGAATGGGCTCAACTGAAAAGTAATGAAAAAAAGTTTCTCAGTTTCTCATTATTTTGAGATTGAACATGTCCTTCCAAAGGTGTTCACGTTGCTTATTAAAGCTTTTATGTCTTCTTTTTCCTTTCACAAATACACTTGTGTCATTTTTAAGGTCTTTGTGTTCTTCCGTTAGCTTTTAACTTGTTTGTCATCTTTCCATATGGGCCCGTCTTCATATCAAAATGAGAATATTGGCCATTAGGGCCCAGGTAACCCTCCCATTGTCAGATGTAACATTCACTTTATGGAAAGGGAGAAGCAGCAGGTTTACCTTCTTCCAGCAGTTTCTTTCTGGGTGCATGATTGTGATGTTTTTATAACAAAAATGGCAGGACCCTTTTGTATTGAGCAGAGCACATGCTGTTCCCCAATCGCAAATGAGACACAAAGAGCATCATTGAATGGATAACAATGAGGACCATATCATTCATGCTTAGTCGCCTCATTACTGTTTTAATTAGCCCTCTAATTATTTTCAGCTGCTGCTAATGAGCTTCCACTGTGGAAAAAAACACACACATACACCCCCTCAGTAAATATACTGAAAACCACTTTTCAGGTCAGTGGAGGGGTTATATTCACAGATTTATTGGCAGCAAAAGTCATGGTGACTTTTGTCTTGTGAACAGTTAATCACGTTGAAATGTTATGAAACTCATGATTTTTGCCCCACATTTTGATTCTAGTTTTTCCATGAGTTTTGTCTCTTCACAGAGAAGGCGTTCTCAATCTACAGCCTAAAGGCAGCCTTAGTTTGATTTCATTCAGTTCACAAAGATCTGGAGAAGTTTTAGCTGAAAGAATAATTTTCCTCCCTGGGGAGCACCTTCACTCACACATTTGGAATGATTGTGTAGATTCTTTACAGACTTGGTAAAGCACAGAAAGAACTATGAAGAGTGTTTTCTTTTTTAAAAGAAGTTAATGTTTATTTTTGAGAGAGATGGAGACAGAATGCGAGTGGGTTAGGGGCAGAGAGAGAGGGAGACACAGAATCCAAAGCAGGCTCCAGGCTCCGAGCTGTCAGCACAGAGCCCGACATGGGGCTCGAACTCACGAGCTGATATCATGACCTGAGCCAAAGTCGGATGCCCAAGCGACTGAGCCACCCAGGCGCCCCTTAACTTAATTTTTAATAACGTCTATATTTAACAACTGAAAATTTGACAATTGGTGCTTGTGAGCTGGTTGAAGCCAGCTCCAGCACCCCCCTGTACGGACCCTACCATCCCTTCCCCAGCCCACGGAAATCTCCCTCTCTGTGCACATACTAGCTATTTAACTATTTTGACAATTCATTCAAGCAAACATGTGTCTAGTGCCTACTATGCATCAGGCATTCTAGTTCAGGGATTCGGGCAAAAAGCACATAAGAAAATGAAAGCCCAACTTCAGATGTAATCAGGTCCACCAAGAGGACAGTAAATGGGGGTGAGTGGTACCATCTATCACAAAGATAGACTCACGGGTGAGCAGAAATGGGGAAGCAGGGCAGAGGAGTAGGGGCTGGGTTTTAGATACGTTAGGTTTAGATGCCTGTTAGACACCCAAGGAAGAGCTGCAATTAGACAATTTCTTTAGAGATTATATAACATTTGGAAACCAAGTGTTGTAGGATGAATCATGTACTCCCGAGAATTCTTATGTTGAGGTCTCACCTCCAGTTTCTCAGAATGTGACTCTATTTGGAGGCAGTGTCTTTAAAGACATGCTTCAGTTACAATGACGTCATAAAATGAGTTGTGACAGTGTCGATTTCTCTTGTTTAAATCACCCAGTCTGAGGTACTTTGTGAAGGCAGCTCTCGCTAACTAATACACCAGGCAAAGGCTTTAATCAATCGTATTCCGCCCGCCATAAACTTTTCACATACGTGTATCTTCGTTCCTCAGCTACACTCTAAGCTCCTTGAACGAAGGAACCATGTATCCCCCCAGCGTCTGTCACACCGTAGTGGCTTACCGTGGTTGCCCTTGTGGGGGTTCAGTTGGGCCCAGTGGCTGCAGAAGTGGGGGTGGAGCACTGTATCTAAAGCAGAAAAGGAGCTAAGAACGCCAGTGTCCTTGTTCCATACAAAGCAGCTACTAGATTCTAATCATCCCCGGGGCAGTGCGCTTGCCCTGGAGGAGTACCAGCGTGCCTTCCATCTACACTGCATTTCACACTGACCACACTTGCACGCTGACTAAGCATCATCACCACCCTTCTGCGGCACTTCAGAAAGGGGCAGAGGCCAGCGTGAGGCTAGGTCTGGCGCACGACCAAGGGGACCAAACTTGGGTCTCCGTGTCACCTTGACTGTTCAGGGTCCTGGGGAGTTCTTGGTACAAAGGCTGATTCCTCAAGGGAACCACAGGATCCAAGAAAGTATTGAATTAAAATATCTTCAGGAGTGTAGGACAAAGTCTTCCCCAGAGAACAGACAGCACTTAAACCCAGGAAGAAAAAAAAAAAAAAACCCAGTCTTGCCACCAGAGTCAGGAGTAAACAAGTTTGTGTTATGCATTATTCAGAAAAGACGTTCCTTATCGCGACCCAGTGTGTCATTTTACTTGACTAGGCTGGGAATTTATCATTTTAATAATAGCCTCTGGGGTTCCAGAGGCAAGAACAGTTTCCGCATTTGTAAATACAGCAAAATTTCCTTTCTTCTAAAAATGACTGAACTACAGACTTGGGGTACCAACGAGGAAATTCATGTAATTTGCTCATACAGTCTTTTTTCCTCCAAGGACACACCGAGAATACATATTCTGACATTCCTCCTGACCTGCAGTCTCTCCCAATACTCCGAAGGCTGAAGGCAGACTGACCTGTAGTGCAGTTTCTAGCACGAGTTTCTTTTTCATCTTTGTCTTTGCACAAAATGAAATTCTGGCTCAGCTGATGAACTCGCCAGTGCCCGTTTGTGTTGCGAATCGAGCCCTCCAGGCCTCTGTATTCCACTCCACAGGGAAGACAACCCAACACCTGGAAGCCACGGTTGGAAACTGTCCACATATAAAACTGGTTTGACCATGTTAACAGAGAGCTGAATGGTGCATTTACTATTTTTTGCTTAGTTTTTATTTTTATTTCTTTTTTTAAAGCCATCTTAAGTTTGGTTTTATTTACTTATAGTAGAACCATCCTAAAAACAAACATAATTTGTAAACATTTTCTCTCTTCTGGTCTATTATTTTTATTTTTTTAATGTTCGTCTGTTTTTGAGAGAGAGAGAGCGCGGGGCAGGGGCAGAGAAAGAGGGAGACAAAGATTCTGAAGCAGCCTCCAGGCTCTGAGTTGTCAGCACAGAACCTGACGCGGGGCTCGAACCCACAAACCACAAGATCATGATCTGAGCTGAAGTCGGACGCTTAACCAACTAAGCCACCCAGGCGCCCCTGTATTTGTATTTGTTAAATACTTTTTTTAAATCAGCAAATGAGTCTCTCAATCAACAAGTCGCACATCTGCAATTCATGCACACTCCACATACCTCACAGGCAGGAGAGGAGGGAAAGGAGAAGGAGAAGGGGGGATGATGGGGGGAACGTGGGCCAGTTCCCTGGGGGACCTACCCGTGTTTTGAGGGAGGAAGAGAACCAGAGTAGGGGAAAGTCAGAAGTTGTGTTTAATTAGGAAGGGGGTGCAGTTTGAGATACTAGAGAGGGCCAGTTTCAGAAGAAAATGGAGTCATGGCCTGAGAGGAAGTGGCTGAATGTAGAACAGAGGTGAAAGTCACGGACTCGAGGAAGTCCTGTAGCAAGCTGAAAAGAGAAAAACGCTGTCCTGCCTGTTTCGGGTCTCACAGAGCTGCTCTTCTAGCTGTGCAGAGAAGGCCCTCCTGAGGCGCAGACTCAAGGCTCTGTCAAGGTGCCAGTTCCATCCATTGGCTTATGGCCTGTGATCAGCAAACAGCAGTCAGGTTGCTAACCCCACCAAGTGGTGCCTCAGCTACCCTTTGGGCAGAGGTCTGCTGTGAGGCTCCAGGAAGATGCACAAGTCTGGGGAATCTATTTTTTTTTCAGTTTATTTATTTATGTTGAGAGAGAGAGAGAGAGTGCAAGAGGAACTGTGTGTGCAAGTGGGGGAGGGGCAAAGAGCAAGGGAGAGAATCCCAAGCAGGCTCCACACCGTCAGCACAGACCCCAACACAGGGCTTGACCTCATCAACTGTGAGATCATGACCTGAGCAGAAATCAGACGTTGGACACTTAACTGACTGAGCCACCGAGGCGCCCCTGGGGAATCTTGATACAAGGGCTCAAGGCTATAAAGAACTTATGTTCAGGGACACCTGGGTGGCTGAGTCGGTTAAGCTTCCGATTTCGCTCAGGTCATGATCTCACAGTTCATGAGTTTGAGCCCCACATCGGACTATCCTTTCTCAGCGCAGATCCTCCGTCTCCCTCTCCCTCTGCCCCTCCCTGCTCAAGTGCACTCTCTCTCAAAAATAAATAAACATTAAAAAAAAAAGAATTCATGTTCACGTCCAATCAAACGGTAACAGTATCAAGTGCACTAGAAGTGATTGATTGGCTTAGTGTCTGTGAGGGCTCTGACAAAACTCATCTCAGCCCTTGAAGTAATAATTGGAACAATTTTAGGGCGAGGAAACAGGTCAAATATGAAAAGAGTTGCTGGACACCTCATGGTTCACCCATAGGACACGGTCCTTTATGTGCACAACTACAACCTGAACAAGGCTCACATGTTTTGAAATGCAATACCCTGTGTGAAAATTGGGACATAATGAGGTGAATGAAGGACTATACCGGGTGAGAGAAAAGAGGATCAGCCTGACCTAGTCTGAGGCATCGGGGATCTTTCTCTGGGGAAATGATACTTGGGCTGATATCTGAAGGATGAGTAGGTGCTAAGTAGTAAAAGGGGTGAGGGAGGGTGGAGAATATTCTAGGCAAAAGCCAAAGCATATGCAAACGTCCTGAGGTGAAAGGCAGAACAAAAATAAGTTTGAGGCACTTAAAATGGCTAGTTTGGCTGGAATCTGATGACAAACACCCGAAGAGACTAATCTAAAATGGCAGATAGTTCTCATTGTCAACTAGCAACTTTGGCTGCCAATAATAAAAAACCTCAGTCAGTTGAGCAAAAGTCCAGAGGTAGAACAGGAGACATGACATAAACTCTAAGGTCATAAAGGGCTCGGAGACCTTACATCCACATCATCCCCATCGGTTTTCTTTCAGGACTGGGTCTCATCAACGTTGCTATTAACAGCTCTAAGTTGCACTCAGTCCCAGAAACAGCATCCGGAGGCAGAAATGAACTCCCTTCTGGGGTCTCCTTAGGAACAATAAATATTTCTCAGAATCACCTCTCCAACACAAACACACGCATGCACACATGTGCACTCACGCACACAGACACACGCACACATGCACGCATGCACACACACACAGAGCACTTCTCTCCTTGCACATGATGGAACTGATCTATATCACATACTCCTACACCAGACCCGGCCAAGGGAATGGGGATTTGCCATAACTCACAGAACCAAGATTTACCTGGAGCAGGAAATGGAATCCCCTTCTCAGATGTCAGGACGAGAACTGGTAGACACTAAGCAAAACTGAGATGCTGCTGGCAAGAAATAAAGGAAAATAAAGGCAAAATGCCAAAAGGCATTTTTTTTTTTTTTGGCAGGCAGTATTTGCCATTGCATTTAGGCCACAACAAAAATGTGATCCTTTTAGGATAGAAGCTGTCCATGTAGACAATCTCCAAGGCATTTGGGAAATGCCTCAATTAGATGGCCATGAGGCTTACGTTTGTTTTAAAAACAAATGAGCCTGTTCTGACTTTAGAAGGATTGTATTTCTGGAGAGCTATGGCAAAATGAAGACAATTTTTAAAATGTTCCTGCATTTGCAAAAATTTCCTCTAGTAGGCGCCAACTCCACCATGTACATTTTTATTGCTTTAAGAAAATATTTTGTATAGCAGGTACAAAGATCACAGTAGAATGCACTAATCTTAAATGTATAGCTTATTGGATTATTTCACATGTAAATGCTCATGCAACCACCATCTAGATGGAGACATAAAACATTTCCAGCTCTCAGTGAAATTCCACTGTTCTTTTCGCAGTCAATAACCCCTCCTGCAAGCAGTGCCATTGTTCTGACAGCTCTAAGCATTTATTAATTTCACCTGTTCTTGAACGTCACCTAAACGGAATCCCATTGCGTGTTGTTTTCAGTTTGGCTTGTTTCATCCCGCAGAGTGTTTGTGAGATTCATCCACGTGGTGTGTAGCACGTCTTTGGTTTTTTTCTTCACTACGTCGTATTCCACAGGATGAATGTATACAATTATCCTTTTCCCTGATGATGAACATGTGCATTGTTTCCAGTTCGGGGAAATATGAGTGTTCCAGTTGCTCCACGTCTTCATCAACAGTTGAAATTCTCGGGTTTGTTTTAGTTATTGCGGTGGATGCGTAGTTGTACCTTGTCACTTTAATGTGCATTTCTCTGAAAAGTCACGGAGCTGAGTCTTTTTTCATGCTCACTGGCCATCTGGACACCTCTTCTTGTGAAGAGCCTATGTCTTGGCCCATTTTTTATATTGAGGTGTTAGTCTTCTCCTTATTGACTCCTAGAAGTTCTTTATGTATTCTGATATAAGTCTTTGGTTGGATATCGTTATTGCAAATACCTTCTCCCAGGATCATTGAGTGAGACGGTCAAGAAAGAATTTTTTTTTTTTCTTTCTGAGTAGGCTCCATACCCAACTTGGGGCTTGAACTCAAAACCCTGAGATCAAGAGGCACATGCTCTACCAACTGAGCCAAGCAGACACCCCAGGATAGAATTCTGAAGATGTTTTATGGTGCAACTTAGTACATTTAAGCAGCACTGGGACAGGACCTGTGGGCAGGAAGAAATATACTTACATTGTGTGAAGCAGGTGGTTCTACACTTAGTGTTCACGGGGGAGGAGATGTGCAGACAGTATTAAATCATAAATGCCTTAGAATTTCTACTTGTAAAACTACTTTCTCACGATTTCTCTGGTGCTTATCATTCACTTTGATATTAACTATTCATGAGGTGTACCAGCAGTCATGAGACCCTTTAAGAATGTAGCAACCAGGAGCACCTGGGTGGCTCAGTCAGTTAAGCATCTGACTCTTGATTTCAGCTCAGGTCAAGATCTCATGGTTGTGAGTTCAAGCCCCATATTGGGCTCTGTGCTGACAATGCCGAGCCTGCTTCAGATTCTCTGGCTCCTTCTCTCTCTCTCTCTCTTCCTCTCTCTCTCTCAAAAATAAATAAACATTTAAAAAAATGTAGCAACCAGTACATATTTGATCTTTATCAACACTATGTAGGCTATAAATTAGCCTTCCTGGCTAGAGGTGAACATTTTTCTGCTTTTACCCCTCATCAAGACTTTTCATTTTAATAGTGTTTTTTTTTTTTTAAGAAACAGAAGTTCTTAACGGTAAGGATGTTGCACTAATAAATCTTTTCTTCTGCGCTTAGTCCTCTTATGTATTGTTTAAGAAGATTCTGTCTACCCCGAGGTCATGAAGTTATTTTCTTCTAAATTTTTTATTTTTTTAATTTTTAACATTTAGGACTATGATCCATATGAAATTAATTTTTGTGTAAGTGTAAAGAAGAGATCAAAGATCCAGGAACATTTATTTGAAGGAACATATTTTCTCCTGAATTGCAGCAGTGTCTATTATAAAGTGACTGTGTAAGGATAGATTTGTTTCTGAACTCTCTATTCCATGCTGGTCTATTCCACTGATCTATTTGTCTATCCTCGTATGATACATACTGTTTAATTATTATAGCTTTATAATGAGCTTTGAAAGGTGGTAGGTAAGTCCTTTATCTTTCCTTGTTCTTTTTTTTTTTTCCAAAGAATTCTTGGCAATTCTAGATCTCTGCATTTCCCTAAATACTGTAAAATCGGCTTTTAAATTTTCAATAAAACACCTGCTGAGATTTTGACAGAGGTTGTATTGAATCTACAGATCAATTTG
The DNA here is from genome assembly GCF_027475565.1 of Acinonyx jubatus. NCBI lineage: Eukaryota > Metazoa > Chordata > Mammalia > Carnivora > Felidae > Acinonyx > Acinonyx jubatus. The sequence continues at coordinate 73,481,731 of NC_069390.1, read as the reverse complement.
AAGATAATTAACATCTTAACAATATTGAAATCTTCCCATTTGCTGATACTTTGGCACTATGCAAACATCCTGTTCCCCAACCAAACCTCACCTCCTGATTATAGCAACCATTGCTGATGCCTGCAGCAATTATTGTAACGGGGGCTGGAAACTACTGGTTCTAAATCCATTATTTCTTTTATTTTCGTTAACTTTATATATGTAAAGAACAGCCATATCTTATTCCTCCCCTTTTTGGAGAGAATCTCTCCACTGACTTAGAAATAGAAATTTCTTGGGGTGCCTGGGTGGCTCAGTGGGTTGAGCGCCCGACTTTGGCTCAGGTCATGATCTCACGGTCTGTGAGTTCAAGCCCTGTGTCAGGCTCTGTGCTGACAGCTTGGAGCCTGCTTCCCATTCTGTCTCCCTTTCTCTCTGCCCCTCCCCTGCTCATGCTCTGTCTTTCTCTGTCAAAAATAAATAAGCATTTAAAAAAAATTTTTTTAAAGAAATTTCTCTCAGTATCGGTCAATAATTTTCAGTACAGTGGTATTGCATATCTTTCGTTAGATTTATTCCTATTTATTTGGTGGGTTTCAATGCTGTTGTAAATGGCATTTTCATTTCCCAACTGTTCATTGCTGGTGCATAGAAAAACAATTAATTTTTTATACTGTCCTGTGTTCAGGGACCATGCTAAAATCACTACTTAGTTCTGATAACTTGTCTAATCATATATGCATTTTGGATTTTTATAAAGAATTATTTCATCTGTGATAATGAAAGCTTTACTTTTCCCTTTATGATCTTTACACTGCATATATTTCCCTTGCCTTGCTGCACCGACTAGGAGCCCCCCGGTCAGTGCTGAATAGACAAACTGTCTTTCTCATTTTCATTGTGAAGATGCACCTGTGACTCCTGAGCGATGAGTCTATTTAAGAGAAACAGATGGTTTTCTAAAAAGAGGACAGGAATTGAAAACTATAGAAAGGCAAGAGAGGACTCATGATGGTTTGGGATTAATACAATTTAATGGAGCCTCAGGGGTGATTGAGTCAATGGTGGGGAGAAGCTTCCTTGGCTTATTTTGAAAGATTGTATCTCTTTAGAAAGGAATGTTATTTTTAGGCCTCACAGGACAGTTAGAAAGTGTGACTGTGAATGTGGGATTGAGGAATTGTTAAAAGACTGTTCAGTAAAGAAATTGATCAAAGGGGGATGGGACTTGTACAGAATGTAAGAGGAAACTTAGGAGGGAACTTTATATAAAAAGGAAAAAAGACTCAAACAATGCATCAGCAAAAGGAGAAGGTGATACTAAGCTGTAGAGAATTCCCACGGAAAGCCACACCATCACTCCATGGATTTTTCTCAGTATGTTTTGCGCGCGCGCGCACACACACACACACACACACACACACACACACACACATCACAAATAGTGACGATGGCCTTTAAATATGCTACAGCCCAATAAATGACCCATGTCAGAGGGACATCTCTGAGACAGCACACACATATGTGCATTGAGGAAAAGCATCTGTGACAAAGCACAGCCCACAGGAATATCTGCTCCTGCTCCTCCCCCCCTTGAACTCTATGTAACTGGCAATGATAAAGGTTTATCAGAATGAGGATCTGTTCTTCCTGTCTTGTGAAATCAGGAAGCAAGATTTTAATGGAGGAGCTTCTGGGGGCCTAGTCAATAACTCCATCTCTTAATTAACTGTGAGCCTGACCCATCAGCCAAAGCAACATTTGCCACCCTTAAGGGACCAGTATTGAGCTGTTACTTAATTACAGTGATCATCTATGTCCAGGTCTGTTCAAGCACTGGTGGGGAGAATGACATAAAAGCCAATTTCTCCAATTTTTAATTAGGTAAGATTCTTGAAGTATTGAAGTTTGATACAACTGTGAAAATGTTCAGGCTACTCTTTTAAAAAAGCAAAATAAGCAGATGAAATTAATTTTAATAATATGTTTCATATAACCCAGTGTATCCAAAATACTATCATTTTAACATGTAATCAATATGAGATATTTTACACTCTTATCTAAAGTCTTCAAAATCCAGTATTTTACATTGTGGCACATCTCAGGTCAGACTAGCCTCATCTCAATTTTGCTCAATAGCCACATAGGGCAGGATTGGATAGTGTAGTTCTAGGCGTCATTGGACATAAACGTTTTTGGCCAGAATGCTTCACGGACAGTGCTGCATTCTTCAAATTGTACACTTCACATCTCGTGCCCAGGGTGCCATGGCATCCCGTGGTTAGTAAGTTTTATCATTTGATTAAGGAGGCAATCATCAGATTCCTTCATTACAAAGGCATATTTTCTTCTTTACATTTGGGAGAAATCTGTGGGCTGATATTTCAGCACCACGCAGATTTCCTGTTCCTCAACCAAATTTCATGTACTTATTAGAGCAAACACTGCTGATGCTTGCCTGAATCGGTTTTTTTTTTAATTTTTTTTAACGTTTATTTATTTTTGAGACAGAGAGAGACAGAGCATGAACGGGGGAGGGCCAGAGAGAGAGAGGGAGACACAGAATCCCAAGCAGGCTCCAGGCTCTGAGCTGTCAGCACAGAGCCCAATGCTGGGCTTGAACTCACGAACCGTGAGATCATGACCTGAGCCGAAGTGGGACGCTTAACCAACTGAGCCACCCAGGCGCCCCCTGAATCAGTTTTTATAATGGAGTCTGCAAACCGCTGATTCTAATTTCGTTATTCCTTTGATATTCATTAACTTTATATCTGTAAAGAACTTTCTCCCTCCCTCCTTTTTTTGAGGGTCATTGTGGTTCGTAGTTTTTTTTTTAAATCTGATGTGTTATGGTTAATCAGCTTTTCATATTAAAATGATTGCAAATTTTGGCCCCTGCAAGCTCATTTCTGTAAAGCAACTGGTAAATTTGTTTTTTTTCACTTATTTGGACACTTGCCTAAATGATAGCTTCCCCAAAGACTTCATCATCTGTGTTCAAGCATTCTGAAGTTAACATTTCAGAATAGGAATATTTCACAATCCGCAACACGTGGCTGTATCACACTTGTTTTTAACAATGTTTATTTCTTATACTATCATTGGCAGGGATTATCTTTTATTGCCCAGAATGTAAAATATATATTGCATTTTCCTCTGTTTGAATAACAGAATGGTTATTTATTTTTAAATAGAACAAGTAGTTTGAGTGCAAAAATAGACCACCACTGCCCATCTTCCACTCCCTACAGACGTCTACCTCCAGACAGGAGTTCCATCAACCGTCGTAATAAAGGAGATTCTAACCGGTCGGTCATAAACTGACTCAGGGTATTTTGCTTGTGTTTCCTTATGGATGATTTTTCACCCTTTTCTCATGCTCACATATTCCCCCATGTTAATAAACTAAGAAACTTATTTCACTTTGTTTTAAAAGAAGAAAATCAGGATGCATAAAGATTCACTCTTTCTTTTTGTAGAATGTCAGGCTTTTCTTACATTAGCAGCTATACTCATTCCACATCAGAATCACTTTTAATTCCTCAGATTCCCCAGCTGAGCATTTGGGAAGCCGCCCATCCTTCCATGCCTCCGTGTTTCCTCAGGACAAACAATGGAATTTGTCGGATGATAAAGCCGTGTTGGAAATGTCCCCACCTTGGACAGGGGCCTGTCTGTGCCAGGTCGCCTGGCAAAGCAGTCCAGGTCAGTGCTAACATACAGGATGCACTCCCATCACCCTCCTCTGACCTCCCAGCGTACTTGGTTCACGTTGCTTACGCTGCTGCATCTAATTCAGCAGAAGCACAGACTTTTCTCTGCAGCATCAATTCACATCGTCCGAGGTTTCTGCACATGTAAGCCGTGTGTGGTGCTCCTGCCATGCAAAGCCGGGCAGGAGGTACACTGGCCCTTGGGAAAGACAAGTCTAAGCGTCTCCTCTTTCTGACCACACTGTTAGACCAGAGCAGGTATTAGAACACAGCTTCTGAGTGTCTCTTCCCCCTGCTGTTCAATCAGAGCAGGATGAAATTTCTTTATTGGTGCTGTGCAGCAAAATTTAATGTGAGATGCAAATGCAAGCAATATTTGTAATTTAAAATTTGCTAAGGGTCATATTTTTAAAGCAAAAAGAAGAAAACAAATGTTTAAAGCAGAAAGAAACAGGTGATTAAGTGTAATGATATAGTCTAATTTAAAAATATACCCCAAATATTAGTTGAACATACAATAAATATAAAAATTCATTAGTGGGACATTTTATACTTTTAAAAATCTATATTTTTGAAGTCTGGTGTGTATTTTACACTTACATCACATCTCACTTTGGACCAGCCACATTTCAAGCGCTCAGTAGCCCTATGTGGCTAGTGGTTACTGCACTGACCAGGACATGTCTAGATGGTAGACACAGATAATAATCATATTTTCCTCTGAAGAGGAAGTAGAAGTATATTCTTCATTTGTTCCATCTGATGGCATTTCACCAGATACAACTTCTTATTATATTCTGCTAACAACTGGTCAGAATTCTCAGAACCAGGGAAAGAACAGAACATGCTAACAGTTAAGGAATCTTATTTATTATAGTTTCAGTCAGCACCCACTTTTGTTTAAAATGCAAATCTGGGGGCACCTGGGTGGCTCAGTCGGTTGGGCATCTGACTTCAGCTCAGGTCATGATCTCGTGGTTCGCGAGTTCAAACCCCACATCAGGCTCGCTGCTGTCAGCTTAGAACCCGCTTCCAATCCTCTGTCCCCCTTTCTCTCTGCCCCTCCCTGACTTATGCTCTTTGAAAAATAAATAAACACTAAAAATAATAAAAATAAGTAAAATGCAGACCTGGTTGGGTTGATAGAAGTATTTTATTCTTCAGTGTATCCAGGGCAATTTCCAAGATGATCAGAACTAAATTATTTGTATTTTTCTTTGTTTGGGGGATGCCCACGTAAGTAATTTCAGTAGGTTCAGATCCCGTAGCATGCCATCAGGCATGGCTGAGTCTGCACAGTGCAGAAGTGTGTGACCACAGATTGCTGCAAGATTACCTTCCTTTCGGCGTCCCAGAATGAGCACCTCCTTGAGACCTTCAGAAGCAGCCAACTGGATTCAGACACCTGCTCTCAGGGGGACTTCGTCAAGGAATCAATATGTTGAGGAGTCTCAAGTGTATCTACCTCAGCCAGAGGCCTCTGCAGGGACAACCAGGCAGCACCATGGAAGCTTCCAGAAGGAAACACATGTGGTTGGAGTATACCGATCTGGCCCATGTAGGTATCTGTAATTTGTCTTAGGCAGGTGATAAAAAGAACTACATATCTTGTGATGATATTGACAGGTAGTTTTTCTTGCCTTGGTCAGAACACACTTCAAGTAAGTTTAAGGATTGTGATGGTAGCTAGCATGACATATTTGGTGAGGCCTTTTTTGACGCTCACTATGGTCCATATCAACGTGCTCACAGAGCCCCTGCCTTGCCACATTTAATATTGCAGTCCATAGATCAGATGAGTGGGAAAGGCGAGATGCTTACTGTGTAAAGACTGCCAGCTCCAGACAATTTGCTAAGAAACTTCTGATAACATCCTAACTCTCTGTCCCACTAGTTTTATCTCTCTCACACACACACACACACACACACACACACACACACACACAGCTTTTCCCAGAATTAAAGTGTATCGCTGCCTATCAAACTTTGATCTGAAAAAAGCCAAATCATATTTACCGTCATGGACATGTTTTTCTAGCCTGCTCCTGAGGAGGGGTGGAAAGCTAATATTTGCTCTTTACTGCACCCAGGCTAAGATCAACCAACCCACCCCTCTAGGTATAAAGCCATAGAAGGGACTTGGTGTGCTGTAGAATACTGCTGGAGTAAATGCAGTGCTCGAAGTGACAGGTAATGCTCCCGAGATTTGTGAAGTTTGGCATTTTAAAAAATTTTTTAAATATTTGTTTATTCACTTATTTTGAGGTGGGGGGAGGGTCAGAGAGCAAGGGACAGAGAGAATCCCAAACAAACTGTGCGCTGTAGGCACAGAGCCCAACAGGGGGCTCGATCTCACAATCGTGAGATCATGACCTGAGCTGAAATTAAGAGTTAGTCACTTAACAGACTGAACCACGCAGGTGCCCCTGAAGTTTGCCATTTTCAACGCATAAGGCATTCCCTCAGAGCTTTGTGACGATTGTGTTCACCACCTCCACCACCCCAGGAGGCTGGGGTGAAATGATTAGACAGTAAACACAATATACTGAGGACTGTTGCTTTAAAGAGTATTTGCTTTGAACCCCCAGCATATTAATAAGATTGCTGCTGGAGGGGTACATTTGAATGATGGCCCAATCCTTCCAATATCCATTTCAGTGAGAAGTCTGCGAGCTTGTAACTGTCAGTAACTATCAAGGCATGTCCCCTTGAAAATTCAGAGATGTTGGAAGAATGCCAAACGCCCCACATGGACTAGAGCAAATCATCTTTAGACTTGGCTCTCCCACGACAGGAATTAGAGAGCAGATGGCTTTGATGTGTGGCCCTGAGATCCTCAGCATCTCAAGGAGAATTCATCCGTAGGTACTAGACCCAGGTGAACATTGTAGTGATGTGGTGCCTGGTCCTCCCACTTAGCATTTATTTCTGCAGGCCCCAAGTGTTACAGCTCTAAGACATGACAATGTTCAAAATAATGGTATGACACTGAATGCTGGGAAGAGCAGCAAAGTTAATTTTGACAGGTAAGAGGACCCAGGTTTTCTTATCACAGAAAGAGAAAATGAACCCTCAAGGTTTGCTGTGCAGCAGTGGGCCATTATTTGTGAGGAAGACTGTGGGGGCAAAGAAAAAGGTGAAAAAGAAATTTCAAAGTGGCCACATGTGTGCGATTATGTAAAGAAATTTTTTTAATGCTTGTTTTGAAAGAGAGAGAGCACAAAAGCTCAGGGAGGGGCAGAGAGAGAAGGAGAGAGACAGAGAGAGAGAGAGAGAATCCAAGCAGGCTCTGCGCTGTCAGCACAGAGCCCGATGCAGGGGCTTATTCTCACGATCGTGAGATCATGGCCTGAGCCGAAATCAAGAGTCGATGCTTAACTGACCGAACCACCCAGGCGCCCCTGTGTGTGATTATTAATGACTTTAATGCATGTCTCTGCAGCTACATTTAATGATTCACCTGAGGACAAAGAACAGATTTAAAATTTCTATGCCCCTTCTCCTCTTACTCTTATCCACCATCATGATATTTTCATAATCTAAAACCAACAAGATGTGACTGCAACAAGGAACCTCATGGCGTTCTGGCTTCCGCGAGGACAGTGGCTGTTTACCTTCTCTTGACAACTGGAGTTGGGTATAAACTTCTAGGCTCTGTTCTGCCAATGAGTCTCTGAAAACTCCCGATGGGTTCTGTAAAAGACAGCATCTGCTTTAGAGAACAGAATTCCTGATTATATTCAACACTATAAAACTTTCACATAGGAATTCTCAGTTTCTTTAAAAAGGAAAATCGTTTGAGCTTCACCATCATTACTCTTCACTACTTTGGACCCCCTGCCACACTTCGTGCATGTTTTCAGTGCCCTGTGTTTCAGCTGCTTTCTCCATGGGGACTGTATAGACCGTGTCCCCAGGGTCTCAGGAAGGCTGGCCAAGCCCTGGCGGTTGGTGCCACTACAGGCTGTATCAGTCTGAAGAATGATCTGTGTGATTCAGAGACACCCTCTTTGTTCTGGGAACTGAGGGCTCTAGGGGAGCAAAACATAAAATAAGATCAAGTAGCCAACAGCTGTGCCTCAACCAAATCCTCAGGGCTGTTGGACACACACTTCCTAAACGTTGTCCTTTCGTTATTATTATTTATTTTTATTTTTTAATTTTCATCCAAGTTAGTTAGCATATAGTGCAATAATGATTTTAGGAGTAGAATCCAGCGACTCATCCCCCACGTATAACACCCAGTGCTCATCCCAACAAGTGTCTTCTTTAATGCCCCTTGCCCATTTAGCCCATCCCCCACCAGCAACCCTCAGTTACTTCTCTATATTTAAGAGTCTTTAATGTTTTGTCTCCTTCCCTGTTTTTATATTATTTTTGCTTCTTTTCCCTACGTTCATCTGTTTTGTCTCTTAAATCCCACATATAAGTAAAGTCATATTTGTCTTTATCTGACTGATTAATTTCACGTAGCATAATACCCTCTAGTTCCATCCATGTTGCTGCAAATGGCAAGATTTCATTCTTTTTTTTTTTTACATTTTTTAAATGTTTATTTATTTTTTGAGAAAGAGATAGAGTATGAGCCAGGGAGGGGTAGAGAGAGAGGGAGACACAGAATCCGAAACAGGCTCCAGGCTCTGAGCTGTCAGCACAGGGCTTGACATAGGGCTTGAACCCATGAACCACGAGAACATGACCTGAGCCAAAATTGGACCCTTGACCAACTGAACCACCCAGGTGCCCCTTCATTCTTTCATTCTTTTTGATCGCCGAGTAATATTTCATTGTGTGTGTGTGTGTGTGTGTGTATCTATATGTGTGTATATATGTGTGTGTGTATATCTATACACACGCATACACACACACACACATCTTCTATGTATATATATCACATCTTCTTTTTCCATTCATCTGTTGATGGACATTTAGGCTCTTTCCATACTTTGGCTATTGTAAACATTGTCATTTTAACATCACCTGCCATCTTCCTAAAAATCTGTCTTTCTAACTTCAATTCTATTGTTTTAAGCATCTATACACTTCCTTCAAGACAGGGAGTACCTGAGTGGCTCAGGAAGTTAAGTGTCCTACTCTTGGTTCAGCTCAAGTCATGATCTCACAGTTTGTGAGTTTGAGCCCTGTTTCAGGCTCTGCGCTGACAGTGTGGAGCCTGCTTGGGATTCTGTTTCCCTCGCTTTCTGCCCCTCCCCCACTCATACATGCTTGTTCTCTCTCTCTGTCAAAATAAATAAATAAATAATAAATAAATAAATAAATAAGATGGATGACAGCCATGCTATGTTAACAGTAAAGTGGCTGGGTTTTTTTGGTTCTTTGTTTTTTGTTTCAGTCCTAGTACACCGATCTTACAATCTACACACATACATTATATATATAAATTTCCAAAAACACATGCCTGTGTCACAATTTCCAACTCTTAGCAGGCTTACCAACTTACACATTTTTGTGCACCTAGGGAAGGATTAGAGGTGGTGTTGGCAACTGTTTCCCCATTTTTATTACAGCTTCTCGTATATTCATACACTAACCATCACCATTATATGGAAGACAGGAATATGAGTCAAAAAATACGTTTTCTTTAAAAAAAGAAAAAGTATACACGGGCGCCTGGGTGGCTCCGTTGGTTAAGCGTCTGGCTTCGGCTCAGCTCATGATCTCAAAGTTCACGGGTTCGGGCCCCACATCGGGCTCTGTGCTGACAGGTCACAGCCTGGAGCCTGCTTTGGATTCTGTGTCTCCCTCTCTCTCTCTCTGCCCCTCCCGCATTCACACTGTATCTCTCTCTCAAAAATAAATAATCATTTAAAAAATGTTTTTAAGTATACATAACCAATGTAAACATATTTTCCTACTGACCTTCAAACACAAAATGTTTTCACTTAACCTTGTGTGGTAGGTATAATCCTATGGAGTGAAAAACTTCCCACTCTTTCCTATCATGCATTATTCAACCACGTAAGAACTATCACCGTATTCACTCCCAGAGTATTTGCTTCAGATTGCTGTGAGGCCCAGGTGAGGTGAGGTGCAGGAATAAATCAGGGGGATGCGGTGGGGTTATGAGATGGGCATGTGGCCTCTAAAGTGGAGAGAAAAGAATTGGGCTCCAGTTAGCCCCACGAAGGCAAACGTGAAACCTACATGGAGAGGCACATCTCTCCTTCCAAACACCAGGTTAGTTACCACCCAAACCATCTATATCTTTGTGAATCTTGCTTAGGTTGTCAGAAAAGGACTCCTCTATCATGGCCTGAGGAATAAGGAAGCATCTGAGCAAGTTCAAGGCCGCAAAGTGCCCCTCATTCTAATGTCCCCAGATAAGATTCCCCCTCCCTCCCCAGGGGTCTGTTTGGCTTCAGTGTTGTTTCTGAAGATTTGAATCCCACTGAGGATGTGCTCTAAGGTCCAGAGACACAGCCCACGCAGAGAGCTTCTTTCTTAAGCTTAAATGTAAATGTCAGGAGACCGACATTACACTATCTGACTTTTGATACAACTTATGATCCTGATAACAAGGTCATTCCCCTAGGATGCGCCTTTAGAACTACTCTACCCATGGTAGTGCCAGCAAACCTTTATCCGTTATTTATTTATTTATTTATTTTTGAATCAAAGGATGCTACCCTCTCCTGTTGAGTTACCCCTACATACTGTTGACAAAACATATTAATAAAAATCACTACTCCTTCCCCCCAAAAGCTGATGAAAACAGTACTTAGAGTAGCAGAAATGACTCTTGGGAGTTATTAGAAGCCTTCCCACAGTAATCTCATTCATGGATTTCTATGTCAGGATCTATAGACACAAGGCCTTTCATTCTAAAAATCATGTCTAAAATGACTGATAAGTATGCTGATGGGATGTTTTGTTGGGTTTAAGGACTATTCTCTCTTTTGGAACACTTAAATTTTGTAGTGGTATAGGAACAGGGAGGAACGTATTTGTACCGCCAGCAGTGGCCGGAATCATCAAAGGCCAGTGCTGAGAACTTTGAGTTTGACTTTGTGAAAACGTTATACTTCTAGAAAATCCAGTATATTTTTTCGACACGGTAATTTGTTTCCAAATACTTCAGTATTAACAATATGGTATAAATCCATTTGCAGGTTAACTGCGTTTATCCATCAGAAAAGTGTGTTTCCCTCACAGTGTCACTCAGCCCAACGGCCCAACAGCAGAACTCCCCCGCCGCCCCGGCCCCCCTGGGAAGAAGAATATCTCCACGAGTTTGGTTGACGTCGAGCCCGATTCCCTCTCTCCACTGGGCAGCACAGCTAAAGGCCGGGTTATGCGTCTCCTCGTGTTTGAAGGCAGCTGTTTTCATTGGTACTCACAAGCTGCGATGTGAGTCAGAGGCTATCACTGCACCTGCTTTCTCAGGCCCTGCTAAGGAAAGGGAAGAGTCACTCCACATTTCCAAAGGAGATACGTACCTTCGAGTACAGTTCAGAGGGCAGCAAAAAGCATTTTCCGGAATAGATAGCCCTTGCAGAATTAAAGTGCCAGGACACCACACTAGGACGCTGCACGTCAGCTCTGTGTCTGGAGAGGAAACATTCACCTGCTTTGTGGGCCTTCCTACTTGCCAATGGCTTTAATTATCTCCAGGATAATGACAGCTCTGGGTCAATTTTCTCCAGCCAGAAACTCTCACCGGAGCTCCCGACAGATCTCCCTGTTGTCCACCAGTTCCAGTGTCTCACACATGTTCATCACTGTGTCTCCCCCAAAACTGTTGCTTGCTGCTGTCCCCCTCCCCTGCATCTGTCCCACGCAGTGTATCATGGTATCATCTGCCATCTGGAACCCACACACTGCGTGTGTCCACACTACCAAAATGTAAACAACATAACAGAATAGAATTTTGCTTTGCCTTCACGGGGGGGTGTCTCCTTTCTGTTAACCAAGGGCCCAAGCAGAGAGACGCCATGTTCACATGGGACTTCCAAGGTCACTCTGTGCGTGCATGTCCGGGCAGCTGACAAGGGCAGAGAGAGCAGATTTGGCCTGCAGCCTGCAGTTTGCCAACCCTTGCTGGAGAATGTCAGCTCTGCAAAATCAAGAGTCTTCCCTGTCTTGTTCACCCTGTATCTCCTAAAAATAAATAAATAAATTGAAATCTCATGTAAGTGAGTCTGGTGGGTGGCCCAGCTCACGTGTGTCTGTCCCAGGTACAAAGGACACATGGAGCAGAACTTTCTGGGTTTCCTTATTCAGAAAAATGAAATGTCTTGAAAAAATAAAAACAGCTAATAAGTTATGTTCAAGAACTTACAGAGGAAAGAATGAATGTTACTGAAAGAAAATAAACCTAAGTACATTGAATAATCATACATTCAAAGACTCAGTATTGCTACCATGTAAATTTTTCCATAAATTTGTCTAGAGATCTTTGTAATTCCAAAGTCCTAACAAGATTTTTGTAGGATTCAACAAGATGATTCTAAGATTTTTATGGAAACTGCTGAGAGCCCAAAATGGTCAAGAATAGTGTAGAGAATCTGATCTACCAGAAATCAAGGCTAATTTTAAAGCTACAATATTTAAGAAAATGTGGTTTAGTGCAGCGATAGATAAATCGAACAGTAAAACAGAGTACAGAGCTCTGAAATAAATCTATTAATATGTGGGCAGAGCAACACTGATACCACAGAAGAGGCACTGAGGGTTCAAGGGGCAAGGTCAGTCTGTACGATAAATGCTGCTGAGACAGCAAGATATTGATATGAATAAAAATGGGGTTGCACTCCTTCCTTATACCCTGCGCAAAGTTGATTCCACAGGGAAAGCAAGATTCTAAAGAATATAGGATGATTCTTTCAAGAGGTGAAAAAAGTAATAATAAAGGAAAAGTTTGAAAAATTGGACCACATCAAATGAAGAACTTCTATTCCTCCAAAGGCAAACACAACAAACCACCACCACCACAAGAACAACAATAAACAGGAAAAAAAAAAAAAAGCCAAAAACAAGACACACCATAAAGAGAATAAAAAGGTAAACCAAAGAGAGGAAAAAGATATTCTTATCACATAAAACCATAACATACTAGCATGCAGAATATATGGCAAACTCCTACAAATCAATAAGAAAAGAGAAAAGACTAGATAAAAATCCTCAAAAGGTAGTTTACAAAAGAGAAGATCCAAATGCATAATAAGCATATAAAAAAGGACTCAACAGGGGCGCCTGGGTGGCTCAGTCGGTTAAGCGTCCGACTTTGGCTCTGGTCATGATCTCGCGGTCCGTGAGTTCGAGCCCCGCGTCGGGCTCTGTGCTGACCGCTCAGAGCCTGGAGCCTGTTTCGGATTCTGTGTCTCCCTCTCTCTGACCCTCCCCTGTTCATGCTCTGCCTCTCTCTGTCTCAAAAATAAATAAACGTTAAAAAAAAAAAAAAGCACTCAACATGTTAGTTATTAGGGAAATGCAAATTAAGGAGATAACATTGCCTATCTTCCTGACTGGCAAAATTAAAATATCTCACACTACCAAACGGTGGCCAGGCGAGGAAGTAAAAACTGGCATCGCTTCTTTGAAAACAACTGGATACTATTCAGCAAATTTGAAGATGCACGCAACCTAAGACCCCACAGCTCTGCTCTTGGCCATAAACTCTAGCAAAATATGCACACTTGGGCACCAGGATGCACGGATGATCATGGCATGAAAGAAGACACACAGCATGATTCCTTTATAGTAGATTCAAAGAGGCAAAGCTGAGTAATGTTATTTAGGTTATAAACATTGGTCATAAAATGATAAAAGCAAGGAAATAATTATTACACAATCCAATGTAGTAGTTAACTTTTTGGGTGGAGATATCTGTGATGGAGAATGGGCACGCGGGGAGCTTCTGGAGTGTTGACACAATTTTTTTCCTTTTTTAAAAACGTTAAATTTATTTTGAGAGAGAGAGAGGGAGGGAGGGAGAGAGAGCTCGTGCATGCATGAGCAAGGAAGGAGCAGAGAGAGAGTGGGAGAGGGAGAACCCCAAGCAGGCTCCCTGCTGTCAACGCAGAGCCAGATGCGGGGTCTTGAACTCATGAATTTTAAGACCATGACCTGAGCCGAAATCAAGAGCTGAACACTCAGCTGACTGAGCCACTCCGGCGCCCCAAGATTTTTTTTCTTGACTAGAGTAGTAGTTACACGGATATTTGCCGCATAATTATAACTCAGTCCTGCCTGTATACTTTACGCACTCTGTCACATGTGTTACATTTCACAACTGAAAGAGAAGCAGAGTTTGCAGTGTTTCCAATCTAAGCAATAAATTATTTCCTCTATAAAATATGAAGGTCACATAATTTCCTTCAGTATTTTCAAAGACTAATACAAAGTTCGTGCCTATCCTTTAATTCCACACATAGTAGGTGCTCAGATTTGTAGAATGCATGTATAACCCACGCATACAATCCTTTTCAGTAAGCGGAACCAATGTCTTTTCTTTTATAGGAAATGTCCCCCTTGATTTTAAGGAGCACCTGAAGCCTGTTTGCAGACTTGGAGAAGTCGTTGAAAGCACTAGACACCAGATGAATTAATTCCATTTTTTTTTTTATAAAGAGGAAGAAAATAGATTATGCAAGCCTCCAACAGGTAAGGATGAGGTCAATTCCAAGCGAGATTCTGGAAAGAGTCGAATGAAAGCATATTTGCTTTTAGTACTCTGAACAAAACAAGGGTGTGAACATTTTCTTGTAAAACTAAATACTAAACAAAGCTTTTTTCCCTCCTGAGTACCCAGAAAGAACCTTTTTTTTCCCACTGTGATAAGAATTTTGTCATGGCCTGTCTCAAATAGCTTCAGGCTCAACCAGATCAAGTATGAAAACCTTTACAGTCTGCATAATTGGATTGTATTTTCTACCCTGGTAGGTCTTCCCATTCTGATTTAAAACTCCGTGGTCCTGCTTAACAGTGCTTATTTGTGCTTTACTGTTATGCTATAGGTTTTCCCTATAAGACACCTCAAATCCTTAGTGAAACAAGATAAGGAAGAGAGAGAGAAGCAGGGGATATAAACCTGGAAGAGGAAACCCGATGATAGGTTTCAGCAGGGTTTCTTTAAGTAACAAGTCATGGTGAACAAATCTAATATTTGAACCAATGGATAAGGAAGGTAGGTGGCATAGGGACCTCCGTTTGGGCAAGACCCTACAGGAAGTGCCATGATACCCTTTGGAGTCAGCATGGAAAAATCTGTACTAATAGCAAAGCACCAGGGACATTCAGACTGTGCCTTAGGCCAAGACGGTGACCCAGAGAAAATTTCAGAGTGGCAGGGCTGTGCTCAGTCCCAGGCCCTGGCCCCAGGCTCAGCATCTCCCTTAGGGACTTCAGTGAAGACCTCAAAGGCATCTACATCAAAGTGGCTAATGCGGTATGTTATAATCTGGACAAGGCATGGGCTGGGAGTGAAGTATACTGGTGTCAAACTCCCTCTCTCCGCCCACGTACTAGCATGTTATCTTGGGCGAGCCATTGATGAGCCTTGCTTTCATAACCTGTAAAATGAAGATGTTAAGAACACTCACTTTCAGGCTTGGTATGAAATTAAAGCCAATCCACAAAGCACCTGGCATGGAGTAGACACTCAATAAATGTTGCATATTTTATTGCATACTTTGGATCACAAAAGATTATTAGGCAGGCTGGAGACGAGTCAGATCTAATACAATAACATGATGTGGTTTTATTTTTTGATTTTGAACTTGGTTAAAACAAATAACAAATAAGTAAACAAAAATCAATTGCAAAAATTCAGGGAGGAAAAGCCTTGGGAATAGCTTTCTCTACAAATCTGTCTGTGCCGGACTTTGACGGTTGACTTTGTGCACACCTTTTTAGCCAAAGCAGATCCCATGAGGAAACTGGGAGCTTTTGGTCAAAAGCAAAATCCCCCGTATGACCTTACACTGCCCCAACAACATGAGCTGGTGGTTTTTCTCCTCTAGCAGCGGTTGCATGGCAACGTTCCAGTGGCAGAGCCCATGATCCTACACAGTAATTTACAGCCCCCAGGCAGCAAGTGGGAAGTATTCTGTTTTTCCTAAATCCAGCTCTTCACTGCTTGGAGCGTATCTTAGGAGAATTCTGGCGCTACTTTAAAGAAGTGAGAACTTATCTTTGGTGAGGACTAGAGGTATTTTAGATTATTCTTTTATCTGGGAAGATTAACGACAGCCTCCAATGTGTAGAGAAAAGACTAAAAATAACCTCTTGACTTTCTTTCTTTATACCTGCAGAGGCTAGGAGGGACGAGAGTTTCCCACAGCAGCCCCTTTCACCAGGTCTCAGGAGAAACATAATGTTTCTTCTTTGGCTTCACTAAACGAATCCATTCATTTAACAGAATTTGGTGAGTAGCGACCATGTATCAGGAACCACACTGGAATCATAAAAATAAATAATGCTCTTTCTTTTGGATTCCTTAACTGGTCATGGCTCAGTCTTGACCCTTAAAAAGTTACAGCTCACCTCTGAATTCTGGCTCAATTTCTCCAAGCTCCTCTTCCCTCTATCCACTGAGCCATCACACATCAGCTCTCTGAAATTCCCCACCTGCTTGCTTTTTCACCCCTTATCCATTCTCATCTGATGTATAGATTAGGCTCAGACCGCAACGGGGCTCTGACCCGGAAGCCTGCAGAAGGCTGCATCTAGTGGTTGCCTCTCCACCCCACATGCTGTTCTACAGGCCAGTTGAACCCAGACCTGGGTCATTGCAGGCCCAGCCAGCAGCCTCCCCCTCCCCCTCACCACCCAGGAAGGGACGAGGGGCAAACCTTGGGGGATGTGTCCACTTGCAAGGCCCTCCCATCACCTGCCCATCCCGCAGAAGGCCTCCTCACAGACCTCCCAGGACCCCCAAGTGCAGAGTAGGTGGTCTCTCTGAATTCCCCTTGGGAAATAACCTATGCAAATGCACAGTAATTTAATGGTGGCATGAGCAGTATTCCAGGACCTGAGTGAGACAGAGAACCTGTTGGAGCCCTGCTTGTCTTCCTTCAGCTGCTCTCTGATGGATGACAAGCCTGCGCCTGCCTGCTTCAAAGTCAGCCTTGCCTCTGCTCTTGACATCCCACAGCTTGGCAGCTCGGCTAACTAATGGTCCACACAGCTGGGCCCCCGGCTTCCAGGTGACTTCTGCTGCGAACAAGCCGCAGCAGCATATGCTTGTGCTAGAATTAAGGAGCCGTTCATAGGAATTCAAACTGTGACTGCATTTCCCAGCAATGAACTGTTCTGTCATTAACATATCTCATAAAAAGTGAGAGTGGTATTCCCTGGGCTGGAAGGGGCTGGAATGTTTCTGTTAAGAGAAACTGTATGGTGTAGCCAGAACTCTGACCTGCAGGGTGAAAGCTAAAAGTTACTGAGCACCTACCCTTTTCCAGTAATCTTCATCACAACCCCATTAGCCAAATACTTTTATCTTCATTTGACTGCTCGGGAAACTCTGAGACTTAGATGATGAAACAACTTACCCAGTGCCCAGTGGTGAATAGATGTCAAAGTCAGGATTCGCACCCAGGTCCAGCTGAAAAGTCCATACGCCTTCTGTATCTGCAGGCTCCTTCAAGGAGGGTCTCATTACCATCACTTGTTGAGCCCAGAGCGCCTCCTCTCTCAAATGGGAGTACCTGATCTCATAGTAGTTGTGATGACCAAATGTGACAGTGTATGTGAAGGCATTTTGACAACTCCAAAGCTCTCAGGCCTGAACTACACACAGGAGGTCAGGGATGTTAACCCCAGGGAATCTGCGTGTGCCTCCAGTGGCTGGAAACTTGGACCACAACTTAGAATTGAGAGGCAAGTTCCCCATGGACTGGGCAAAGTGAGGGGCATTGTTAGTTTTGCAGCCTTTGCAACCTGCTATGGATGTATCTCAGCACGAGGCCTGGGGGTCTCAGTGATTCAGAGCCCTTCTTGTCTCAGCTCCTGGGCTGAGAAATAGCTGGGAAATAGCTGGTGTGAATGAGGTCTGACTCTGAGCCTTGGGGGCAGTGATTTTTTTTTTCCTTTCTGAGAAAGGGGCAGAGAGGACCCTGTAGTCTTCGGGAGAGGGCAGTAGCAGCAGTGAAAGCCAATGGCACTGACAAGGACAGTGTGCAATCGAGGAGGAGCCAGGAATTACAGTGGTCCTCGAGAGGGGTCGCCAGGATGAGGGCCTTCCAGGAGGAGCTACAGAGGGGGTGAAAGTAGGATAAATGTAGTGACCTCACTAGGAATCCCAAAAAGGGGACCCTTGAGACAGCAGTGTCTGGGGCAAGGGCACAGGGTCCCCCTTGGATTGAACTGTCCAGCTTAACTATGGAGAAGAAACTCTACTCATTAGGGTTGGTGGACTCACGTGTATGTCAATTTGTTGGGGACACTGGACTTTTCTTTTTAACTTCATCAAGGTTCCCTTTAGGTCTACGCTTTGCGTCCTTGACATGAAAGAAGTTAGCCTTCTTTCTTGTGAGAGTAGCAGCCAGTTTGTGTACGAGGATAGGACATCAAAATGAAACAGCACCTCCATCTTTTCAAAACAACAATAAATCTTTTTTTTTTTTTTTTGCCTTATAACAAAGTCAGTGCATGTTGAAGAAAATTAGGAAATGCAGACAAGTAGAAGAAGGAAATAATATCCACTATTGCATGACCCGGAAATAGCCCCCTGGTGGAATTTCTTGTGGAATTATCCTTCTACATATTTTTCAACACACACATTTTCTAAAAATAAGATCATGCTACTCCTGCTGATTTATTGTGCTTTTTATTCACTTGACCGGGTTCTTAAAAAATACTGATAATGTTAATTTCCAACATCATTTTTGATGGTGAGATAGTATTCCATACTATTGATGTAACTTAATGAGTCTTCTATTGGTGAATATTTAGAGAATTGATAAATGAATTTCTTAATTTGGGGGGGGCATATTTAAAGTAGAGCTAAACATGTAAAGAATAGCACAAAAATATGCATGTGAAAATTACATTTTGACTACTATAAAAAAGATAATAAAAATTCTTACAGTTACATCTTTGTGCTCATCTCTAGTTACATCACTAGGATGATTTCTTGGAAGGTAATTACTGGCTTACGTTGTATGTACATCTCCTCCCAAATTTTTATCTTGAACATATTAAAAGTATTAAAAAATCAAAGATATAGAACAATAAATACATAACCTTCACCAAAATTCATTTCATCACATTTGCTTTATCCCTTTCTATAAATTTCTTTTTTTTTTTTAATTTTTTTAATGTTTATTCATTTTCGAGAGAGAGATGAAGCATGAGCAGGGAAGGGGCAGAGAGAAGGAGACACAGATCAGGTGCTGAGCTGTCAGCACAGAGCCCGACACAGGGCTCAAACTCACAAATTGCAAGATCCTGACCTGAGCCGAAGTTGGACGCTCAACTGACTGAGCCACCCAGGCATCCCGCTTTCTATAAATTTCTATTGGAAAGTATTGAATACTACAAAGGTCATGACAATTCACCTAACTATTCTAGCTTGCGTTTACTAAGAACAAAATCATTAACCTGCTTAACCACAATGTGATTATCACACCCCAAAACTTTAACATTGATTCAATGTTATCCAAATTTCCCCAATCATCCTCCAAATATCTTGCTAGCCGTACCCCGCCACCTTTCAGGGATTCAGTGAAAAGCTATGTCTTACCTTTGGTTGTCTTATTCCTTTAGTCTCCTTTAATTCTTTGCCTTTTATTTTCTTTCGTGATGTATTAGTCATCTATTGCTGTATAGTAAAAAAATAAATTGCTGTATAACCACAAAACTTAGTGGCTGAAAACAACTCCAAACATTTGTTATCTTGTAGTTGCTATGGATTGGGGTTTTGAAAATGACTTAGTTGTACACTTCGGATTTGGAGTCTGACATGTGGTGGTCAATATTTCACTTGAGAATTCAATTATCTGAAGGTTTGTTTGAGGCTGGGGAATCACTTCCAAGATGGCTTACTCACATGGCGGACAAGATGGTTCTAATGGCTGGTAGGACAGTTCCTTGCCAAAAGACCTCTCCATAGGAATATCTACGCATTCTTCTCAGGTCATGATGATTAGCTTCCTCCAGAGCAACTGATCTAGGAAGGTATAAATCAGAAGCCACAGTGTCTTTTATGACCTACCCTCAGAAGTCATGCACAGTTAATTCTGCAATACTCTGTCCAATGTGGGAGGGAACTACACAAGAGCATGAGCACAAGGAGGCTAGGATTATTGGGGGCCATCTTGGAAGCTAGCTACCACATTTGACATTGCCATTTTTGGAAAGACCAGGCCAGTGGGATGCCCAGGTTCTGGGTTTGTCTGGCTATTTCCTTCTAACTAGATGCAGATAATGTGTATTTCCCATTGAATTGTACCAAGAGGTGCATCCTGTCAGTTTGTTCTGTCATCAGCCATGCTAAGTTTGGCCACTTAGTTCAGGTAGTCTGGTATGCATACCAAGTCTTGGATTCACTATTATCACATGTCAAGGCCTGGGATGATTTCTCCAGAGAAAAACTGAATGTTTTATTATATTTTTACACTAGCAAGCTCCTAGCAACAACAGCTATGTGTGTGTGTCTGCTTGTGTGTGCATATTTGATGCTGATACTGAGAGATATTCTGGACTCTCAAGTGTCCCTTGAGGATGGGAACTGTCTTATTTTTCTATGTCTTCTGATTGCCTTACACAATGTTGAACAAATAATAGGCATTTAATGAATATATGTTGTGTAAATGAAAGAACAAACCAAAAGGGAAAGAAAATCAGAGAAGTAGAGAGGCACTTTCTAATTTATAAAAATGTAGACACCAAACTATTACTTCCTGCCAGAATAAATGAGTAAGTCCTGGGGACTCTCACCCCTTGTCATTCCCCTCTCAGGGTGGTGTTAGGGGCTTCTGTTCCTGTTGTCCTCAGGTCCTGCCACCAAGGGCTCTGGCTCCTGACACCTGGCTCCGGTCTCCTTGTCCCTTAGAAAGCACACTATTCTGAACCAAATTGTCCTCTTTTCTACCATGATGATAAACTGCTTGCATGACAACCTGAGCCTTGTTCATCCACTTAGTCATTCCGGGAAGGAAGTCAAGTACAGAGTAATGATATTTTCCTGATGGTGACGGCCGTGGGAAATGGAATTGCCTGAGCTAATCTGAGTGCACGTCTGTGTTCAGAATTACCCTCTCACATTTAATTCCATTTTCACTTTGTTTTCTCTGTGCCATATTGATTCATGAGACCTCCCTCTGAGATGCATAAAACTGTGGTAATGTGTCCCCTGGTGAACAAATAATTAAAACAACAGTTCTCGTTTTTTAACTGCCTTTTCTAATATAGAAAAAGGGCTTGGAAAAGCACTGGGAGCCATAGAGGTAAATGCCCCCCTTTTCAAATCGGCCTCAGTGAACACCCTACTATCCAGCTAAACCAGGACGTAGTAGAAAGAAGAAAGGAAAAGGAAGGGAGGAGAGGGATTTATCAAGAGCCTACTGTGGCCAGAACTGGGCCAGGTGCTGTTCCACAGGCAGCCAGGAAGTGCTGGGTGGGATTCTAAAGCTAGGTCTGTCTGCCACCAAGGCCAATGTCCTGAACACTATATGCCGCTCCAGTAGGCCTCCCTTCTAAAGTTGGGGTAACAAGCCCTTTACTTCCAACCTTTTTGGGCTCATCTCCCACAGCCCCACCTGCAGTAGACTACTTGCTAAACAAACCATACACTTTAAAGTCATGGAAGGATATATATATATATATATATATCAATCAAGAAAATGAAATCAGGGCATCAAGGATATAGCTGTATTCTCACATTCACAGCAGCCTACTCATACCAGTCAAGATATCGAAGCAGTGTAAATGTCTGTTGATGGATTAATAGATAAGGAAAATATGGTATACATACCCAACAGGATATTATTTGGCCTAAAAAAAGAAGGAAACCTTACCATTTGGGATAACAATGATGAATCTAGGTGTAGTAAACCAGACACAGAGAGACAAATATTGCACAATCTCACTTTTATATGGAACCTAAAATAATCAAACTCATTGAAATAGAGAGTAGGATGGTGGTTAAGGGGAGGAGGAAATGGGGACATGTTGGTCATAGGGTACAGCGTTTCAGTTATGCACAGTGAATACTTCTGGAAATCTCTCATACATAAATGTGACTATAATTAACAATCCTGTTTTACACACATGAAATTTGCTAAGAGGATAGATCTTAAGTGTTCTCACCACACACACAAAGAAAGAGAAGGAGAAGGAGGAGGGAGAGGAGCATTCCTCCCAGTTTCTCTCTGAGGCAACACATTTATAAGTTTCCTATGCCTTTTCAGAAATATTATATGCATACATTACTAAATGTTTATATTTATTATTTATTTTGTCCACTTTATTTATATAAATAGTAGTCTTCCATACCTGCTATTCTATAGTTTGTGCTTTTCCTTAGTAATGTGTCTTAGAGATCATTCCAACACAAATTATAAAGAGCCTTCTCTTTAATTTTTATTAATTTTTATTTTTTTGATGTTTATTTATTTTTATTGAGAGAGAGAGAGAGAGAGCATGTGCAAGTGGGGGAGGGGCCGAGATAGAGGGAGAGAGAGGATCCCAAGCAGGCTCTGCATTGTCAGCACAGAGCCCGACACGGGACTCCGTCTCACAAATCATGACATCATGACCTGAGCTGAGATCGAGTCATTTGCTTAACCAACTGAACCACTCAGGAACCCCAAGAGCCTTCTCATTCTTTTATGACACCGTAGTGTAGCATTGTGAAACTATGCCGAAGTTCATTTCCCCGGTTCCCTGTGACATACACTTAAACTGTTTCCCATAGTTTGCTATCACAAACTATGCTACAGTGATTGACCTGTTACAGTTTGCATGAGCGTATCCCTAGGACAATTTTCTAAAGGAGAAATTGCTAAATTACGCATAGGTGCATTTGTGGTTGTGAGCGATCTGCCCAGTTGTCCTCAATAGGGCTTGTACCAGCAAATGTGAAGGGGCTTGTTTCCAACACTGTTGCCCACACAGTATCATATACAATTTTTAATCATTGACAATCTGATAGGCCTAGAATCAGCCTATATATTGCAGGCTTCTATGCCTTTCCTTTGCATTTCCATCTGTCTCACACACCCTTCTCCCTCCGACCAGTGACCTATCTATTCTGAGCACTGCCTGAAGGCATTCTTTCTGGGAGGACATCTCCACCTCCCACACGCATATGAAATGTTCCCACAGCACTTTGATTTTTCTCTGTTATTGCACCTTCTCCATTATTTGTTCAGGTGTCTACCGTCCTGACCATCAATCTCTCCAGGACTGGAATCCTGACTTACTCACTATGGTGTCCTCAACACCCAACCTAGCACATGTGTATTCGTTTAATGAATTTAAAAAATATTTTGGTTGCATATCAGTTGGTGACAGGATCGGCAAACTACAATTTTGCATTCTGAAGGAATTTCTCCTCTCTGACATACCTGGGTGATGCCTTGCACCCTGCAATCTCTCTAAGTCAGGATGTTTCTCTGCTTGGCCACTGAGCATCCGTTCCTCACAGAGAACAGAGAGATGGTGACTAGGAAAGAACCGAGGACTTGATCATCAGACAAGACTCTGTGCTTCCTGGGGATGGTCTGGCTTTGACTTCTGAATGCACGTGAGCCAAGTTGGAAGAAAACTGAATCCCGTGCTGTCACGTGTTCCAGGCTTCAGGGGAGCTTATCCCATCCAGGACTTAACCAGATATATGTTAAAGCTTTAACATTCCAGCCATTGAAAACTTTCCCCAATTTTCCATGCAAATTTGTGTTGCTAAAATGAAGGGTATATTATCGCCAGACAGAACAAGCCAGATTGCCTTTAAATGAAAGCATGGAGATTGTTTGTACACTAAATATGAACTTTAGGTTCATGAGAACCATTTCTCACAACTCTGAGAAGGAAATGAAGGTAAATGTATCACCAGGTCTGCCCATTTTTCTCATTGATGTGATGCGTCTTCCTCTGGCCCACCTCTCAGCTGGGTTAAATGAAGAGGAATAATGATGTATCACATCTACTTTCCTAAATTTCATTGTTTCTCATCATAAGCAATTTATTTGAGGACTGACGTTAATTAATTCAGCTTCATCGATCATGTAGTTCAACATTTAATCTAGTCCTGTGCATCAGATAAGAATATAGTATTCTGAATTCTGGAGTCCTTACCTTGAGTGAAAAAAGAGGTCATAAATCTAAGACAGCACTGATGTCTCTTCCTTTTGCTTGCTACGCCATCAATTACAGGTAAATACTGGCTTCCAGAAAGTTCAGGAGAGAGAACCGTCAAGATTGACGGGCTTAGACCTCAAGTGGAGATGTGTGACCCATCTCTCAATTCCTAACGGCCCACAAAATAAGAAGACTTTTCTGAGGAATATTTATCAGGAATTCTAGAAACCCTCAGTTTGAGTCAGCACTATTTCTCATATTTCTTCAGATTGTGTTGCAGAGTCCTATGTTTGATCCACAATCTAGACCAACACATTCTGACTGACTGTACAACTTAAGAGAGCCACCTAAGAGGCCAAGGTCTGCAGCACTTTCTCAGTTACCCTGAATGGCACCAACACTTGCCTGTGTGCCCTCTCCACAGCCTTCTTTCCCAGAGTTCAGAACATATGACACTCAGATGTAGGCCTGGCCCTGCCTGCCCCACACACTGGTCGGTGGTCATGATTTATTATGTAAAATGGATACTGTTCTAAAATGTAAAATTACCACTGTTCTAAAACTGGGGTCTGCCTTTCTTTCTTTTTTTTTTTTTTTTAATTTTTTAACGTTTATTCATTTTTGAGAGATAGAGACAGAGTGTGAGTGTGGGAGGGGCAGAGAGAGATGGAGATACAGAATCTGAAGCAGGCTCCAGGCTCCGAGCTATCAGCACAGAGCCGGACATGGGGCTCAAAGCCATGAACCATGAGATGATGACCTGAGCTGAAGTCAGAGGCTTAACCGACTGAACAACCCAGGCGCCCCTGCCTTTCTCTTGATGGGTCTGTAGCTGTGGCCTATGTCATGCCCTCTGACTCAGGTTGATGAGTGCTCTGGAGGTTCTCTTTTGTTCTTGCTATTTCCCGTGGCCCAGCCTAGGGGCTGAGGTCCATCCCCTGCACTCGAGGACTTTGCCTGGTCCTCTGATTCCTGCCGCCAACCACATTCGAGTTTCCCGTCCTAGTCTGCCACCTGGGGTGAGGCTATCCTGTAAACCTCTGGGATTGTGGACACTGGCTCTTAGCCATGACCTATTCCTCTCACCATTGTCCCTGAATACTTGGTTCTAGGTATCGAGTGTACTTCTTCCCAGTCTTATTGATGCAACAAAGTCTGCCTCGCCCTGCCCCCCCGTGAGCACCAGTAGCCTTGAAGAGTTCATCCAGACCCTGTTCTGTCCACCTTCTTTTGCTGTGGTTAAGCCATCTTTGTTCAGTGATATCATGATAGATCACAAGAGTCGTAGCTAGTGGTACACTTACAAAAGTTTTTTATCTTTAACTGTTATTCTTGCAAATAAGACATGTTCACGTTGGAAAGAAAAAAAATAATAAAGAAGTAGATAAAGTCAAACATGAAGAATCTCCCCACAATTACAATCCATCCCTTTCCGCAAAGGTAAAAATTGGGTAAATGTATCTTTAGACTTTGTATTATGTATATACACATTATAAATAGATGAACATACATATGTACATAGAAGATATAATATGGGGGGATCTTCAGTCTGTTGTTTTCACTTCATTCTATGTAACAATCCACGTTAGTATATAGATCTATCTATGCTTTTGAACGCCAACACAGTATCCCATAGTTTGTAGGTACAGTTTTCTATGTTACCATGATTCTGTTGATATATACTAAACCTGAATCCAATTTTCCAGCACTCCAAATAAGAAGGTATTATACGTTATTACATCAAATGCTACAGATACTTCCACGAGTTAAATCATTAGGCCTACATGTATAAAATTTTAATAAGCAGTAAAAAATTTATTTCACAAATATTTTATAAAAACTTGCGTTTTACAATAGTGAATGACAATGTCCATATCCTTGCCAATAGTGAGTACTTTCCACCTTTATCAGTTCACCAATTTAGTGAGTGAAAATGGTATCTCATTAATTGGTATTTTTTTTAACTTTTGACTGAATATTTTTCCAAATGCTTAATAATCATTTCTATTTCTTCCTCTGTGCATTGTCTATTTGACCTTTTTTTTTACATTTTTATATTGTAACTTTTTTATAAACCATAATTTAGATATTATTCTTTTTTTAAATGTGTTGCAAATATTTTCTCCCAATCTGTTGTTTGCTTTTTAAACTTTATTCGTAATACATTTTAACCAAACAATGGTTTTAAATTTTTATGTAGTTAAATCTGTCAATATTTTCCCCTATGGCTTCTGGATTTCATGTTATTCTTAGAAAAGCCTTCCCCATCCCAAATTATAAAAAATGTTCATTTCCTCTAGGTATAGTTTTGTTGTATGTTTAGTTCTGTAATTCATATTTGTACATGGTATGAGTGAGAAATCTTACTTACTTACAATTTACTAAATACACTGTTGTTTCCTTACTTGTAATAAGAGATTTTGTATTCTAAATTCTAAATATATATGCCTCTGTCCTTGGACTTGTTTCTGGTCCATTGATCTACTTACATATGACTGCAGTGAGCTTTATGTGAACCCAAGATTAAATGGCTCACATTCTGTTAAGAGAGGATGGTTGCTCTTAATTTATATTTGTTTCATACTAATGAATACAAGTTTAGTGCTTGGCAAACATTTTTAAAAGAGGATTTGGAAGTGGCTTTCTTTAACACTGGTCGTTTGGGTTCTACATTAGCTTTAGGAGTTCATAAGGAAAAGAAATTACATGAATCTGAAATTTGAGGACAACCTAAAGGGTTTGTTCTCCAGGTTCCCTATAGTCTATTAAAAGGTCCTCAAGAGTTCCACTCATTCACTCATCAGTTTACACATATTGCACAATTATTATATACCATGTATACTGTACTAAGCACAAGAAAGATAAAACTAGACGCACACCCTGTCCCCAAACAATTTACAGCCTCATTAGGGGACACAGAATGGGTTCTAATGGGTGGACAGGAGCTCACCAGGTAGCAGACGGCAGGCCAGGTGGTCCAGCACAGCCAGCACGGACACGGGTGCAGGCCATGAGTCAGCCTGGAGCACTGAGGCAATGGCGAGGGCTCCCACGGGCTGGGGGAGAGAGGAAGAGGGAGACGGAGCAGCAGATGATGCCCGTTGGAGAGACAAGCAAAAAAAAATCAGGAAGCTGTCTTGAACTTCATCAATAAAGAGTCACAAGAATGATTTTCACAGGAAGATGAAATTACCGTTTTTACATTTTCAGAAAATCACTTTGGTTGGAGTATGAAAAACAGAGAAAAAGAGAATGAGGGGAGAATCACGGAGACATTTGAGAGGTTGTTGCAACACCCGGGTTATTGTGAGATGGGTAGATATATGTAGTGATATATCTATGTATAAAGTGATGTATCTATGTATACAGTGTATCTATACATTTATTTGTAGATAGATTGAGAACGAGGTGTTTGCAGGTCATGTAATGGGTTAAATAGCCATGTTGTTGTCCCTTCAAGTCACATTAATAATGATTCATTATTTTAAAAAGGCAAAATAATTAACCCACACATGCACTGGCAGCCTATTAAGAGATTTCTATTGATAATGGGGTGGACGGGGCAACAGTATGTGCATAAACAGAACATTGGGCAGTAAAAGTTGCTTACAAATAAATTTCTAAAGAATATTTTTTGAGTCATTAAGATAAGGGAGACTTAATCTTGGGTTACATTTCATTTGTTTTTATTTTTTATTTTTTATTTGAGAGATAGAGTAAGTGGGGGAGAGGGACAGAGGGGGAGAGACAGAGCGAGAAAGAGAGAGAGAGAATCCTGAGCAGGTTCCATGCTAAGTGTGGAGCCCGATGTGGGGCTAGATCCCTTGACCCTGAGATTGTGACCTGAGTCAAAATCAAGAGTCCAACTTAATCTTCTCCTGACTAAAATTTTGAGAAAGGCCATCCACCCTGTTGAAATCCAAAACATAATTTTAGGTCCAACCAGTTCCAAGCAATGACTCTAATTGTGGTATGAAGGTAACTGTTCAGGTCAACAGTACTCTTCAAGTACTCTTGTAAAGGGTTTCCAATTAGACTGGGGTAGAGGGTGTTCCCTACAGCAGAAGTCTGGAAGCCAAGATGCTTGGAAAAAGTTCTTCCTGGGGTGCCTGGGTGGCTCAGTTGGTTGAGCCTCCAACTTCATCTCAGGTCATGATCTCACAGTTCGTGAGTTCGAGCCCCGCATCAGGCTTGCTGCTGTCAATGCAGAGCCTCCACCGGATCCTCTGTCCCCTTCTCTCTCTCTGCCCCTCCCCAGCTCATGCACTCTCTCTCTCTCTCTCTCTCTCTCAAAAATAAATGAACATTAAAAAAGAGAGAGAGAGAAAGAAAGCGTTCATCCCTATTTCCCCTGGGATATACCCACTGTCCCTCTGCATTTCCTATTGTCTTAGAAATTTTCACTTTGTCTTCATCCAAATTTATATTTTATATTCACTTAATATCAAGTTGATCAGTTAATATTTGCAGAGGGTCAAAGAAACTCCCCTGATCTTGTGGTAACATGTAGAATAAAGCTCATATTCAGCTGGAAAGTTGTTAGTGATTCACAGGCAGGTTATCATGTATCTCAGGATACTAATGCTCACAGAAACAGAATGACACAGGAAATTTGAGGCTAAATTGAACAGGAGAGTCATTGGGTGCATTTGGTTCTTCCGTCTTTCCTGATGATGGTTCTGTCACTTGGTATAGGATGTGGTTGTTATGGTGACAACGTGGAAGAGGGGAACCTTGTCACTAGAGTGAAATGTGGCAAGGTAAGAGAGCTTTGGGCATGTTTGTTTGTTCGTATTTATCTTGCTCAGGTCTTAAGACGTACATAGCCGGCTGCCACCATGAGGCCAAGGATATCTAGGGTTGGTTCCCCTCCTCCCTGTCACCGGCACACAGGCATTCTTGCTGAGTCTGTCCCACCGTGCCTGACTCGTTGTACTTCCTTTTGATGACTTTTCTCTCCAGGTTTGTCGTCCCGTAATGCTATCTTCCTTCCATCACGAACCGATCCATCAGTCTTCATCTGTTTATAACTAAGCTGTAATGAGAAACAGGGTGCTTGTGCAAAATAAGGAATCTGTCTAGATACTGGTGGTGTGCTGAAACCTGTTCTCCCTCAGCAGCACATCCAGACCTGGTCTCCCCTCGGGCAGGATCCCCACTACATGCATAGAGGACCCAGCACAGTGCCTGGGACATGTTTCTAGTAGGATTTATGATAAGAGAAAGAAGCAGATAAATATCTCAAAACACCCAATAGAAGGTACAGAAGACAAGAGAGAAAGAAGACAGTTGTCACAACAGGAAAGGACAATCCCGGTGCACGGCAGCTGACACGCTTTGATGTGAGGGTGTGTGTGCACGAGCCTGTGTGTGTGAACAGCACGAAAGAGACCAAAACATAATCGTCAAGCACTCTGAAAAGAACTAGAAGGAGCCTGTTTTGTAAGGTGAAATACAACTCTAAATTATAAGAGAGATCTTACTCTTTGAATTTTGCTTTAAGGGGGAAAAATTTAGATTTTACATTTCCTTTGACTGGTTCACCTTAAGTGCTTTGGGAATCTTTAAAAACAGTGTTAGAATGAGCTTGTTGTGTCCCAGTCACGTGCAAGGCACAGTATTGGCATCCTCACCTGAAATACAGATGGTACCATAAACAAACAGAAAAAAAAAATGCACAAACAGCTCAAAACTGAGAAAGAGGAAAGTAACACGGAGAGCATGTGTGTGGGGCGGGGGGAGGGGGTGTTCGGAGAAGGGAGAGGTCTCACAGCTCGAGGGAAACATATATGAACATGCGTGACCACGGCCTCTGAAAATGGCGGGGTTCAAGCGGGCAGTGCAGCCAAAACAGGAGGAATGGTGTATGGTTGTGGCCCCCAAGTTGCTGGGTTTGGCTTGATGCCCCACGGTGCTGCAGAAGGTTCCCACAAAGCCTCTTGGCCCAAGTTAGGTTCATTAGGCTGGCCGCCGGAAGGGAGAGTTCCTACTGACAGTCTTGGAAGTAACTCAGAAGGGGGAGGTCAGGGAGGGCATCTGCAAGGTGTGGGGGTCTGGGTTTAAGTGGTTTAGGGTAGGCTTTGATGATGGGTAACTAATTTGGGGTGACAAATTTTGTGACGTTATAGGAATGAGCAATTCCTGAGAAGGAAACTTGTCTACGAAGAAGCTGTCTGAGCAGATGAGCAAAGCGTATTGTTCCCATAGCGGAGCCGTTTGCCTAGATAAGACCAATCGTTTTATCAGTTGAACGGGATTTCCCGTGGCACACAGTGACATGAGATATTGACGTAAGCCCTTGTCTTCCTGGGCAAACATTTTCACAGAACAAACGATGAGGCTGTGTAGATGTGGGTGGTCTCAGTTCGCTGTTCTACAGGGAAGCCAAGAGGAGGCAGGTACATCAGTTTTCCGGGTTGGCACTTGGGACGGGGTGGAAGATAACGGGACCTGAAGCCTGAAGGTGGGTTGTCCCGAGCCATGGTGACACAGCCAGGTGGGAGAATGAACTATTAAGTTGATATAACCTATTTGAAATCTGTAGCTTTTATCACTGCCATGTTGCTGGCTTTGACCACCTGCTTTCTATTTATACTGCTACCACTGCAAGTAGAGTTTTCTCTGTATTTTTCCTGGAATTAAAGTCTTTTTATTTTCATATTTTTTGGGGGGAGGGGGAGAGCACGAGTGGGGGAGGGGCCGCGAGAGGGGGACAGAGGATCCAAAGCGGGTTCTGCACAAACCGCAAGATCACCACCTGAGCCCAAGTCCGACGCTCAACCGACTGAGCCACCCAGGTAGAATTCCAGCCACCCTGGAATTAAAGTCTTTAAATGACCCCCATCCTCTGGCCTCTCCCTGGCACGCTTCCTACCTGCTGCTTCCAGAGTAATCTTGTCAACATATAACTTGGGTCACGTCACCCCCCCCCCCATCACACAACTGCTAGACTCCAGGAAGTAACCTCTGCTAGGGCCTGACCCTCCCCACACTTCCAGCTCCTGCACTGTCCTGTGTGTCCACGAGGACCCGTCATGCCTTTGGACGTCACCCTGGGGTTTGGCCACAGGCCTTCACATGTAGCGAAACTGCAGAGCTCGAGGACACCATGGACAGGGCCTGGCCTTCGAGTTGAAGGGTGTAAGTTACAAAGGCACACTCTGTGAATAAGTCTAAAATAGAGATCAATGCATGATGCTTAGGGTTTAGTGTGCTTTCGATGTTGTTTTCTTTACAAGTGGCTTTCTAAGCATTGTGCTCAATGTATTGAAAACAACAGCGGTGCCCGGTGGCTCGGTTGGTTAAGCGTCAGACCTCTGCTTAGGTCATGATCTCACGGTTTGTGGGTATTCGCTGCTGTCAGCACAGAGCCTGCTTCAGATCCTCTGTCCCCGCCCCCCACTCTCTCTGCCCCTCCCCAGCGTGTGTGCTCTCTCTGGCTCAAAAATAAACATTAAAAAACAAACAAACAACAACCTGGTTTCAAGAAAGAGTATGAAGCATGTGTGTTTTCTTTCAATCTTGCCTACTGCAGTTTCCCCCTCATGATATGTGAAATCCTGGGGTTGCGCCAACTACTTTGCTGAGCAAGTACTTTGTGCCAGCCACTTAACCACATGCAGTCATTCAGTCCTCCCCGAGACCATTAGAGGTGGCTCTTATCCTCTGCGTGTCACAAATAAGGAGCCCCTGGAGGGGGGGCGGTGGTGGTGTCAGAAAATTTAGATAATGATGCTAAGTTCTCACAGCTGGGAAGCAGCAGGTCAGTATTTAATTTCAGGTGTGTTTGATCCACATCCCATGCTGCCCATGGGGAGCTAAATTTGCAAACCCAAACCGCAGAGGGTCCCATGTACCTCCACCTTACTCCATAGCAACTCGCCCCCATCCTTTTGTTCCTGCTCCTTCCTCAGGGGACCAGGTTGCTCATGCTGACCTCTAGCCCCTTGGAGAGGCCTTGCATTCACACCTCCTCCCAGACGGCACAGCAACACCACCGTCCTATCACTCCCGCGGCTACTCAGGCTGTCCTTTCTCTTCCACCGCCTTTGGCCACCATGATGAACACTTTCTCTGGGTCAGGCTCAACTAAGCACTCGACAAACATTACTGCATTGAAGGTTCACAGCAAGCCTCGCCGGGTGTGTGGGGGCTTGTGGTAGGCGTTTAGAGAAGTACTTCAGTTTAAACCATCAATGGGCTGAACTCTTCCATTTCTCTTGCAAGCATTGGACTTCCTGTACACAGAAGCTAATGTGACCGTTTCTGGTTCTGACAGACCTGCCATCTTGTTTTCTTGCTGCCTTTCCTCCTATCAGCAGGTCTTCCCTAAACCTAGGGAAGGCCCACTTTGCCTTGCATAGTCTGATTTGGACATAATCTTTACACAATCCTTAACGGTTCCTTCTTTCATCGCCAAAAGTACATGGTCATCCTACCAAAACCGGCCATCACAGCTAAGGAGAAAGAGCATGTGTTTTGCAAGGTGGTAAGACTCACTGAGCCTGCAAACCAGGGCTGCGCTCAGAAAGCCTTGTCCCGGGAGTGCCTGTGTGCATCTGTCTCTCGAACCTCAGGGTCACAATCTCTCGTGGCCCTGAGTACATGCCCCACACTGGGCTCTGTGCTGGGCACGGAACCTACTTAAGAAAAGAAAAGGAAGGAAAGGGGAGGGGAGGGGAAGGGAAGGGAAGGGAGGGCAGGGGAGGGGAAGGGAAGGGAGGGCAGGGGAGGGGAAAGGAAGGGAGGGGAGGGGAGGGGAGGGGAGGGGAGGGAAGGGAGGGGAGGGGAGGGGAGGGGAGGGGAGGGGAAGGGAGGGGAAGGGAAGGGAAGGGAAGGGAGGGGAAGGGAGGGGAAGGGAAGGGAAGGGAAGGGAAGGGAGGGGAGGGGAATGGAAGGGAGGGGAGGGGAGGGGAGGGAAGGGAGGGGAAGGGAGGGGAAGGGAGGGGAAGGGAGGGGAGGTGAGGGGAGGGGAAGGGAAGGGAAGGGAAGGGAGGGGAAGGGAGGGGAAGGGAGGGGAGGTGAGGGGAGGGGAAGGGAAGGGAAGGGAAGGGAGGGGAAGGGAGGGGAAGGGAGGGGAGGTGAGGGGAGGGGAAGGGAAGGGAAGGGAGGGGAGGGGAATGGAAGGGAGGGGAGGGGAGGGGAAGGGAGGGGAAGGGAGGGGAGGGGAAGGGAAGGGAAGGGAGGGGAAGGGAGGGGAAGGGAGGGGAGGTGAGGGGAGGGGAAGGGAAGGGAAGGGAAGGGAGGGGAGGGGAGGGGAGGGGAAGGGAGGGGAGGGGAATGGAAGGGAGGGGAGGGGAGGGGAGGGGAAGGGAGGGGAAGGGAGGGGAGGTGAGGGGAGGGGAAGGGAAGGGAAGGGAAGGGAGGGGAGGGGAGGGGGGAGGGGAAGGGAGGGGAGGGGAGGGGAAGGGAAGGGGAAGGGAAGGGAAGAGGAGGGGAGGGGAAGGGAAGGGAAGGGAGGGGAGTGGAGGGAAGGGAAGGGAGGGGAGGGGAGGGGAGGGGAGGGGAAGGGAAGGGAAGGGGAGGGGAGGGGAAGGGAAAGAGCCTTGGCAGGCAGGCATCTTTGAGACCTGAAGGTAAAACTCACTTATTTTCTTCTCCTGGCTCAGGTGGGGCTTTGTTCATATGAGTGATGCTGGCTGTGTATGCTGAATTGCTATGCCATACCTAGTGGGTCATGCCAGCCCTGGAGTGAGCTATAGTTTCTTTTTGCAAGTAAAGAAGAAAATGATGTGATTTGAAATCCATCCTAAGGAAGAGAAATAGCCAAAAAAACATGGGAATTTTCTTGCCCCATGTCAGGATGGGTTTCCCTGCTGAAGTAAAGCCTTCCTTTAGAATGTATTCACCAACAGCAGTGTGCAGGCTCAGCCTGTGGGGCGATGGAGATACAGAACTTGATTTGGAAATTGCAGTTTGGGCAAACATTAAGAAGGTTCTGCTTTTGGGGGCACCTGGTGGCTCACTTGGTTGGGCATCCAACTTTTGGTTTCGGCTCAGGTCATGATCTTAGGGTCTTGGGATTGGGCCCTGCATCCAGCTCTGCACTGAGCATGGAGCCTGCTTGGGATTCTCTCTCTTCCTCCCACTCTGTCCCTCTTCTTCTCTCTCTGTTCCCCTCTCTCTCTCCAAAAAGAAGTTTCTGTTTTTAAGCTTCCATATGCAATTAGAAAAATGTGTTACTGTGCTATTGAAAAGCAATTAGTCCCTGATTGGGGGTTCCTGGGAAGTAAGAGCTCCCGTAGAGATACTCTGATTTGATAATAAAGCAAAGTTAAGAATATTTTGAAGGAAAAAATGCTTGCATGGAGACAATCTAAATGAATACCAGTATTGGTGTACCTGTCAAACAGATAGGTATATTATGAAACATTTACACAGTGGGGCTTCCCACGATACAGAGTTTATTTTCAGGAGTCACCTGCTACCTCTTAATGGATTGATGGCTAATGAGTCTAGTCTTACACCAGCTCCCGTGGTATTGGGCAGATGTAATTGTTCTTGTTTCATAGATGGGGAAACTGAGACATGGAGAGAGTCCCAGATTCTCCCACATGAACTCAGTTAGAGTGGATTCATGTAGACATTTAAGCAAGTTACTGAACTTGAGCTTCTGTTTCTGCATCCATAAAATGGCAATAACAACCCCTAACCCATGGAAATAATAAAGGTGATGATGAGTTTAAAGCCCTCCCATAGGATCTACCCTTCAGCCGGAACTCAAACAATGATAATTGACTTTGCATCTATTGCTGTGGTCTTCTTCCTCCTCTCCCTCACCATCACTGACTCTCTCTACCACAGATGTGGTAGAAACCAAGTTATTAGGGGTTTAGCAGGCAAACCTAGAAGAGAAGAGTTTTTTCCTTGTTTTGATGTCTCTTCCTCAGGACCTTAAGCTTCTCAGAGGGCAGGGACCACGTGTGACTCCCATCTGTACCTCCTTCTTCAAAAAAAAGTAAAGCAGTCTGTGAAAAAATCTCTGAGTGTAGCTGACTTGGCATGTGGCTAATCAATGCCACCGTCCCTCTCTCTGGCCCGGCCTGTGGCTTGGCCGTGCACACTGGCCACCTGAAGTAGGTCATTGGCAGACTGCTTTGTTTAGCCAGACTCTTCGTTGACCTAGCTTCAGGGTGGGGTCAGCCATCATGTACAGTTTGGTCTCATCCAAGAGCATTTCAAGTGGCTTGCTGATCACCAAGCTTATACCTTACTGCTATAAAAGAAAGTGCACTGATGCTCTATGAGTATATTTCAGATCATTTTTCAGATTTCAGATTATAACTTGTCACCGTAAGATTTTCCAAAGAGAAGAAGCAGAGAACTGTATTATAGTTATAGGCTTTTTCAGTGTCCCAAACTGGAAAGATAAAGAATTGTAATCCTTAATCTGTTTTAGAACGAAACGCATTCTTGAAAGTTTTATATTTAACCATCTGAACTTATTGCTAAGGTAATTGGCAAGTCGATACATCTTTCACATTTACTGTCCCTCTGCCATGTCTTCATTTGTTAGGAAACTACTGAAACGTAGACATTCAAATGTGCGTTATTCTTCACAATGGTGCTCTTGAGACACTGTATACTTGCTCCTACAAGCCTGTGGTCTCAGGGATGTGTGCAAATTCCTCTTTGGGATCTATCATTAGAAGTCAGGCTGTAAGTTTATAACAAGATCAACTTCAATTCCAGCCTTAGTTTTCAACTCTGTCTGCACTTTAGATTCGCTAGGGAGCTTAAAAACCCAAACCAATGCCTAGCTCACCATAAGGCAACTACATCAGCATAGCTGGGCATTCACAAGTTTTTCTAACTTCTCAGGTGATGCTAATATGCAGCAAGGATTGAAAATTACTCCTCTTCTTTTAACAAACAGACACACCCTATTTCTCTTTGAATGATTTTTTTTCACTGCTTCTGAAATTTCAATCGATCATCAAAAGACAGAAATGTAACAACTTTGAAAACACTCACCAAAAGAAAGAAAAAACAAAGTGCTACAGTTTCCCAAAGCAACTCCCGAATTGTTTTGAACCATTCTTATTAGAATAAACATGTACCTTCTTAGGGGACCATTTAGAAAAATATAAAACTTGTCACTTGCTCATTCATCTTCTATCAATGAACTTTTGGGCTGCTATGTTTTTGGTAATTGTAAATAAAGCTGCTATAGACATTTATGCGCAAGTCTTTGTACAGATGTAAGCTTTCATTTATTTTGCATAAATACCTAGGAGAATAGCTGAGTCATAAGACTATTTATAATAAAAAATGAAAGGGGGCACCTGGGTGGCTCAGTTGGTTAAGCGTCTGACTTCGGCTCGGGTCACGATCTCATGGTTCGTGTGCTCGAGCCCCACGTCTGGCTCTGTGCTGACAGCTCAGAGCCTGGAGCCTGCTTCGGATTATGTGTTTCCTGCTCACGCTCTCTCTGTCTCTCAAAATTAAATAGACATTTAAAAAAAAAATTTTTTTAATGAAAGCTATGTATAATAATGTATGCTTGCAAGAAACTGTCAACATGTCCTCCAATATTTAATTTCACACTCCATCCTATAATATATGAGAGTTTCAGGAGCTCTACTTCCTTATCGACATTAGATACTTTCAGGCTTTTGGATTTTAGCCACTCTCAAAAGTATAAACGTTGACGTAATTATGGCTTAAATTTACATTGCCATCATGATTAATACTGACCATTTTTTTCTTGTTTTTTTTTTTTAAATGTTTTGATTTATTTTGAGAGAGAGAGACAAGGAGAGAGACAGCACAAGTGGGGGAGGGGTGGAGAGAGAGGGAGAGAGAGAGAATCCTAAGCAGGCTCCAGGCTCAGCACAGAGCCTGATGGCAGGGCTCAATCCCATGACTGTGAGATCATGACCTGAGCTGAAATCAAGAGTTGGACACTTAACCAACTGAGCCACCCAGGCATCCCCATTTTTTCTTGTTTTTATAGGCCATTCACATATCTTCGATTGCAAAGTGACTATTCAAATCTTTCACCCATTTTTTTAGGTAAACCTTTTATTTTGAGATAATTGTAGACTCACATGCAGTTGTAAGAAATAATACAGACATTCTGTGTACCTTTCACCTAGTGTACCCCAACGGGTAACACCTTGTAAAACTGTAGTACGTGGGGCGCCTGGGTGGCTCAGTCGGTTGAGTGTCCAACTTCAGCTCAGGTCATGATCTCATAGCTCGTGGGTTTGAGCCCCACGTCGGGTTCTGCGCCGACAGCTCAGAGCCTGGAGCCTGCTTTGGATTCTGTGTCTCCCTCTCTCTCCGCCCCTAACCCGCTCACATTCAGTCTCTGTCTTTCTCAAAAATAAATAAACATTAAGAAAAAATTAAAACTGTAGTACAATATCACAGCCAGTTACCACCATTGCTACTGTCATCACATTCAGATTTACCCCTTTGTCCATATACTCATTTGTGCATATGTATTAGTTATACATGATTTTATAACACGTATACACCGTATTCCCATGTTCACCATCAGTCAAGATCCAGAACAGTTCTGTCATCACAAGGAGCCCTCATGTGGCTCTTTCGTAACCATATCCACCCATCCCTAAACTCTGCAACCGCTAACCTATCTCCATTTATAAACTGTGTCATTTGAAAAGTATTGTAGAAATGGAATTATAGAGTCCATAACCTTTTGGGATGATTTTTTTCACTCATAATTACCTGGAGAGTCATCTAAGTTGTTGCTTGTATCAATAGTTTGTTTCTTCTTCTTTTTTTTAAATAAGTGGTATTCCATGGTGTGGATGTTCCATAGTTTAACAGTTTACCCACTGAAAGACATATAGGTTGTTTACGGTTTTTCATTATTATGACTAAAGCTAAGTGATCATTCTCGTATAGGTTTTTTGCTGGGCCATATCGTAATTGCATGGCTTGTTTCTACGGAAATGTAAACTGTTTTCCAGAGTGGTGGTATCATTTTACATTCCCACTAGCAGTTTATAAGGGATCCAGTTTCTCTGAACATTCACCGACATTGGGTGTTCACTAGTTACTATTCTGATAGGTATGTGGTGATATATAATTGTGGCTTCAGTTTCATTGCTCTGATGGCTAATGATGTTGAACTTTTTTTTTTCAGGTGCTTATATGCCATCTGTATATCCTCTTCCGTGAATTTTCTGGTTTTTTTCTATGTTTCAATTGAAATGTTTAGTCTTTTGCTCTTGAGTTTTGAAAGTTCTTCATATATGTTCTCGATACTAATCCTTTGTCAGGTGTGTGGTTTGCAAATATTTTGTCCCAGTCCGTAGCTTATCTTTTTATCCTCTTAACAAGATCTGTTACAGAGCAAACCTTTTTCATGTTGATGGGTCCAATTTATCCATTTTTTTTCTTTTGTGGATTGTGCTTTTGTTGTCAAGTCTAAGAACTTGTTACTTAGCTCTACATCTCAAATATTTTCTATTGTTTTCTAAAAATAGTTTTACATTTTATATTTAAATCTGTCATCAATTTTGACTTAATTTTTGTGTAAGTAATGAGGTTCAAGTCAAGATTCATTATTTTGTCCATTTTTTTGAGTTGATCATCTTTTTGTTGTTGAATTGTATCTATTCTTTATGTATTCTGGATACAACTCCTCTGTCAGATAAATGTATTGTGGATATATTTTCCAAGCTATTTAATTTTTTTAACAGTATCTTTTGATGAACCCAAAAATTTAATTTCAATAAGGTCTAATGTACCATGATGAAGACTATGGTTCCTTTTTAAATTAAATTAAATTGTGCAATTCAAGCCACAAATCAAATCATGATGTATGTCTGTGAAACCTTCCAAAAATTCATATACTGTATAGTCTAGTGATCAGCCTTTTATTTACACATTTACTCTTAAAATGCCTTTATGAAAAAAAATCTTGCTTTCTACTGTTATGTCCTCTCTGTGAATATTAGTAAGTTAAAACATCCTATACATCATATCCAGACACTTGATGTAGGAGATTGTTGATTACATTTTCATGGAGGCATTTGACTTTTCCAAAAGGTTTGAATCCTATCTACTGCAAGACTTAA
This sequence comes from Acinonyx jubatus, assembly GCF_027475565.1. Taxonomy (NCBI): domain Eukaryota; kingdom Metazoa; phylum Chordata; class Mammalia; order Carnivora; family Felidae; genus Acinonyx; species Acinonyx jubatus. The sequence continues at coordinate 73,442,721 of NC_069390.1, read as the reverse complement.
TCAACCAAACAAAATCTTCCCTTTACCATGAAAAAATTAAATTAAATTTAATTTAATTTAATTAAAATTTAATTTAATTTTATGTCATTTTATTTTATTTTTGAGAGAGAGAGAGAGTACAAGCATGGGAGGGGCAAAGGGAGAGGAAGAGAATCTCAAGCAGGCTCTATGTCCAGCATAGAGTCCATTGCAGAGCTTGATCTCACGACCATGAGCCAAAATCAAGACTCAGACACTTAACCAACTGATCTACCCAGGCACCCCTTGTTAGTGCTTTTATATCTCAGCTAAGAAATCTTTGCTTACTACAAGGGCATGAAGACATTCTCCTGTGTAGTCTTCTAGAATATTTATCATTATGTCTTCTATATTTAAGGCTATAATCTATTTTGAATTATTTATGTGTATGAACTAAGGGAGGGATTGAAGAGGTTTTTTGCCTCCCTCCTTTTGATATCCAGTTTTTCCAGCACCATTTGTTAAAACTAGTCTACTTTCCTATTGAGTTGGCTTGGTGATTTGGTTAAAAATCAGTTTACCATATATGTATGGATTTATTTCTTGACTCTATTCTGTCGTATTGATTTATTTGCTTACCCTTACGCCAAAACCACACTGCTTCTTATAATGTAGCTTTAGAATACATCTTGAAATCAGATCTTGTTAGGTCTCCAAATCTGTTCTCTTCAAGATTATTTTGGTTATTCCACATCACTTGCATTTATATAGGTTTTCTATAATCAGATTGCCAAAATCTTCAAAAAATCTTGCCCGGGTGGCTCAGTCGGTTAGGTGTCTGACTTTGGCTCAGGTCATGATCTCACAGTTGGTGGTGTGGGTTCGAGCCCCACATTGGGTTCTGTGCTGAATGCTTGCTCAGAGCCTGGAGCCTGCTTTGGATTCTGTTTCTTCTCTCTATGCCCTCCCCCACTTGGGCTCTGTCTCACTCTGTCTCTTAAAGATAAATAAATGTAATAAAATTTTTTAAAAAGAAAAATCTTGCTAGAATTTTGATTAGGATTTCATTGACTCCATAGATGAATTTAGGAAAGTAGATATTTTAATATTTTTCGAATCCACAAATATGGTATATCTCTCCATTGATTTTGGTCTTCTTTACTTTCTCTCTGCAGTCTTTTGGAGTTTTCAGCATAGGGACTTTGTACATCTTTTGGTTAATTCTATATTTGATCATTTTTGTGGTATTGTTGTTGTTTTTATTTATTTTTTTCACTTTAAGAACAGCTATAGTTTTTAAAAAATTTACCCTGCATCCTGTGACCTTACTAATTCTGGTAGCTTTATTTTGTTTTGTTTATATTTTTTAGCTTTATTTTGAGAGAGACAGAGAGACAGAAAGCATGAGTGGGGAAGGGGCAAAGTGGGAGAGAGGGAATCCTAAGCAGGTTCTGCACGGTCAGTGCAGAGCCCGACAGAGGGCTTGATCTCATGAACCGTGAGATCATGACCTGAGCTGAAATCAAGAGTCAGTTGCTTAATCTACTGAGTTACCCGGGTGTCCCTTGTTTGTTTGTTTGTTTGTTTTAAAGATTTTATACGGTTTCTACATATAGGATCATGTAATCTGAGAATGAGAGTTTTACTTTTTATTTTTTCTTAATAACATGTGTGTCCTTTGTTTCTTTTTCTAACTTATTATAAAGCTAGGGCTTCCAGTAAAGTATTGAAAGAAATGGTGGGAGCATACATCTTTGTTTCAATTCAGGGAAAAAACATTAATGATTTCACTATTAAATATGTTATTATTTGTAGTTTTTTCAAAGATACTCTTTACCAGCTTGAGGAAATTTACTCCTATTCCTGGTTTTCCAAAAGAAAATTTTTTGTCATGAATGAATGTTCAATTGTGTAAAATGATTTTTTTTGCATGTATTGACATAATTTTCTCTCTTATTCTGTTAAAATTACAAATTACATTGATTTTCAAATGTAAAATTAACCTTATATTCTTGGGGGACCACCTTGGTCATGATGCAGAATCCTTCTTGTATATTTTTGGGACCAATTTGCTAATATATCGTTACGGATTTTTGCATCTCTGTTCAAGAGGGACATAATTTTTCTTTTCTTGTATGTAATTTTTCTTTTGTTTAAATGAAATTGCAATGCTATAAGGAAGTGTTATGCTGATTTCACAAAATACACTGAGAAATGTTTTTTCTTCCTCTATTTTCTGAGTGTATGTAAGGTTAGTATTATTTCTTTATTAAATATTTGATAAAATTCACAAGTTAAATTACGTGGGCCAATAGTTATCTTTATGGAAAGATTTTTTAAAAAATAAATCCAAGTTCCTAAATAGACATTTACAGCAAGGTGGTGGAGGATGGATAGAGTTCCCACACTTTTGCAGCAAAATTGTCTTTAAGATCAGGGTCTGTAGCTTGAGGCCATTCCACATGAGCACACAGATGGCCCCAGTATCCTGGGTTTTCTCTATACCCTTTCATTCTCTTGGTTCCTGGATCATCACCAAAACCTATGGAAACAAGAAAAGGTCCCGGTTAGCAAACTGTCAGAACTGGCAAATCAGGTAACATCTGTGGGCCCAGAAAACTGAAGAGAACTTTTGTTTCCTCAATCTGTATTTATTGAGACTTTACCATGCATTCAGCTCAGAGTTAAAAGATAGAAATAAGAGGAGCAGTGGGGGACACCCATTGCCTCTAAGTCAAGAGCGAAGGGCAAATCCCTATAGTTGGTGCCTGGGGAGAGGAGGCAGAGAGAACAGAACACATGCCTGGTCTGATGAGCTCAGGCTCTGCACAGAACCAAGAAGAGTGGCTGCAGCTCAGCAAGAAGCCGTAGGTCCCTTGTGTTTCACTCTCAGACTGAGGTCTGAACTGGGAGGCCTCCCTGGACAGGACTCTCCGCACCCAGCAACGGGATCCCAATAGGTAGGCAACCGGGGCTGAAACACCTGCATTCCTAACAGTTTGGTAGAGGACCTCCGGGGTCTGAATCAGATTACTGGGCTCTTCCCCACACCCCACACTCAAAATGTTTTTGGTGGAGCTAAGAGCACTTGAATGTTTCACAAGCTCCCAGGTAACTAGATGACTAGCCACAGCACCCAAACTGATTCCTCACATGACAAGGGAAGGCAAAGCATCCAGAATAATGCTGAGAGGTCAGCATTCTGGGCTCTTCTGCAAAGCTGCCAGCTGGCTGAGGTAACTTTTCTCTCTCCTTGGAACCCCCCACGCAACTTATGTCCTGGGGGTACTTACCCCACTTTGTCCCTGCCACACCTTCTAAGGTATGGGCAGGGGTGGGGAAGGAAACGGGATACTGTTGTCAGACAGACTTGGACTCTGTCCAAGGAAACTCAGGAAATCATTTCACTTCTTTGAGTTTTAGTCACTTACTAAATATAGATAATGATATGTCCTCAAAGAATTTTCTAAGGATTCAATGAGAGAGTGCATATAGTGCCTGATACAAAGCAAGCACCCGCTAAGTGCCAGCTGATACTGTTCATTAGCAGACTGTGACCTCCAAGAGGGCAGGCATCATGCCTTTTTTTTCTCCTGCTGGACCTGGCCCCAGAGTAGTCGGTCATGTTTGTGGAACCGAAGAAGGAGGCCAAATTCAAAGGAAGGAAGCCAAATTGGTGCTAAGACCTGAAGTGTCTGCAAATACAAAGCCTGTAGGCAGACATGCTAAAACAGGAAGTGAGGCGTCCTTCCCCCACCTCCATTCACGCCTCCCCCCCTCACTTGCCTCCACTTCCGGTCTTTGTCTCCTCTCCTCTCCTTCAAGATTATCTTTCATTTTAGGTAGTAGTAGTAGTAATAATAATAATAGTTAGTGTTTACTGAATGATCGCCATGCGTCAGGCACTGTCCTCAGCTCTTTGGCTGTATTATCCCAAGGAACCCTCACAACAGCCCTGGGAGACAGGTACTGGCACGATCTCCATTGTCCAGTGAATAAACCGAGGAATACAGAGGTCAGGAGCTTGCCCCAAGTCACACAACTTGAGCCTGGTGGAACCGGGAAAGGAAGCCAGGCCGGCTACATGCTCCAGATGCCTGAGGAGGGGGGTGTGTGTGTGCTTGAGGTATGTGCATAGTGTGGCTGAGGTGGTGGTGCGTGCGGTGTATACACGGTGGTGTGCATGTGTGTGTGCACGTGCACGTATGCGCAGGGAGTCAGTGGGGGAGCGTGCAGAACACTTGCCCTCTGGACGCGCCAGCCCCCTGCAGCCCTGCAGAGCTACCTAGCTCCTAGCACTACAGAGCTTTTTCTTTTCTTTTTTATTGGTGTGGGGGGGAGGGGGGGTTCATAGATGGCCTTTATTATGTTGAGGTATGTTCCCATATGTGTGTGTGTGTATCAGTATATATGTCACATATATATGTATATGTGTGTGTGTATATATATATATATATATACACACATATATACATATATATGTATATACATATACATATACATACATATATATACATATATATACATATATATATATATATATATACACACACATACATATATATATAATTTATTGTCAAACTGGTTTCCACACAACACCCAGTGCTCATCCCGACAGGTGCCCTCCTCAATGCCAACAGGAAGGTATCCATTCTTACTGCCCTTTGGGAAACAGAGAGAAACCAGAAAGGAGGCCAAAGTGGGAGAAGAGGACAGCTCATAGGAAGTAACTGGCTTCTTCTGTCCCAAGCCCGTCCTCATTCTGTCCCTTCCTTGGTTGATGTGTGCCTCAAGTCTCCGGTGCAGTGAGAGTGTCTGCCAGGGCCGATGCCGTGCTCACTTGGATGTGGCCCCCAGCGCCTATAGGCATCCTCTGACTAGCCCGAACCAAGGGTGCCGATGGTCTTCTTGTCCACAGGATGAAGTTCCACAAGCCATGTGCTGTCACGCGAACAGGACGGCATAGCCCAGCAGGCTGCCTGATCTCACGCACGGAGCAGATCCACCCCCACCATTTAATGAACTGGCCGCCCGGTCAGTGATCCAGTCTAGAGAGTGTCTACCTGGACAGGATGCTGGGCATTAACGACAGGTGGAGTTTGGCTCTGAGGCCCTGTGGACTGGCTGCCCTTGCAAGCATCCCGGAAGCAGCGCCCAGGGTTCCAGAGGGCTGAGACAATCTTCTTGTATTCCCTACGGAAGTTCTGGTTCAGGAGCCCGTAGACTATGGCATTAAGGCAGCTGTTGAAGTAAGCCAGGTAGTAGCTGGTGACAAAGAGCCCCTCCGGGACCTGGGGAGCTATTCCTTCTGGGTCGATGGCCACAGCAAGGCCAATGCAGTTCAGCGGGGCCCAGCAGATAGCGAAGATCACAAACACCACGAACATGGTTAGGAAGCTCCGGACATCGCTGGGCCTCAGGCGCAGCTTGGTCTCCAGCTTGGCCTTCCTGTGGGACTGCAGCACCAGCACCCAGATGCGCAGGTAGCAGAAGGACACGACAGCAATGGGGAGGAGGAAGTGAATGACTACCACTGCCACTGTGTACTGTGTGCTGGCCGTCTGGATGAAGGTGCAGGAGTAGATGCGTGGGTCGTACTCCAGGGACCCCACGAAAAAGTTGGGCACCAAGGCCACCAGAGTGAGGAGCCAGATGAGGCAGATGTAGATGGCAGTGTGCCAGTGCCGGTAGATCCGGTGGTAGGCCATGCTGTGACAGATGTAGCAGTAGCGGTTAATGGCGATGGCAGTGATGTTGAAGACAGAGCCAATGACACTCAGGCCCAGCACGAAGCCACTGGCCTTGCAGTGCACCTCCCCCAGGGCCCAGCCATCATGGAAGATGGCCACGAGGATTAGCGGGTAGGGGTACAAGGCCACCACCAGGTCAGCTGATGCCAGGCTCACCAAGAACAGATTACCTGGAACAGGAAATAGGGAGCAAGAGTCAGCAAGAGACCCCACAATTTCTCTTCTGTCGAATATCCTACCCTTTATCCAGTTACCTTAAACAGTTACTTAAAAGCTACTGAGCTAACTATTAGTACTGGGGATGGAACAGTGGCTTTTGGAGGCACAGCGTTCAGGGCTCACACAGCATGTCTGCTGCTCACTGTGTGACTGAGGCAAGTTACGCAGGCGCTCCAGGCCTCATCTTTCTCATTCGCAGAATGGGAATAATGATACCTACTTTACACTATAGCTGTAGAATTAAATCATGGTGCCGAGTGCTTGGGGACACAGTGGGCACTCACAAAAGATAACAATTTTCATGAGAGGCACAGATGCTCAGGGGCTTGGCATCGTTTAAACTCCAACAAGGATTCCCAGGGACAAGGATCCAAACATCAGGAAAATTGAATTAACGACACTTAGAGAGTAGCCTGTTGACCAGTCGGGAGAAGACGCAAAAGGAGACTATCAGAGAGATTTATAGGAAGGTGGCGTGTGGGCAGGGAGGGGTGGTAGTGAATCCACTTCCCTGGCTTTTATATGCAAAAGAAGAAAGGACTGGACTCCATGCCACCAGGCCGTCTGCCGACATGGCCACGTGGCTGGGAGCATAGGCCCCAGGCAAGGCAACACAGGGGAATACCAGAGTACATGGTTCTTCCTCTTGCAACCTTTCTTCTATCCCACCTGCCAAATGCAGTTCACATTTAGAAAACTGAATTAAAGACACTTAGAAAGCAGCCTGAGCCGCCTCCCTTTGCTGAATGGAGTGTTCTCTGGCGTCACCAAGCTCCGTAGCCAGAGAGAACCTCTGGAAACTACAGCAGCCATTGATTAATATGCGTTGGACGTGTTCTGGGCCAGAACCCTAGGGAAAAGAGGGGGCTACATCCAAAAGAACTCATTTCTATGGCTAAAACATTTGCATTCTAAAACAAACACTGACTCACGAATAAAGCAGCAAGAATCTGAAAGGTTGGCCGACATGAAGCTCAGAACATGAGAGGCTCCATCCCTGATGCCACTTGTTTCACTCACTGAGTGCACTGCTGGAGCACCAACTACATGCTCAGAAGATGATATCCTCTCCAGCCATAGAGACCCTTGGGAATGCAGTGGGCACTAGACGTCATCTTTCAAGCCTTCTAGCCTCTTACCACATGGTGGGGTGCAAGCTGCCGGCCCTAGAGCAGCTGAACACGGAGGGCAGATGGAATACGTGTGCAGGAGGGACTCCCCAAGGAGGCAAGGACACTGGCTCCGGTGCCACCATGAATGTGTTCTGTATGCGGCAGAGGCTGATGTGACCACCTCAGGGGTCCAAAGCATCAGGCAGGGTCCAAAAGGTGCAGCCATCAGAGAGAGGTCTGGCTGTGGTCTGGCTTCAAGGGGGTACAGAAAAAGGGAGGCTCAGAGTCACCTGGCTGGGGATCCTTCTGAGTCAGACCCTCAGGTAAGGTAGACTCCACAATTACAGTTACAAACCCCCAAGGTAGAGAAAGGGCTGTTTCCAGCCCGTTCCCCACGCACATTTACCACGTCTCAAAGAAGTTTCCACAGGATGCGCTCCAGATGGGGGTGGGAACACAGAAGACCCCCAGGCAGCCTTCTTTCTTTTTTTTTAAATTTTTTAACGTTTATTTATTTTTGAGAGAGAGAGAGAGAGAGAGAGAGACAGAACACTAGTGGGGGAGGGGCAGAGAGAGAGGGAGACAGAATCTGAAACAGGCTCCAGGCTCTGAGCTGTCAGCACAGAGCCTGACGCTGGGCTCAAACTCAGGAATGGTGAGATCTTGACCTGAGCCGAAGTCAGATGCCTGAGTCACCCAGGTGCCCCCAGGCAGTCTTCTTGAAGTACCTATTCTGGCCTTAGAGGCATGTAGTCAACCTCACTCAGAACCAATAGAAAGAAGCCTGTTAGCTTCCTGGGACTAGTCAGGACCTAACCACTCCTGAGTCAGAGCTATGTGAGGGCCCAAGGGAGATAGGATGTAACTGATGTAACATCGTTTGGACAATTAGGCATCTTAATGGGATACAATTGGGATAAAACCCCCGTCACATTCTTACTGCTGAGTGTGGCCAGGCAGGAAATGCACATCTGAGGACCTGCTTGAGGTGTGGAGTGGGTCTCCTACTTTTCCATTCAATTCCCAGTCATGTTTGTTGTCTCCACTGGTGGATTTCAGTCTCTGGCTCTCCTGCTCAGACCTCACCTGGCTCCAAGACGGCGAGGTATTTCTTCTCTCAAAGTTCTTGTTCTCAGCTGAATCGGGAGCCCTTGTCTCTTCCCAGAATTTTAAGTGTCTTTTTGACACTTGGAGGTGGTGCTGGAAGCCGGAATGACATGGGTAATTTCAGCTCTGTCACTTTGAGGTTGGGCAAGTTACTGAATTTCTCTCTCCGTGACTGTTCCTTCATGGGTTCTCTCCTTTTCTTCTGAGGTCCTCCTTCCTTCTCTTCCCATGCATTCCACTTGGCTGTTTCTGTGAAGAAAATCACTTCTTTCCAACATAGGAATATTGGTCTCTGCAGGGCCCTCTGGGCTCCTGATTGAGCAGCAAACAAGCTTTTGGCACTTGCAAGCACGTGCGGAGAAAGTCAAGGGCTGCTGGGAGCTGGTGCCAGCTCAGCCAGCTGTTTCCCCCAAAAACCAGTGAAGCTCTGCCGTGTTAATGTGGCTCATCCCCTAATAATGCCCCAGAGGCTGGCAAACAGCTTGTAAATAGTGGGAAGAACACATTCAACTCCACGTAGACAGTGATTCAATTACTCTCCCCTATTGCTCCGGCTGTTCCTAAAAGGCTGAAATCAACCAGTTCCCGCTATAGGTTCATCTGCCTAAACATCAGACTGTCTCCCAGATTTCTTGACACAATTCCAAATTAGGCAAATGAAATTCTTGTTTTGTCTCCCATCTGTAGGAAGCCAGGTCCTCTCTGGAGGATACTCAAGGGAGATCTAGTTCTTTATCCATTTCTTCCCCTAGACAGGTGAGAAATCAATCAGGGTGCACACAACACTGCTCATCCCCCAGTGCACGGGCTTCTAATGAATATTTACATCACAAGTCCTGGCGTGATTTATTTCCACCTGGCTCCATCAGACAGGGTGTATTAGCGGAGACAGCCTTCAACAACAGGGCTTTGTTCACTAATACGGGATTCCCTTTTCATATTCATACACAGAGCACATCCCTCACACACAACCACCACAATCCCCTCCCTCCTCGCTTCCTCTGTCCTTTTTTCTGGGAACTCTACTTAACAAGGACCTGGTAATCCAGGGGGAAAAAAGAAAGCCAGCACACATCGAGCTATCTAGTCTTCATCAGATAAGAAAATTCCAGAAGGTAAAGCTATCTCCATCCCTTGCCCCTCCTCCTGTGTGCCCCCTGCATCCCTCCTCCCTGTGCCCACCCTGCATGCCCGAAAAAAGAGTTTGTTGGATTTAAATTGTCCTCGGTCGTTGAGCTAAAAGCCAATGTAGAAACAAATAATCATGGAATCATTTTCTCAGTAAATATTTCTGAGTATCTACCAGGCACCAGCTCTGCCTTTGCCAGGGCCGAGGGAGGCATGGTGAACAAGAGACACACTCCCTCCCCACACAAAGCTCATGGTCTCAGAGAAGCCAATTAAATAAATAAAAAACCAAGATGTAGAAAGGTTAAAATAGGGAAATAAACAGATTGTCTATCATTTCTAACAGGGTTAAACTTTTGTGCCTCGGGGTCATCTTCTATCCCTTACCTATTCAAACATACAATATGTCTATTGAGTACTACCGTGTGTGGGTCAAAGACATGGCCCCTGCTGTTGAGAGGCCAACAGGGCTATTGGGGAAACAGACACAAAAACAGCAGCCAATCAGTGTGGTGAGAGCTGGGAGGGAGGCCAGGCTAAGGGAGCAGTGAGGAAGTACTCAGGTGGCCTGTGGCCAGGGGCAGTGGCAGGAGATGGGGCTGGTCAGAAAGGAAAGTTCACCAAGGAGTTGAACAAAATCACAAAGACCCTTGCAACAGGCCTGCCTCCTTCCTAGAATGGCTGTTTTCTTCCAATGGGATTTGTATGGGAAAGGGCAGAGGAAATAATAATCATCTCTAAACTAAACTGAACTGTTTTTATCAGTTCCTTTCTGGGGATAAGCATCTGAAATCACTGAGCAGATCATTTATCAAAAACTTGATTTCCTCGGGCACCTGGCTGGCTCAATCAGTAAAGCATGTGACTCTTGCTCATGGAGTTGCGGGTTCATGCCCTTCATTGGGTGTAGAGATTACTTAAAAATAAAATCTTAAAAAAAAAAAACTTGATTTCCTTACAAACACTAAAACAAATGGCTTTTACATTAATGTAAGCTCCTAATTTGGTTTCCAAATTCTTTGGTGGCAGAGATTGTTTTCCACTAAAATGACATTATTTATGAAAATCTTAGAGAGTGTGGATGCGTCTAAGGGCTAAGTTGAAATGTAACTTTGGTTTAATTAAAAAAGAAAAGGACTGTTAGGCAAGCTAATAGTGTAAACAAAAACATGATGGGGGTACTTCAACCACTTAAAAGAAGAAAACGTATTCTTTTTCCTTTTCTTCTTATGCCAAGAGCATAAACATCTATTTTTTAAAAAATGAGATTCTTGTTACAAAATATTGTTCCATAATCATCAATAGAGATATCTGGAGACTCTTATGGTACCATTTTATTACTTCACTTACACTTAATACTAACAACAAAGCAAAAATTTGTATAGCACCTTGGAGTTTATAATGTGCCTTTACATAAATTGGCTGAATTGTCTATCACAAGAATCCTCTAAAGTTGACAGCATGGTTTCCATTTCAAGAAACTGGCACTAAGATTATGTGAACTGCCAATAGCCCTAACAGAGAAAGAGTGACAAAGAAGGGGCACTGGAGGGAATCAGGAAAAAGAAATGCCAAGGGCAATGGTGTAGTTTCTTGGTCATCCACCAAGGTGAGAAAGAACAGGAATGTGTGCCCATTTAACCTGGCCATTAGGAGGTGACATTAGCAAGGGCAAATTCTGTCAAATGTTGGAGAACAAACTTTTGCACTGTAGCTGGCTCTCCCAATCAGCTCTGGCTTCAAGACAAGGAAAGAAATGGAAGGGTCCTTGCCAAGGGATATCCCCTTGATGGGGGGGATGTACAGAGTCTTTTCCCTTTTCTGTCTCTTTTAAATGGGAAAGACTTTTATCTGGCACATAATAAGCACACAGTAATATTAGCTCTAATTTATTACTGTTGTTTTTATATTATTATTAGTTGCATAGAAAAAAACAAGAAAGAGACTCTCAACTACAATCTTGGACTATAATTCCTGGAGATAAGATATGAGAAGTCACAGCTCAGGAAGGACAGCATAGAAGGTAGGACACTGACCCCAGGATGAAAACTCCCTCAGCACTGGGGACCCTACTTCTCAACTCCCCAAATTCTACTCTTTCAGCAATAAGTATTTTAAATTGTAAGACCTAATAGTGGCACTGGTGTCTTCAGAATTTTGTGATATATCATGTTAAACACAGAACCCAACTTACGGGGAAAAAAATAAAAAGTCAGTGGAACACAGAAGTCTCCATGCCCCTGGGCTACTGAGAGCTACAGAGAGGGAATTAAAGAGGATTATGAGCTTTCTTGATTGTTCAGCTAAAGACATAATTATGGGATTTAAAATGTGTTTGTCTTTGCTTGGTGAAGAGATAAGAAAGTATTCAGAGCAGAAACCTGAAGTTGGAGAGCTCAGGCAACATCAGGGAGAGAGTCCCAACTAGCCCAGTTTGGTCTTCAGCTGATAAGCACTGCAAACCCCGCGGGCTGAGCAGGTCAAAGGACACCTGTCACCAAGTGGCGCGTCTCCATGAGTGGTTGGTGGTGGTAGGATGATGCCTGGACCGAGTGGAATCCACCTCCCCTATAACACCTGGAGTGCACAGGGACTGTGGGTCTACTAAGCATTTCCTCCAAGCCTCCCAAGAGCCTTTGCGTGAAGCCAGCCTATCTATTCATTCATCATTTACACCCTCGGTCAACAAGTGGGAGGAGAAGGCGGGCTCTGCTCCAGTCTAACTGGGCATGCAAAACCCCTGCCGGGCTGGAACTTCCCATCAGGAAGCTTGCAATGCGGTCTCTGTCCCCGGAAAAAGATGGTACAGGCTGAGCATCACTGGGTGCCTGGAGGACAGAGCAGACTCTGGACAAGGACCTGTGTGTTCGGCAACCAAGTCCTCCATGTTTTCCTGGGCAACCCCAACGTCAAACATTTCACATCCTTTCTCCTTACATATCACCAAACTGTCTTCCCCAACAGCCTCTAACTCAGACGCAGCACAAGAATCCATTGTCAGCCCACAGCTCCTGACTGTCGCCTGGGAAATCGAAGCTACTGTGCCTACAGGCCAGGAGTAACTGATGCTTGTCGTGCTTTCACCTCTCTTAATGGAGATCATCTTGACATGACACTAAGGACATGAGTCTCTCAGCTCTCTTCCGTGTGGCCGACTGGACAGTGAAGGTAACGGCAGGAGGCTCACATTCTACAGGCAGCCCAGACCAGCAAGGGGCAAACTCCCTAAGGAGCCACTGAGGCACAGTTTGGGGCAGCCCAGGCATGGCTGGAGGCGGCCGGCCACACAGGAGCAAGTGGAGCAGGCACACCTTTGTGTAGAGGTGCCACTCAGCTTTCAAGGACAAGAGTGAGGTGTACTGTGCCCTTTTAGTGTTCAAAGCAATTCGGTTCCGTAAGAATTCCACTGATGGCACGTGCAGTTCTGAGTGCCGTAATGAGCCTGCCCCACCTTGTGAAGCACGATTAATTCCTTCCGACCCATTGCCTTCTGTTGCCGTGTCCATTTTCAACTTGTTTCAACACCCGTATTCAGTCCTTAGTATGCCCTCAGCTCTGTGGACAGAAATGGACTAAAAGTCTCAGCCTTCAACAAACTCATAGTCCCACAGGGAGAGAGAAAGACCAACAACAGGACAGCGAGGCAGGAGCTGTCTGGGAGGGCCTGTGGAAGCCCGAAGAGGGAGACAGAGTCCCCATGCCTTTCTTGCTATTAATAAGCAACGTCAACAACCGCACCGGGACATTCACTAGCAGGAAGAGGCAGGGGGCTCCCCGAGATGAGGCAGTGCATAGCACGTGTGGACTGTGTGGGAATGGTTGTAGTTCACAAGTGCGATGAGAGGAGAGAAGAGGCTGTTGCATTAGCGGGGGCTAGCCCCTGGAGAAGGCTGTGTGAGCCGCGCTCCCGAGTCACCTGTGGTATAGACCCAAGGCAGTAACGGATGGCAGTGACTCCACTGGTGGCAAGAGCCACTGCAGGACTGAGCAGGGAAGGCTGACTGGACCCTATGGATATAGTTTCCTCAAGTGATGGTGAGTGTGTAAGGTAGGGCAGTAGGAGTAGGGAGGGCAGGAAAGGGGAATAGTGAGAGATATTATAAGGCAAAACTCATGGGGACTTGGGGAATGAAGGAATGACTCCCAGGGATCAGGTGTCTGGGAGGAGAGAAGAAGGAGGTCTAAACACTGGCATCTGGTAAGCCAAGGAAAGAAGGTTTTCAAGGAGGGAGTAGGCCTCGATGACAGATATTTGCACAGAGGGGCATTTCTGAGGCCAGGCTGCAGAACACTGAGGAGGAGATGGGGAGCAGTGAGGTAGTCAGCAGGTGGAAATTGATGTCTGGTTGTGACGGGACAGAATAGCAATGAACTTAGAAGCAGACATACAATCAAGGGAAGATTCTTTTCTTTTTCTTTTTTTGGAAATTCTGTTTTATCTTATTATTTTATTTATTTATTTTGACAGAGGGGGAGAGAGAGAGAGAGAGAGAGAGAGAGAGAGAGAGAATCCCAAGCAGGCTCTACACTGTCAGTGTAGAGCTGGACACGGGGCTTGATCTCATGAACGGTGAAATCATGACCTGAGCCGAGATCAAGAGTCAGATGCTTCACTGACTGAGTCACCCAGGAGCCACTTTTTTTTAAACACCAGAGACCCTTGGGTATGTGTGCCTATTTGTGTGTATACCTGTGTGACTGTGTGTGTGTGTGTGTGTGTGTACGTGTATGTCTATGATAGACATTGAAAACACAAATAAGAGAGAAAGAACTTGATGGGGGAAGGTTCCAGAAAAGCAGGGAAAGGAAGAGATAAAAATCAAAAATGCAGAGATTATTGTTGGCTAAGTCTAGACCAGGGCAAGCATGGCCGTGGCAGGCACAGAACATGTCCTCAGATGCTGTCAGGAAAGCCTCAAATATGGTAGGTCCCCAGGAAGCACACACTGACAATTGTCAACTGCCAACCCAGTGCCATGTAAAAAAAAAAAAAAAAAAAGAGTGAACCAAACACCTGGTCTTCCCTTCCAAGGTGGGTCAATGCCCCAGATCTGTCTCCCATCTTCCCTCCATCCCTCCCTCTCTTTACTGCTGTCTCTGAAAAGATCGACCCAATGCATGCAGCAACAGAAGCCACAGATAGGGTAGTTCCAGGAAAAAAGGACAATTAATCTAACCACTTACCTGCCACCAGGATCATCCCTGTTGGGAATGACAAGAGAAACTGGGGCACCTGAGTGGCTGAGTCGGTTAAGCATCCGACTCATGGTTTCAGCTCAGGTCATGATCTCACAACTCCTGAGTTCAAGCCCCACAACCCAGCTCTGCGCTGACGGTGATGGTGCAAAGTCTGCTTGGGATTCTCTGTCCCCCTGTCTCTGCCCCTCCCCCACTCAGGCTCTCTCTCTGGCTCTCTCAAAAATAAATAAATAAACATTTTTTACAAAAGGAATGGAAAGAGGAACTGCATCTGTAATAGTCAAGTAAAGGATACTGGCGTCTGTCTGCTAAGAAAGGTTCTATGATCTTAATATGGGCTGTGTGCCTTGGTTATGGGACCTCTGAGTGTTCTCATTGCCACAGTCCTATCTTCTCAACACCAATGAATTAAGGAACCAAACTTAATTACAGAAAGGTCTGACATGAGTGTTTCTTAAGGTCATTCCAAACTCTCAGTAGAGGAGACTTGATTCCTAGTGGAATGAGTGCAAATTCCAAGTGCTGACAGTTTTTAAGCACCTTTTCAGATCTCACCCTGCTAGGGTTTAAAATTTTTTTTAAACGTTTTTATTTATTTTTGAGACAGAGAGAGACAGAACATGAACGGGGGAGGGGCAGAGAGAGAGGGAGACACAGAATCGGAAGCAGGCTCCAGGCTCTGAGCCATCAGCCCAGAGCCTGACGCGGGGCTCGAACTCACAGACCGCGAGATCGTGACCTGAGCTGAAGTTGGACGCTCAACCGACTGAGCCACCCAGGCGCCCCTCACCTTGCTCGGGTTTCACTGAAGTCAATGGTATGCTTTTTCATGACCCTCGTCAATAAATGCAATGGTCAAATCAAAGCTGGTTGAATTGCATGACTAGAGCAGCCACCAATGTGTCAGGAATTAACGTCATTTAGCTATAGTGTCAAAATTTGTTCCTGGTGTGAACTCAACAGGAAGTAGGAACAGGGGATGTGCCAGCAAGTCACAAGCTCATTACACACCCCGGCCACACTCCCAAATCAGTAAGGCTTCCGGGAGCGCCCCCCGCCCCTCGGGATGGAGGAGGGGAGAAGATGCCTGTCTGCTTCAGGTTAAGAAAAAAAGCAGTTCCCCCGCTCCCCCCCAAGTCTCCTTTTCCTTAGCGGGCTGCCCAGATTATTCACCAGGGAAGCACAGCCCTCCAGGCTATCTCTAAACACCTGGTTAGTCGGGGAGAGAAGTCGCCTGTGTCAGAACCTGGAGGACCCAGCCCCACCTCCCTCCTGCCCCTCTGTGCCGGGGAAGCATGTTTGTGGTTCCCGCAAAGGGACAATGTGATCAAAAATTTCAAATACCACTTTCTAACCACAACCTGCCCTTTCATAATATATAGCTTTTACTCAGAGCATGTAATAATGTCTTAAAAAAGGTATTCCAGATAATACTAACCACCACTACTGAAATGATGGCGTTAGAAAGCGTGTTTCTACTTAGCAGTGTTGTTTCCCATATTATGAACAGTAGCTCCTAATTTTATTTTTTGTTTGTTCTTTACGTAAAAACACTGGAGTCACAGATCCGCACAAAATATATATACCCATTTACAACTGGCCTTTCTGAATGGTCTGGCTCCTTAGAAAAGCACAGTTAAACGACATACTTGGCTTTCTTGCTGTTGCTTTTTAATTTTAATTCACTCTAATATTTGAAGGGCCCTTAAGCCCAAACTAGGAAGTTACAAATTGACAAACAGGGCTTTGAACTTCTTTGCAGGCTGAGGTGCTCAGCATGCTCCAATGATCTCTCAGGATCAGAGTTCAGAGACTCCCTCCCTCACCCCTGCCCTTGTAGAGCCCCGGAGTGGAAACACTGAAATGAGAGTGGGCAGAAGGGAAAAATACTTTCAGGACTGCAACCCTATTTTGCCAAATCATCGTTTTAATCTTCACCGAATCCCACGAATTCTCTGTCTTCAGAAAGGACCCTCTTATCTCAAAGCAATGTAGTTCCCACCCAAGCAGACCCTGCAGATTTCTGCATCTGCGCTCTCTTGGCTGGAAATGGGTCTTCGGCGAACTGGAGAGAAGTTTCTAACCCAAAGCTCACCCGAGAGCTTCCCTGAATTCATTCATCTTCTTGGCACCTGCTTTGTGAACCCCTGTGCTCGGCAGGGGAGGGAGAGAGATGTCAAAGATCCTGAGATTTCTGTGGCCAGATAGGGGCACCATCTGGACCCGCACAAATTGGAGCACCCCGGATGACAGCAGCCTCCAGACACGTGCGTTCCCACAGCGCCGGCGCCGTGCCAACAAGTGCGCCAGAAAAACTTTGTGCAATTCACGCTGGCACAGGTCCGCCAAGTGCCCTCCGGCGGCTGCGAGAGGCGGACGCCGGCGCCTCGCGTCGGGGAAGGGCAGGAACTCACCCTAACTTTTGAGCTGAGGACCAAACTTGGAGACTAGGTTAGAGAATAGGGACCGGGGCGCCAGGGACTGAGGACGCGCAAAGACGCGGATGGCGGGGTCAGGGTCGAGACCAGATGCCAGCCCCAGCAGCGGGCGTGGCGCTCACCTGCGTTCCGGAGCTTGCGGTTCCTGAGCACCGAGAGGATGACCAGGAGGTTGCCCACAACGTCCACCGCGGTAGTGACGATGAGCACGGTAGACAGCGCGGGCGCCTCCCAGAGAGGACGGGCGGTCCCCGAGGGCCGCGCGCGGCCCGTCCCCGGCCAGTCCGGGCGCATGGCCAGCTCGCCCGCCTCGCAGCAGTTGGCGTAGGAGATGTTCTCAGGCATCCTGGACCCTCCCGCGCCGCGCGCGCCAGCCACCGCGCCACCCGCCGTCGCCTCAGGGAGCGCGGTGCCGCGCCTGGAGTTCTCGCCCTCCCCTCTGTGTCCCGGCTGCGCGGGCGAGGGAGGAGGCCTGTAGGGAGGGACCCAGAGGAAATAATTAAGCGTGGGCAGGGGGCGGAGAGAATGTAGGAACTGGAGGACGACTTGGGGTGCAGGCTTGCCCAAAGGAGCGCCTTCCTCGGTGGCTGGCTCCGGAGCAACTGAGACCCAGAGCCCAACTGTGCCTGGCCCAGCCCAGGTCTCAGTCCCTGAGCGCACCTCCACGCCCAGATCCCAGATTCCTTCCTCCCTCAACCCCCAAGAGAAGCTGTGCCCAGGAAGGGACACCTGGGTTTGCAGACTGGAGAAGGTGCTGGTGGTGGGGACCTACCCACCTGTTGTCAGAAGGGCAAGGTTTGCAGTCCCCATGGGGCTGTGCAGCTCCAAAGAGAACATAGTCCCTCCCCAGCGTATGGGGACAGATCCCAGGACAGAGTAGGGTAGAGGGTTGCTCCAGGCAGCTACGGGAGAAAAACAAACCTGTGCTATTTATTGAGCACTTGTTGTTTATCCTGGGAGATATTGATGATGTCTCTGCCCTGCCCTTTTTATAAACCAAGACATCTATTGATGTATGAACATTTATTTAATTATGACAATACTTAAACAGATGTATGGTCAATACTGGAGGTTATTATTATGTGGTTTGGGAGGGTTTAGAATAACAACGACAACAACATAGAGTGAAAGGTGACTCCTGGAAACAAGGAACTTAGATGCTCTTTATTTAAAACGTTCGAGCACTTACTCTGATAATAACAGTAGTGAAACGATACCCTCTCTGAGGGTACATTTTATGCCAAGTGCTGTCCTAAGCACTTTTCACATCATCAGAATCATTAAAATCAAAATGAGAATTTTAAATATGAGGAGGAGGCGATGTGCCTGGACACACTGCTTCCACGAGAATACAAAATGGTACAGCCACTTGGAAGAGCTGTTTGGGGGCTCCTTATGGAGTTAGACGTAATCCATCCTCTGACCAGAAACGAAATGAGAATAAAACATATGTCCGCAAAAAAGACTTGTGCCAGAATGTCCAGAGCAGCCTTATTTATAGTAGCCCAAACCTGGAAACAGCCCAAATGCCCGTGAATGGGTCAACATATTGTATATTCATACATAGCCTACCACTCTGCAATAAAAACTACGGATATACACAACACGGATTAATCTCAGAAATACTCTACGAAGCAAAAGAAGCCAGACACAAAGGAGTACACACTCTACAATTCATTTATATGAAGTTGGGAAAAATTAATCTATGGTGATAGAAATTAGAGCAATGGTTGCCTATGGTGGGGGGGTGAGGATCGACTGGGACAGAGCGTAGAATAAATTTCCGGGATGTGATGTGTGTGGTATTTCATGTGAATATAATATGTGTTATTTTCTATGGGGCGCCTGGGTGGCTCAGTCAGTTAAGCATCGACTTCGGCTCAGGTCATGATCTCATGGTTCATGGGTTTGAGCCCCGCATCGGGCTCTGTGCTGTCAGCTGGAGCCTGGAGCCTGCTTCGGATTCTGTGTCTCCCTCTCTCTCTGCCCTTCCCCTCCTCACACTCTGTCTCTCTCTGTCTCAAAAATAAATAAAAAACATTAATTTAAAAAAATGTATTATTTTCTGTAAATCATACTCTCCCACTTCCATCCTGTCCCGACCCCCAAGAACCAAAAACAAAAGGGAGAATTCAGTGAAGAGGGAGGCAGTGTTGGTATGATGATTCAGGAGAAGGATGTGATAGTTGGAGAACAGCCAGAGCCCAAGGAATGAATGAATATTCTTGCTAGCATGGAGAGGCCCCTCCCCTGTGGTAGAAAGGAAGCAGAAGCCAGGGGTAAGTTCCCAAGTGTTTCTAGACAGCTGTGAGCAAGTGAGGGAGTTGCACTCTGGCTGCCCTAATCTCAAGGAGTTTGAGGCTACCTCGTTAGGCAGGACTGGGGGAGGGCGGGGAGAATATGAGAGGTTTGAAGACAGGAGAAGGTATGAAACGTCATTTCAGAAAATAGGTACACTAACTAGGAGCATGGCAAATGTGTCAGGAGAGAGAGTAAGCTCCTGTGCAGCTTAAGATCCTGGCTTTAAATGAAGCCAGTCAGCCTCGTGGGGTGGATTGTCCATCAGCAACCTGGATCTGCTGGGGACAGGCAAGGAGGGGGCGAGGGAATTTCAGCAGGGATTGGGGTTGGCCAGCCAGAGTAAATACTGAAGGAAGTTCAAGTCATGACAGGAAGACAAAGCCTAGGATCTACATTAAATGAGAGATGCTGAGAAAACAGGAGGAGGCTGAGAAAGAGGGGATCAAGGAAGTGGAGGGAATTCAAAGAATTCTAGGTGAATCTGAAAAAGAAAACAGCTTGTGGTGTTGGACTTGACTGACACTTGCTTGAGATTTCTTAAGAGTACAGATTCTGTTTGAAGTGAGGGCTCCGAGTGTGATGATTGGAGTTGGTGGCTGGAAGAATGTGAGGGAAAGTTCACTGGAAATGGCAAGGTCAAGGGTGGGTATTGGGGCAGTGAGAGAAAAGGGAAACTGAGTCAGGGAGCAAATCCCAGTGAATGAAGAGGAACGACCAGTGGGCAAGAGAGCTGCGGGAAAGAGGAAAAAGAAGAGACAGCAGGATGGTGTGAATGTCACCAGCCATTTCCAAAGAGAGGATAACCAAGCTCTCCTTGTTCTTACAGACGCATAGGGAGCAAACATAACGTGGCACTTCAGCTTTGAGCAGCCCTCATGACAATAGATGAGTTGAATACAAGATAAACTGCCCCAGTTCAGCACATCAATAACACACATTTGGTTAATTGAGTCTGAAACGGGAAACGGCCCTGGACTGCCCTGGGATGTGATTATGCACATATCCACAACAGTGCATCAGAGACCTTTGGGCACCAGGAATTGGGGTGCTCTCTGCTTAAGAAGTCAGTATTATATCCTGGCACAGCTGACCAGGCTGGTACTTAGAATGCAGGGGAAGGTAGTGCTACTTTGGAAGACAGTTTGATGGTTTCTTACAAAACTAAACACGTTATTGCCATACAATACAGCGATCACACTGTTAGGTATTTACCCAAAGGAGTTGAAAAGTTATCTCTATACTAAAACCTGTGCATGGATATTTATAGCAGCTTTATTCATAATTTCAGAAATTGAAAGCAACAAGGTATCCTTCAGTAGCTTAATGGATAAACTTCGTTATATAGGGACAATGGAATATTATTCCTCACTAAAAAGAAAAGAGTTATCAAGCCACAAAAAGACATGGAAGAACCTTCAATGCATATTCCTAAGTGAAAGAAGTCAATCTAACAAGGTTACATACTATTTGATTCCAACCATATAATATAGAATATTCTATAGTCTGCAAAATGCAAAACGATGGCAATAGTAAAAAGATCAGTGGTTGCCAGGGATTCGGGGAGATACAGAGAATAGGCAGAGCACAAAGGATGTTTAGGGCAGTGAATCTATTCTGTATGATACTACAGTGGTGAATTGGTGTCATTGTACTTTTGCTCAAACCCATACAACACCAAGAGTGAACCCTAATGTAAACCATGGACTTTGAGTGATAATCAGGTATCAATGTCGGTTCATCAACTGCAACAAATGTACCACTTTTGGGGGGCAGGGGATATTGGTAACGGGGGAGGGTATGTATGTGCAGGAGATGTATGGGAACTCTTTGTATTTTCCCCTGAATTTTGCTGTGAAACTAAAACTGGTCTAAAAAATAGTCTACTTATGAGGTGCCTGGGTGGCTCAGTCAGCTGAGTATCTGACTCTTGATTTCTGCTCAGGTCATGTTCCCAGGGTTGTTGGATGGGGCCCCTTGTTGGGGCTTAGGATTCTCTAAGGATTTTCTCTAAGAAGATTCTGCTTAGGATTCTCTCTCTCTCTCCCTCTGCTCCTCTTCCCCACGTTCTAAAATAATAAATAAATAAATAAATAAATAAATAAATAAATAAATAAAAATTAAAAATAGTCTACTTAAAAGGGGAGGGAAAGGGAAGAAGGAGGGTTGTTGCCAGGGAGGGTAAAAATGCCCCAGGACTCACACATCCTCAGCCAAAACAGAATCCACCCCACTATCAACAAGACAGACTACAGCAAATCTAGAGAGAGAGGTCATGATGGTGCAGAGGTTGAAGCTAGGACACCCAAGGGATGGAGTGAGGTCCCTGACTTAAGAGAGAGGGTTATGGGCACCTGGGTGGCTCAGTCAGTTAAATCTCTGACCTCAGCTCAGGTCATGATCTCACAGCTCATGAGTTCAAGCCCCATGTCAGGCTCTGTGCTGACAGCTCAGAGCCTGGAGCCTGTTTCAGGTTCTACGTCTCTCTCCTTCTCTCTCTCTTCCCCTCCCCTGCTAGTGCTGTCTCTCTCAAATATAAATAAACTTAAAAAAAAATTAAAAAAAAAAAAAAAAGAAAGAGAGGGTTATTACATTCCAGAAACTAAGAAGACATCCCAGAAGGAGTGAACTCAGGGCGGGGAGGCTAGGCTGGGCCAGAGAAGTGGGCAGGAACTGGTCTAGTTAGGCCTCAAAGCCACCTTGAGGACTCTGGACTTGTCCCCATGTGGTGAAATCCATGGAGGGGTTTGTCGGACATCTGCACCCTGCCCTACTTTGCAGGCTTCCCTTCTAATACAGAGAGGATGTCTGCCACAGAAAGCAGTTCCCACGCTGACTGTTTCAAGCATAGAAGAGATGGCTTCGGTGTTCCAAGCTGATGGCCTCTTTTTTTTTTATTTAAAAAAAATTTTTTTTTTTTAACATTTATTTATTTTTGAGACAGAGAGAGACAGAGCATGAACGGGGGAGGGGCAGAGAGAGAGGGAGACACAGAACCGGAAGCAGGGCCATCAGCCCAGAGCCCGACGCAGGGCTCGAACTCACGGACCGTGAGATCGTGACCTGAGCTGAAGTCGGACACTTAACCGACTGAGCCACCCAGGCGCCCCGCTGATGGCCTCTTAACGTGAGAGGATTCGATTCACAATAGGTGAAACCAACAGTGGCTGCCAACAGTGAAATGAAACTATATGGGAAGAAAAATCAAACCCTGGAGGAGGAAGGGGAGAGAAACAAAGGAGAGAGGTTCAAGATTCCTAGCTAGTTTCTCAACAAAATAAATCAACATGTTGACACCTATAGAGAGTCCTAGTGTGACAAAAATGAGCAGGACTGGTGTTCCCTACACTTGCCCCCAAGTCCAAATGCAAATCAAAATATGCTCACAGGAGTTCAGCATCTCACATCCCAACAATAATACCTTTCAATCTGGATAGTACTTGAAACCTTTTCCAAACCACTTTACAAACACCATCTCATGTCCCCTTTGTAAAGCTCCGTGAGGCCCGGGAGGCAGGTATGATTGGTCCAGCTGGAAAAGACAGGAACGGGCTCTCAGAGATAAGTCACTTGCCAAGGTTGGTGGCTGATGAGTGGCCAAGATGAGTCTGTAAACCAGCTGTCTAACAGAATCCATTTCTTTTATTGAATGTATAATGGTTTTTGCTCCCACAGTATGAAATATACAAAGAACATAATCAAAATTTTCTGTAGGTAATCACTTTGCAACAGCCACTTGCCCTTTTAATATTACTGTAAACAAGAACAGCAGCCACAGCCAAAAGTGAGTGTTTATTGTGTGCTAGACACATGAGACATATGGAGTTTTCATTGAACCCTCACATCTCTATGAGACGGATACTATTACTGTGCATGGTAAAGGAACTGAGATCCAGAGAGATTAAGAAATCTGCCTGATGTTGCCCAGCTAGTGGATCTCAGAGCTAAAATTAGAATCTAGGTTTATTCCAACACCTGGTGCGGGTGGTCTTGCTCTGGCATAGGGAGTATTACAACCTCTGAATCCTTCTCCACCTCAAGAGAAGGATGGGAAAGCTTGATGATGTCATGCAGGGTGAACCCTGGGAGAAAATGGTTCTGTCAGTTTTAAAAAAGATGGGTTTTATATAGATCACTTAGAAGATATATATACCGCTGCCTAGCAATGGGAAGATGTCCTACTCTTTTCCTGAAGTGAAGAATAGTCTGGAAAGAGAGATATTGTACCACAAAAGAGTAAAAACGAACAAAACAACAAAAAACCAGCCAGTCTTCCTCCTGGTACCCAGCACACCCCCACGGCAGAGACCAGTAGGGGGATCCGATGACCTAGTGGGGCAGGGCAGGGTCAAAGATGCAAATGCTCTGTCTCCACTGATGGTTTCATGATCTTTACCTTTTCTGACTTTTCTGTTCCCTTCAGGGCAAACCTCAGAGCGAGAGTTATTGCCCTGGTCATTTCAGACTTGAATCTAACCTAACAGTTCAATGTTCAAGCAGAAGGGGCTGACCCTTCCCTCAGAGTCTGCTGAACACCAGGTCAATGCCTCTCTATTATCGTACACTGTCCAGAATAGGTTATTTATGGGGAAAAATATAAAGAGGTAAAGTTGTTTAATTTTTGGCTCTATTAGAAGTTCTTTGTTTATGGATTAATGTTTACCAGAACAGTATTACTTTCCTAGAAAAGATAAATAACCATAAGCTACAAATCATAAGAAGAAAGCTTCAAGGGTAAGAGCTACACCAATGTTGATGGTTTTAACTGTTACAGAAGGAAATTTATTTGGGGATCTTCATGCTTGTTCTTAAAAGCTGGGGACAAGGGGACCTAGTCATAGGGAAGTCAGTCCAAAGACAAGCTATTTGGGAAAGGAGACACTGGAAAGAACAATAGGGCCCGGGGACCAATGCCGACTCTGTCTCCCAGGGAAAAGGTGCTACCAGATGGTCCTGGAGCCTCAGCTGGCTGGGATGTGTAACCAGCCTCCTGTCTCTTGGAGCACTTTCATTACCAAAGAATATTCTGCCCTGCAGAGATGATGTTATCAGCCCAGGCCTCTTCCCCAGAGACTGGCCGCTATCAGCCCACAAGGGCCTCAGCCAATAATGTTGTCCTTTTGTCTCCAATGCCAGTGAGTAGTAATCTCAGCCTAGGGCAGAATTTTAAATATGAGTGATCCATTCCAGGTTCTTCTTGTGGTCGTTTAACTAGAATTGAGCTATTTTTTTTTTTTTTCGCCCAAGTTAATTTGCCAGGGCCTGGCTTGGCCTGGTCCCTAAACGAATGTCCACGGCCATGCTGAAGCTTCTTTATTGTGGATTAGTCTGTTTCTGTGCTTGGAGAAGAAGTTCTCAATAGTGCCCTGTGAGAACGTCTATATCTTTGGCCCCAAAGCCACCCATCCCAGCCAAGCTTTGTGAGTCACTGAAGATGCAGATTGAACATAGATATCCAGCTTGTTTGTAAGGGCCTGTCATCACCTGTTCCATCAAAAGCAGGAGACAGAGGACTGCCACCCACCAGTCAATTAATTGACTCCCTCAGACTCCATCACTGAGGGCATGGACGGCTAGATGTGCAAAATGGTCTAACCTCAGAGGAGACTGGACTCTCCGTCCAGGGCCCAGGCATCAGAGAAGTACATGAGCACTTGGCTGAAGTTCCTGAGAATTCATTGCCTGCTGTTTCATCTAACACATGCCTGCGGCCCATCGGTCCCGGACTCCATTCCTTTACACAGGATCCTTCTGGCACCCAGCACCGACCTTCAGCATTAGGGGAAATCAAGACAAGTTTGGCACTTTTGTGGGGTCCCCAGACCTCCCATGGTCACCCTCTACCACACCTCTTCTTTTTCCCTCTGCATCCATGTTCCCTGGCCAGGGCTTCATCTAATAACAGTTATTTGTTGGACATACCTGGATAATGTGTGATGACTTCCTATGCATTACCGAAAAACAGTCCTCTAAGGTGGAGAAATTCATTATCCATATTTTACAGATGAGGAAACTGAGGCACAGAGACATTAACTAACTTTGCCAAGGCCAGAGAGCTAGGAACCAGGTTAGTCGGATTCCTCCTGACCATGACTGTCTGCCTGTGGATAAAATCTCTGAGATCTAGCATGTGGTAGTTAACTCTGAAGTCAGACTATCAGATGTGTGGCCCTGGGCAAGCTGCTTAATCTCCCTGTTACTCAGTTTCCTCATGTGTAAAATAGGGCTAATATTGCTTCCATCAGAGGATGAAATGAAGCAATATAGTACCTGGCTTGTAAGTTAGCACTAAGTAAATTGGGGGGTATTATTACATTTTCTAGGGCTTTTACATCTATGTCTCATTCTATCCTCAGATGCAAAGACAGGAACATTCTCATTTTACACTGAGGTCCCTGGAGATTAGTTGACTTGCCCAGGAATTGAGAGCCAGTGGGAACACCAGGGGCAAAACCAGATTTCCAGAGCCCTCTGCTCTTCCTTCCCTTTCTCACCTTTATGAGCACACTGAGATAGGTGACCCACCCCGAGTTCAAAAACCTCTCCTCAGGATCCAACCTTGTGAGTTTGGGATGAGCCAAGCTCACAAGAGAACAGACTCAGCAGAGCAGGCTAGCTCCTGCATTGAATGTCCAGACCCACATTCTACAAGCACGAAAAAGTATAACCAGTGAAGTTACAAATTCACTGGTACACATAAAAATGCTGCCCACTGCACACATAAAAATGCTTCTAAATTCCAAACCTTGGAGCGACTATGTTGGACGTGATGCTCAGGGTCTTACCTGCTTTGACATGCTAAGAGTGAAGGAAAAGCTTGTAGCCTCGAGTAGCTCTAAAGATAAATTACGGCTAATGACAACCCAGGTCCCACTTCTAACTTGAAAAGAAGATATATTCCCGGCATAAAGCCTCTGCTGACCCCCCCCCCCCCCATGCACCTGCTGGCCTGGGCCTGGAGGCACCATGCACCCTTACCTCCTCCCCCACCACTGGCCACCGCCTCTGCCCTCACCTCCCCACTTTTCGGTGAGCCTTCTTTTCTTGCCATAATAGCCGGTCTTAAGACCTGGATTTTCCATGACATTTCTTTATGGTCAAAATATCTTATCCCGTTGTCAGACCTCCTGTCCTTGGTTGGTAAAATGAGGTCAGCACACCTTTGTCACCTTTAGTCATGACTGTTCTTTGTGGCACAGCCTAAGGTGACCCAACCTGACTGCCTCATTCTCTTCTCAGAGCAAACACAGATCTGACTACAAATACGTTGAGGGGCACTCTTGGTTCTGACTTATGTTTTTGTCTTTGTTTTAGGTCTCGTGTGTACAGAGCAGAGGGTTATGTATATACTACATGGTGGAATATTTTAAGGTTCCTTTAAATTCTTCCCTTCTCTTTTCCTGAAGTTGCTTTCCCTTAAGCAAATGCCCTGAATCTCTCTCTATAGTCTTTCTTTCCCCTTTGCTCCAACCTTTCTCTTCTTCTCCAGACTCTTCTGTCTGTGAGTCCATTCTGGAACACAGAAATGTAGGCCTCTGCTCACTTCCCTCCCATCCCCCTCATCAGCAAAGACTCAGTGTTTTTTTTTTCTTGCCTGTTCTCCAACTGGAGGAAGGGATTCACCCTTCTCAGAAAGGAGTAAGAAAGAGATGGAAACCCTATCATTGTTTTTTTTTTTTCTACCACACAAATATTGTTTTATAATGGGAAGGAGAGGAAGCGGTTGGACATATATTAAATACCCTTTATATACCACAGATACTCTTATTTCATGCTCAAGTTAGTGTGTTTTACCCATCCAGGAATATGGCAGGTTACTAAGAGGTAGGGTCCATTTCTTCAGGGAATGAAACCAGGTTGGTTTTGTTTTTAAATTTTTTTTTAATGTTTATTTGTTTTTTAGAGAGAGAGAGAGAGACACAGTGTAAGCTGGGAAGGGACAGAGAGAGAAAGACACAGAATCCGAAGCAGGCTCCAGGTTCTGAACTGTTAGCACAGAGCCTGATGCGGGGCTCGAACTCACAAGCTGCGAGATCATGACCTGAGCTGAAGTCAGATACTTAACTGATTGAGCCACCCAGGCACCCCCAAACCAGGTTTTTTAAAAAATGTATTTATTATTATTATTATTAATGCGAGAGAGAGATTGTGAGAGGAGGGGATGGGCAGAGCGAAGGGGAGACAGAGAATCCAAAGCAGGCTCCATGCTGTCAGTACAGAATGCGACACAGGGCTCAAACCCACAAACTGCAAGATTATGACCTGAGCTACAGTCCCACGCTTCGCCAACTGAGCCACCCAGGCGCCCCGGAATGAAACCAGTTTTAACTGACTGCAGAATTATGGCTCAGAAGGTATTTTCTAAATATTTTAATGGAATGCACAAAGTTGGAAATATGAATAAAAATATTGATGTCTGACTTCTCTTGAAAAAATGGAGAGTCGGCATTGCCTGGCCTGACTCTGGCGAGAGTTTATTGGGGCACCACCCTGGTTGCACCTCACATCAGGCCTGCTCTCTGCAGGGGATCACCACTGTCTTTTGTGTTCTTGATACCAAAGTAAACTAAGTGTCATCGGCAACTCTTCTCGTTACTGTTTCCTTATAATAAATATAAAATTAGGGGCGCCTGGGTGGCTCAGTGGGTTAAGTGTCCAACTTGGGCTCAGGTCATGATCTCACGGTCCATGAGTTTGAGTCCCGCATCAGGCTCTGTGCTGACGGCTCTGAGCCTGGAGCCTGCTTCCGATTCTGTGTCTCCCTCTCTCTCTGACCCTCCCCCCCGCCTCTCTCAAAAATAAATAAACCTTAAAACAGAAATTAATTAATTAATTAAACATCCAAACGAAGGTAGGTAAAAGAGACAGGAGGTCATGTGCTCCTTGCACCTGTCCACAAGTTCTGGGTCTTATCTGCCTGCTCCCTGTAAGCATTTGCATCTGGGAGCCCACTTCACTGAGTTCTTCTTTCTTAGCTCCTGGTGGCACTGGTGCCAAAGTGGGGCAGGTGTCCCCTCATTCCGATGGACTGGAATGAATGGAATAAATCCTATAGGAAGCCTCGCTGTTTAAAGTACATTCTAATGCTCTTTTCCTCCCAATTCTCTGCTATGGCCCAGGCAAAGTAACCCCTCCCCAACGCCTGGACAAATCCTGGAGGGCCTCCTGGGGCCCTGGCTGGTCCTCAATCTTCTGAAATATCAATGGCCATGAAAGTAGAGGAAATATTTCAAAAATACCTTAGTAGTTCTGTATCAGTAAACCATGGCTGAGAGTTCCCAACTACAGGTTGTGCTAAGCCAAGTCTACGTTAGAAATGAACAGCCCACAGTTCTGTGAATCAGCCGATTTAGTCCAGAAACTCATTTATAATTTTAAAATTAAAAAAAAAATTAAGTGTTTATGTTTACTTATTTTGAGAGAGCATGCCAGCGGGGCAGGGGCAGGGGGAGAGGGAGAGAGAGAATCCCAAACAGGCTCTCCACCATCAATGCACAGCCTGATGTAGGGCTCGAATTCACAAACCATGAGACCATGACTTGAGCCTAAATCAGGAGTTGGACACTTAAACGGCTGAGGACTGAGCCATCCAAGCACCCCCATTGATAATTTTTAAAGTCATTCAGTTTAGGTCCCCTTTCTCAAGAGAACAGGCCAAATTTTTCCAGTCTTGCCAAGGCCTGGGATTAGGGATGCAGCAAATATATGAGAAAACATCCGTCCCAGATTTTCCAGTACACCTAATTATATCTTTTGTCAGTAAAGAAAATTTGTTAAATGGATAATCAAATGTGATCTAATTGTTATGGCTTTGTAAATCTTTTCGTATGAATACTTTTTAAAAAAAAATTTTTAACATTTATTTTTGAGACAGAGAGAGACAGAGCTTGAACGGGGAGGGTCAGAGAGAGAGGGAGACACAGAATCCGAAACAGGCTCTGGGCTCTGAGCTGTCAGCACAGAGACCGACACAGGGCTTGAACTCACAGACCGGGAGATCATGACCTGAGCTGAAGTTGGACGCTTAACTGACTGAGCCACCCAGTCGCCCCTTTGTAGGAATACTTTTAAGGATTCAGGAGAAAACATTCATCGTCACACCATCTGTCCAGATTCTTTGCTTCAAAAGGAAATATGGTGGCTAAAACTATACCGCTCCTTTCCCAATAAAACGGATGCTTCCTGAAAAAGACAGAATCCTGTGGCTAAGGTGAAGGTGAGATGTTAGGGCTGGGGGAGTAAGGGACTACTCCTCAAGTGTCCTTACAGGGGGCTGACTTTCTTTCTCATTTACATCTACCTCTCTCTATACTCCACTCCACCTTTCTTTTATACCTTTTTTGGCTCCATATTAGTTTCTAATAAATACATACTTTCTCCCTCTGTTAGACTGAAACAGTTTGATAATGGACTATACCTTATTCTTCCTCTTTTAGCCCCTTTAGTGTCTTAACTAGAATGGAACATACAGTAAGTGTTTAAATTGCTCCTTCAATGTGCCTGGGTGGCTCACTCGGTTGAGCGTCCGTCCACTCTTGGTTTCTGCTGGGGTCATGATCTCCCGGTTTGTGGGTTTGAGACCCGCATCAGGCTCTGTGCTAATTAGCACTGTTTATCATTAAATTACATTGTGCGTGCAACAGCTACATCAGTTTCCATTTGCTTAGGAATATATAATTACATTAAAAAATAACTGTTTCATAATTTAATTGGCTCTTAAATGGTTTCCCTAGGGGGGAAACAAATGTTTCGTGTTCTTCAAGAAACTGGTATATACAAATGATCTACTGTGTGTTTATCTCAAACATGAGGAAACCTAAAGATGAAGTTATGAGGATCTTTTGTTCCTAAAACATAATACAGCTTTGCACTTAGTCACTGTTAATAGAGCAAAGAGTTGGAATGGTAGATGTAGATGCAATCTTTTGTCTAAGTGTACAGCTGTAGGATATTCTAAATGGAATAGAAAAAAAAAAAAAATGAAAACACCTGACACTAACAGTTGTTTCAAGGAAAACAGAACCAAAGTCAAGAAAAATGTTGAATATCGACTTTAAAAAGGACAAGTGTTATTCAACACAGAAATGAGAACTAGAGATTAGAAAAAAAATCGTTTTAGTGTTTTAGGAGATAAACAAATGATACGAAGAGGGAATTGAGACCAAGTAGAACTGAGGCAGTGGGAACAAAAATGGAACCCAGGACAATGATTTGACCTCATAATGGAAATGACTAACTACAGTGAAATACTGAAACAGCTACCATCACGCTCCCCTTCTCGTCTCATCGCCATCCCTCACTGCCCCCTCCTCAACACCGAGGGAGACTCTGAATAGGATGGAGACATTGGAAGGAATAAACTAGAACCAAACCTGCCTCCAGTGTTCCCCACTTTTATCTCTGCTCATTTTATCCGAAATCTACAAGATGCATGAAAACTTCCCCCCAAATCGAGGAGGAAGACCTTCCTCGAGGCAGTAGTTGGGTCAGATTTTTTTTTCATGAAGGAAGTTTTTTCTATCTTTCTTTTTTTTTTCTATGAAGGGGGTGGGGGATGGACGGGCCTCACTGCATCATTACTGCCTGGCACATTGTGCTGTGTGTGTGAGCTCACCGGAATGGCTGGCTGGAGGCCAGGTCCCTGAGTGCAGCTGTGCAGGGTGAACCCAGCCATTCTGATGGGTACCCTCAAATATCTTCACACCATATCTCAAACCAGTGCATCGGCACCTTATCCTGAATGCTTTAAAAATGAGCTTTGCCATCTCCAAACCTGCTGGTTCTCTTTCATCTCCTTCTAAGAATCTCTCCCATATTCATCCAATTCTTCCGTTTGTTTCTACTATCCTACAAGATATAGGATGACAGCTGCAGGCGCCTTTGATTTGTCTCCCTGCTGCCATCGTTTTTCCACCTGGCAGCCCCCATGGCCTGCTTCCAATCTGTTTTCCATACAACGGCCTGGGCTAGATTTTCTTAACCAATCAGCTAACTCTCCCTCTCAGAGCCCTCAGGGTCTTTCCCACCCAGGATAAAAACCCCACGCTCCTTCCCGTGACTGCGTGATCTGACCTCACATTTCCTACCAGTATCCCCATCTCTTCCCACATTCCAGCCTCACCAGCCCTCTCATCGGCAGGGTCTTTGCTCCCACTGATCCTTCTCCCTGAACCAATGGATGCCACATTCCTAGCAGAGGAGCACACC
Source organism: Acinonyx jubatus (assembly GCF_027475565.1). Taxonomy (NCBI): domain Eukaryota; kingdom Metazoa; phylum Chordata; class Mammalia; order Carnivora; family Felidae; genus Acinonyx; species Acinonyx jubatus. Next base: position 73,411,305 of record NC_069390.1, on the reverse strand, counting down.
CCTTCCCGTGAGCACCACCACACCACCCTGCTTCATCTTCCTCCTGGCACTTAGTAGTAACTGCAATGATCTACCCCACTTATTCCTTTACTTGTTGATCAGCCTCTTCCGTGCAGCAAGATATAAACAGCACACAGGGTTCCAGCTACATTGTTTTGAGCTGATCCTTGCTTTTGGTGGGAGGACTCCTAAAAGGTATAGTCGATTACACAAACTCTTTCCTCTAAATATTCACATCAGCAACCTCAGAGTAGTTCATCTTAGCACACTGAAGAATTATTGTTCATTTGTTTTGGTATAACAATGGTATGGTGATTATGTATCTAAAGTCTTTCTAAAAAAATTTCTTTGATGTTTATTTTTGAGAGAGACAGAGACAGACACACTGTGAGCAGGGGAAGGGCAGACAGAGAGGGAGACACAGAGTCTGAAGCAGGCTCTGAGCTGTCAGCGCAGAGCCTGATGCGGGGCTCAAAGCCATGGACCACGAGATCATGACCTGAGCCAAAGTCGGCCACTCAATCAACCGAGCCACCCAGGTGCCCCTTTAAAATCTTAATCTTTTGGAGATACATATTAGAATACTTAATATTTATGAATAAAAAGAAACAATATCTGAAAATTGCTTTAAAATAAATTGGGGCAGAGCAACGGGAGAAGGAAATTGCATGAGAGTTGATGAATTGGCTGTAGGTTGATAATTATTAAAGCTGAATGATAGGTACTTGAGAGTTCATTATACTAATCCCCAGGGCCAATGTTTGAAATTTCCTGTAATGAAAAGTAAGAAAGAAAAAATTTCTTATAGTTTCAGAGACCTTTCCTAGACATGAAGCCTCTTTCATATAGACAGACACACACTGTCTGCATTTCAGATCATGTTGACTCAAGCTCATCCTTGGATTGGGCTATGGATACCTCATTTTAGCAGCTGGCAAAGATCCACGACACCCCTCCAGAATGTACACCCATGAGAACAGGGAACGTTGGTGCAGTGTTCATGGATATACCCCAGGCCCTGAGACCAATGCCTGCGAAGAAACGTGCACTCAGTAAACACTGACAAACAAATACACAAATTACCCGCTGTGGTTAATGTCATCCTTGTCTTCCCAGCTACTCAGACTACAATTTCGGGGTCACCACTGCTGCCTTCTTCTCCACACTCCCTCTCACATGGAGAATCCTTTGGTCCATAGCCAGTGCCAATGTCCTTCGTGACCATTCACCTCCGCTGCTCCAACAAACCACATTGGTCTCTCTATCCCAGCATTCCCTTTCTCGGGCATGTTTTATGCGCTACCAGAGAGCTCTTTCTAAAGCATGTTGAGGGCCGCCCGGGTAGCTTCATCAGTTAAGCATCCCACTCTTGATTTTGGTTCAGGTCACAATCTCACAGTTCATGGAATCAAATCCTGTATTGGGCTCTGCTCTGACAGCATGGAGCCTGCTTGGGATTCTCTCTCTCCTTCTGCCCTTCCCCTGCTCTCTCTCGCTCTCTCTCTCTCTCTCTCTTGCACTCTCTTTCTCAAAATAAGTAAATAAATAAATCACATTTATTTAAAAAATTTTTTTAAAATAAAGCATGTTGAAAATCTGCTTGAAACCTTCCCCTGGTTCCTCAACCTGGCCTCTTATTAATAATAAGCTTATTTTATATTTTCACAATGTCTTCTAGATGGCAAATCTCTCTCATCTATGTCATTTGATTTAATCTTCATGGCCTTTGGGGGCAGAAATTTTTCTCTTCATTTTACAGATGAAGAAACTGAGACTCAAAAACCAGAAGTTAAATAGCTAGTAAGTGACAGCTCAGACAAGAATTCCATGCTCTACAGAATAAAGAGTTAATGGGAAGAAAACAATCTAAGGATTTAATGCAATCCCTATCAAAACACCAACAGCACTTTTCACAGAACTAGAATATTCCTAAAATGTGTATGAAACCACAAAAGATCCTGAATAGCTAAAGCAATCTTAAAAAAGAACAAAACTGGAGATACCACAATCCCACATTTAAAGATATGCTATAAAGCTGTAGTAATCAAACCAGTATGGTACGTGTAACACAAAAATAGACACATGCATCAACTGAACAGAATAGAGAGTCCAGAAATAAGCCCACACTTATATGGTCAATTAATTTTCGATGAAGGAGACAGGAATATACAATGGGAAAACACAGCCTCCTCAAGAAATGGACAACAAAATGTCCAAAACTAACAGCAAACTGCAAAAGAATGAAACTGGACCGCTTTCTTACACGATACACAAAAATAAATTCAAAATAGATGAGAGACCTAAATGTGAGGCCTTGAAACCATAAAAACCATAGAAGAGATCATAGGTAGTAATTTCTCTGACATCGACTGTAGCAACTTCTTTCTAGATGTCTCCTGGGGCAAGGGAAATTAAAGCAAAAATCAATTATTTGGGACTACATTAAATTAAAAAAAAAACTGAAAACTTCTGCACAACAAAGGAAACAATCAACATAACTAAAAGACAACCTACTGAATGGGAGAAGGTATTTGCAGTGACATATCTGATAAGGAGACAGTTTCCAAAATACATAAAGAACTTATAAAACTCAACACCCCCAACAACAATGCAATTTAAAAAATGGACAGAAGCATGAATAGACATTTCTCTAAAGAAGACATCCAGATGGTAAACAGCACACGAAAAGATGCTCAACCTCACCCTTCATCAGGGAAATGCAAATCAAAACCACAATGAGATATCACCTCACACCCATCAGAATGGCTAAAATCAAAAACACAAAAAACAAAGGGTGTGGGCGAGGATGCAGGAAAAAAGGAACCCTTGCGCCCCATGCCCCGTTGGTGGGGATACAAACTGGTGCAGCCACTGAGGAAAACAGTATGGAGTTTCCTCAAAAATTGAACATAGAACTACCCTATGATCCAGCAGTTGCACTACTAGATATTTACCCAAAGAATACAAAAACAATTCAAAATGTAATTCAAAACATAATTCAAAACGATACATGCACCTCTATATTTATTGCAGCATTATTTATAATAGCCAAACCATGGAAGCAGCCCAAGTGTCCATTGATAGATGAATGGAAAAGAAGTGGTATACACACACACACACACACACACGCATATATATATATATATATATATATATATATATATATATATATATATGGAATATTATTCAGCCATAAAAAAGAGTGAGATCTCACCATTTGCAACAATATGGATGGATCTAGAGTATAATGCTAAGCAAAATAAGTCCTTCAGAGAAGGCCATATACCACATGATTTCATTCATATGTAGAATTTAAGAAACAAAACAAAGGAAAAAAGAGAGAGACAAACCAAAACATAGACTCTTAACTATAGAAAACAAATTGATAGTTACCAGAGGATAAGTGGGTGGGAGAATGCGTGAAATAGGTGAAGGGGATTAAGGAGTACACTTATCATGATGAGCACTGAGTCATGTATACCATGAGCGTGGGTTTGCAGAACTCTTTGGGTTGCTGATAGTATGGTAGTATACCATTCAGTGATTGTATATTGTCTGTTTGTAAAATGCATGTGTGAAAGAGAAAAATAATCATCTAGTCCTCTTGCTGCCAGTCCAGTACTGCCTGAACACACTTCTTCCTTCTGTCCCTGTGACTCAGACACATGGGCTTCTGCCCATCCAGTCCCTGTGTCCCTGTTTCTGAGTTAAGAATGTGCTTCCTACTCACTGAAAGCCACAAGAGTAGAGACGAAGTCAGATTCATCTTTACATCTTTCATGTCATTTTCTACCCATTTAGAAACATATCTGGGGGCGCCTGGGTGGCTCAGTGGGTTGGGCGTCCGACTTTGGCTCAGGTCACGATCTCGCAGTTTGTGGGTTCGAGCCCCGTGTGGGGCTCTGTGCTGACAGCTCAGAGCCTGGAGCCTGCTTCGGATTCTGTGTCTCCCTCTCTCTCTGCCCCTTCCCCACTCACACTCTGTCTCTCTCTCCTTCAAAAATAAATAAACATTAAAAAAAGAAAGAAAGAATAAAGAAACATATCCGTACATGGTTCTTTCTAACCTAAATGGGGTCACATTTTAAACATTAATCTTCAACTACAAGGCGAACCCCATGAGGGCAGGAACTTTGCCTGAATTGCTCCCTGCTGTATTTCTTGCATCAATATCAGTGTTTGATATATTGAGTGCTCAGTAAATATTCGTTCTATAACTAAAATGCATCAGTACATTGGTTTTCTTGCTTATAATGTCTTAGAGATCTTTCCATGCCAGCACATACATAGATCTATCGGATTCTTTTCAATGGCTGCATAGCAGTCCATGGTATCAGTGTACCATAATCAACACCCTACGGGATTTGTACTCTTTCCAATTTTTCATATTTTAAACAGCATTGTTATGATCACCTCTCTTTACATAAAATACACATGTATGCCAGTAATTCTTAGAGAAATAACTCCTGGAAGTGGACTTTATAGGGTCAAAGGGCACATACTTTAAAGATTTTGAAATATAGCCACCTGGTCCTCTTAAAAGACTACACCGATTTAGGGGCGCCTGGGTGGCGCAGTCGGTTAAGCGTCCGACTTCAGCCAGGTCACGATCTCACGGTCTGTGAGTTCGAGCCCCGTGTCAGGCTCTGGGCTGATGGCTCGGAGCCTGGAGCCTGTTTCCGATTCTGTGTCTCCCTCTCTCTCTGCCCCTCCCCCGTTCATGCACTGTCTCTCTCTGTCCCAAAAATAAATAAACGTTGAAAAAAAAATTAAAAAAAAAAAAAGACTACACCGATTTGTAATTCCAACATCAGGGTATGAAAGTGTCTTGTTCTCTATTGCCTTGCTAACCCTAAAGACTATTTATATGTCTTATTTGGCAAAATGTATCTTAGCCTCCCCCCCCCCCCCCATTTTTCAGGGAAAGGAAGGAAAGACAGACAGAGGGAAGGTGCAAAAAGAAGAAAAGAAGGTGGCATGTGAAGGAAATGAAAATATGCCTGGCTGGGTCCCCCAAGGAAAAAGGGACAAGACGTATTTTACTTGCTTTCATAAATTGTATAAGGTTAATGCTAAATCTAAAATCTTTCTCTGGCTAATGTTACTTTTCTCTGAAATACTTGTGGAAAGGTTGTCAGAACATAGAAAACTGTTACCAGGTAAAAAAAAAAAAAAAAGAGAAGGGAAATTGTCATTTAATTTCCATCATATTGCAAGATTATCCCCATACACGTGAGGAACACAACATTTTTCAAGGCATTTTCACATATACGGTTGCATGTAATATTCACGAGAATTCTGTAGGTGTGTGTTTCCATTAATAGTGATTCTGTGAAGCACAGAAAATCCAAGTGATTAGCCCGACATCACTCAGTCAAAGGCAATGACAAGACTTAACCCCCTACTTCTGGCTCTCAGCCCAGTTCTCTTTCCTGCAGGGTGTGCATGGTTGGTAAGCTGCCCTTGAGTCAAATGGGGTCCACAGAAGCTCATCAGGCACTTTTCAGTGAGCCTGTCTCAACAACACGCCTTCAACATATCGCTTGGAGCTGATCATGTTGACATTATATTATGGCTGTAAAGAGAAGATGGTTACTAAGAAAAGAGCTTCTGTGTGTGCACTTGACTTGAGTCTATCACATCTCAAATGGCACACAGCCTTTGGGATGATCACTGCTATCAATAAAATGAATACATATAGCTCTCAGACGCAAGGACTTCTCAACCTGGGATCCAGTTTTAAAAACAAAAAACAAAAATAAAAACGCCTGACTAGACTGTGTTCTCGAGAACAAAAATGATTTCATTCACCTTTGTCTTGCCAGTGTCTGGCATGGTGCAAGGCACATAAAAGGAGCTTAAGTATCCTTGGGGTAATTGCAATGATAGCACGCTCATGTTTAAAAACATAAAAAGCAATGAACTTCTCCAGAGTTGCAGAAGAGGAACACAAATATTTGCATAATGATTCTTGCATATATGCAGAGTCTCTGCGTTTCCTGAGAGGCGTGGAAGTGTAACAATTGAGAGCCGTGACCTCAAAGCCCAGATGTCTACAAAATTCTGTTCAAGGTAATCTAGGATTTCTCTAAAGTCCTTCCAGGCCCCACCCACTACCTACACTTCTACTTTTCTAGGAATTTGTTACAGCCACACCCCAGTGTTCAGGTACCGAAATCTCTGGTAGTGACCTGTTGCTGCCTAACAATTTCACCATAAAATCAGCATCTTAAAATAACAAACACTGATTACGTCACAGTCTCTGTGGGTCAGGAGTCCAGTGTGGTTGGCGGGGTGCCTCTGACTTGGGGTTTCTCACAAGGCCGCGGCAGGGATGTCAGCTGGGGCTGCAGTCATGTCAAGGCTCACAGGGGAAGACCCGCTTCGAAACTCGCGTGCTTGTCGACAGAACTCAGTTCTTCAGCGGTTGCCAGAGACAGCGGTTCCTTGCCATGTGGTCTTCCCTCAAAGCAAATGAGCCAGAGAGTAAGAAAGGATGCTCAAGACAGAAGGTACGGCCTTCTTGGTACCTAATCTTGGAAGCGCCACCCCATCACTTTTTCCACATTCTGTTTATTAGAAGTGAGTCACTAGGGACTAGCCCACACTCAAGGGGAGGAGGTGACACAAAGGCCTGGACACCAGAAGATGGAAATCACTGGGGGCCATCTACCACAAACCCTGTCTTACCACACATGCTTTCCACTCTTTTTTCCCTCTCTTTTTCCTGCCCTTCCTCTACTCCCTCCTTACTTCTTTCTAGCACTCCCTGTGAGCTGCACCAGGAGCTGGGAATACAAAGCCTGAGAACACTGAGTTTCCAGCCCCTTGGAGGAGAAAGACCCAACAAAATGTTTCCCAAGCTTCAGTCACTTACCCTTTGGCCATATGCACGGATTTCCTCAACTTTCTTTCCTTACTCCATGTTTTTCCTGTCTATTTGCCTGTAAAATATGACCTCATCCTAAACCAGTTCTTAATCCTGCCTGCCCATTAGCAGCACACAGGCAGGCTATTTCGCCTGCAGGTGAAGGAGGTGTGGTTAACATCCTGTAGGTCTTTCCACCACCCTACACCTGCTTTTTTACTACCCCCAGGTGGTCAGCGGCAGGCAGCTTCCCCGGGAGGAGACCCAAGCTCCAGCCCTCCAACCCGGTGGCTTCAAGCTCCGCCTGCTCCTTATTTCCCCTTCCCCAATCCCTCCCCACCCACCCAACCCGCACCGTCCCCAGCCCTTACCCCTTCCATTATCCAAGAGGCAGGACTCCCTTGCTTCAGGGAAAAGGTAGCTTCTCTGCTTCCTTAAAAAAGGGAGAATTACTGTGGGTACTTGTGACCCCCAGTGGTAGAGAAGGGAAATACATGCAGGGAAGTCTGAGAGGCGGGAAGGAAGAGGCTCTCACCGAGTCCCAGAGGCACCGCTTACACAGCGTACAGCAAGCGAAAGCAACACAGAGTATACAATGATAAAATACCTCTCCATCTCACCTCATGTTCCGAGCAGTTTTAATCACATCTAAGCAATCAGCTCCTCCACCAGTATAAAACCGACCAGCGTAAGATACCAATGTCCCTGCTCTGTCTCTATTTTGTCCCTAGTATTCTGGTGCATGATGTAGGAGTTGCTTCTCAAGCTACCCGAGTACCCGCGCTGGCTGAGAGGACTAATCTACGTCCCTGGGGGTCTGGGGTCCTAAGCTTCGGGAGCAAAGGCAAAACTATTTTGAAGTTTCACGTTTTATTATAAACACCTATGTGAATGTTGCATTCCAGTGCACCAATATTGCTATGTTTAACATAAAAATGGTATTTCACCCAAATCTCTGAATAAAATCAACTCTGTAGAAGGATACACCATTCTTTATGCAGCGCACCTTAGCCATTACCCCTGAGCCTCAGGGTCCCCAGTGAGAAGGGCACAGAGACCATGGTAACCCCGTGGGGCGGGGTCACTGCTTGCAATCCCAGCTCTCCTGTTTCCTGCGTGATGTTGGCAAATTAACTCACTGCTCTGAAACAGTTGTCTTACCAGTAAAAGCAGTTGTGAACCTGCAAGATCTGGAGAGAGAGAGAGCCAGAACCTCTGAGAAAGGTAATACCGTTGTCATTGTCTGCAGAGTGTTTTGCAAGTTGCCAAGAATTTCCTTGTGCTACTTTATTTTGACAGGCACCTTGATGTGAAAGGAAGAGAGCGGGCTTTGGGAGCCATAAACCTCAACATACACCCAGCTCTGCCACCGAGTGGCTCTGTGCTCTTGAACAAGTCACTTAACCTTTGAGAGCATCCACAGGCTCATGCAAGAAAGAGATGTGATAATGATGCTGAAGGTTATCGGGATAATTAAGTATAATACGTCTGTAAGGTGGGCAAGACACAATAAGTGGTAAATCTCCCTGGTGGCTGGAGGCTTCTGCAGTGGGTGGGTGAACACACCCGTTCTGCATTCAGACTGGTTCAGTGCTTACTAGCTAGGTGGCCTTGGGCAACTTATTTAACATCCTTGTGACTCAGTTGCCTCATCTGTCAAAGAAGGATGAAAATAGCAGGCTCTCAGAGGATTGTGAAGACACGATGACTTAGTATAAGACATGCTCACAGTAGTGACTGACTCATAGAATATTAAGGATCCCAGTAAGTATCCTCGTATAGTTGGCTGGCCATGTTATTGTCCTCCTCTGTTAGGGAAGCAGAGACTCAGAGAAGGTTCCCTCCATCAGCATGACTTCTCTTCCCCAAGTGGAAGATCTAGGATTTGAAACCAGATTTTGACTCCAGATCCAGTAATCTTTTCACTGTGCTCCAACAAGGTCTCCTGGGAGCAGGGGCTATGCATTTCACAGTAATTTATCCTCCACTGGAAGCTTTGAATCCCTGGGGTGACCCCTGGAGCTCAATACCTACACAGTATTCTCAAATATAAACAGCAAAGACTCTCGGGCTGGTTTTTTCCAGTTCATAAAATAATGCATTGTTGCTTCCTAGAGAGGTTGGGGAATAGACAAAAGCCCTGTGTCTAATGAAATCTCTCTCTGGAACTGAACGAGTCTCTCAGTTACCTTAAGATGCTATTGGGAGTCAACCTCATTGTTCTGGTACCTGCACGGGCCCAACAGAGTTACAAAATGTAAATGCAGAAAAAGATCATGGATTCGGAACTTAGGCCCCTGACCTCTTGTTAATCTATTCCATGTAGTAAACAGAGACTTCCTCATTTGGGCCTCACCGAACATGCTCTCCCCACTATTAACACCACCACCTCCCAACATCTGCCATTCTGTGTCCAAAATGTCAGGTCTTCTTTTACTGCAAAGCTCCAACCTGCCCTCCCTGCTGCTGTGTCCTAGCCCATGACCTCCCATTTACTTACTATGCAGAGAAAATGGAAGCCATGACTGGAGACACCATAACTTCCACAGACATCTCTACCATTGCACCAACCCCCCACCTCCTTGTCTGGCCCTGGAGAAGAGGGGTCTCTCCCAGCGCCATGTCTGGGGGCCATGCCTCCTTAGGAATGTACTCCATGTTGATTTTCCTTGCTCTCTCATGAAACTGCACATGTCCCTCTCCCTCTACTCAGCACTTGCACATGTTTCTGTCTCTCCCATCTTAAAAGCCAATGGAAACCTTCCTGAATTTCACACTTCCCTCCAGTTACTCCCTTATCCTTCTCTTCCCCCCTTGAACCCAGTTGTCTCCAGGGTTGCTCAAGTTCACGGCACTCCATGTCTTCACCTCTCATCCCCCACAACTCCCTCAGTCTGCCTCCCACCCTCACTGCACAGTCAATGTGGCCATCACCAAGGTCATCAACGAGTGACCTCTGTGTCAATTTATTCCTAAATTCAAGGTATGCATTGAAATATCTACTGTGCCGCAGACACGGTGCCCGTCACTGGCACCACAGTGTAAACAAATAGCAAAGATCTCTGTCTTCATGTGGTTTACCAGCTGGTCATGTAGGGAGTGTAGATCACATGTCAGGCTTCACTTTATTTCAGCTTCAGTGGAGGCAGGGTCACTCGCTTACTTTTGAAATACCTTGTACTGGGCATGATTTTTCTCAAATGGCTGATACATCTCATTTTCCTTTGGCTTTTTTTTTAATGTTTATTTAATCTTGAGAGAGAGAGCGAGACAGCATGAGATGGGGAGGGGCAGAGAGAGAATGAGACACAGAATCCGAAGCAGGCTCCAGGCTCTGAGCTGTCAGCACAGAGCCCGACGCGGGGCTGGAACCCACGAACCACGAACCGTGAGATCATGACCTGAGCCGAAGTTGGACGCTTAACCGACTGAGCCACCCAGGTGCCCCAGCTTCCTTTGACTTTTTAATTTTTTCATTCATTTTTTTAATCAATAAATTTTACTAAGGACCAAGTATGTGCCAGAGGCTCTTTTAGGTGCTGGGAAATTACAGTAATAAATAAAAAGATACAAATCTCTGCCCTCACAAAGCTTACACTCGAGGAGGAAGGCACATGGAGAGTGCTAGGTGTGAGTCAGTGTTATATAGGGTGATCAGAGTTGCTTCCCAGAGAAGGTGACATGGAACTAATATGGAGGCATCTGAGAGAAGAGCATTTCAGACAGAGGGAATATCCAGTGCAAATGCTCTGATGCAGAACGAGAGGGTGAGCATTTGACCATCAGGTGAGAGTAGTGATAGGGTGGAGGAAGCGTGTGTGCTGAATTGTGCAGGGCCCTGTGGTCCACCATGAAGACCTTGGCTTTCCCTCTGAATGAGCTGAGGGCTAATGGGGGATTTTGAGCCAAGGAGAGACATGATCTGCTGTGTTCCAAAAGGATCAATCTGACTGTCTTGTGGGGAAGAGGGATGATGGTGGCTTGGACGAGGATGATTTAGGTAAGAAGAAATTCCACTTCTACTTTAAAGACCTGGGGATAACGAGATGCACTTACCCTGTATCTGGAAACCAGTATTCCAATGGGACTCCTGTATCTCAGTGGTTCCAGCTGTGAAATGGGGATTATGGTCGTACCCAGCTTGTAGGGCTATAGTGAGGACAGAATGAAACAGTACATGGAAAGTGCTCAAACCTGTGTCAGAAGATCAGCGCGTATTTGTAATGATTCTTGTTATTTTACAGATAACCAAGTCTTTGGGGTGGCAACTGTAGTGATGATCTTTGCAGATTATAGGCTTTTGTTTTGCAGGGTCTTGCTCTGTTTAATCACCATCACAATCGATGGGAATTGTGGGTCTTTTATTTTCCCAGTCCAAACCCAAGGAGGCTGTGTAGTGCCCGAGTGTAGGACTCATAGATCTGCCTAGCCATAGCCCATGTGAGCCCAACAGAGAAGGGCGCATTTTCATGTTTTAATGGTGTTTGTGCCTGGGTGGCTCAATTGGTTAAGTGTCTGACTCTTGACTTGGGCTCAGGTCATGATCTCACGGCTTGTGGGTTTGAGTCCCACATCAGGCTCTGCACTGGCAGTGTGGGAGCCTGCTCTGGATTCTCTCTCCCTCCCTGTCTCTCTGCCCCTTCCCTGCTTGCATTCCCTCTTCCTCTCTCAAAATAAATAAGTAAAGTTAAAAAAAAATAAATAAATAAAATTGGCAGCAATAACTCTACTAAAAAAACCTTATTCTCCTGTTGATAAAATCAACAAGGATGAAAGGGGTCATTTAAATATTCCAGTTATATTCTTACTTCCCGCTATGGAAGAAATGGTATGCTATAGGTGGTATTCAGAAATCTGGGGATTTAAGGTTTGGGGACTTCTCTCGTGATTAAGCGCCAAAATATAAACAGGAGTGTGATTTGTTTCTTTATGAGAGATATTACCACCATGGGACTGCTGTTCTGTCCTATTTTTTCTATGCTCCACTATTTTCCAAAGCATATTCCTCAGTACATTATTCCACAAGTGGTTAATAGCGTGCTTCCAAAAAGGGTTCCCCAATCAAATGTATGTGGTGAACTCCAAGATAGGTTTTCTTTGCATAAAACCAGATTCTTGTAGAATCTAAAGCATGGATTGCTCTCTACACACCACTGATGAGGCCGCTATTCTATCCATACTAATGAAGACACAATTCTCCCAAGATTACATTTTTATTGGCTTCTCGGGCACTTAAAATGTACAGATTATTGCTCAGTTGGGGTTACTTCTCCAGAACATTAACCTCACCAATTACTAGTGAATTTTCTCATCCCTTCCTCTCCTTCAGTTTCCCTTTCTGAGGGTTAGAAAAATAGATTTTTCTCCATGTGCTGATGGTAGCCTTAACTCACCTCCCTAACCTTAGCCCCTGCCAAGTCTTCTGACTTTTCAGTGCATCACCAAATGTTGTGACCTTGACCTTTTCTACTTCATGACCATCCCTCTCAACACTCACTCTCTGCATAAAGGCTACAAACATTTATGGGCCTTGTTAAAATGCCACCTCATTCATTCAGTTGTTAAACACTGAGGACCTATCAGGAGCTGGGCATTGTGAGATCTGATTGAAGGGATCAATGAATGAATGGATTTACTCATCTCTGGGAGTTGGGGAGATCTGTTAAATAATGCATGGCTAGGTACTCTTATCTTTTAAGGAGAAAAGTGATCTATAAATCAGGGAACTGTTAAAGTATTTACATGTTGGTCCCATGAAAAAACGATAGAAGCCGTTTTCACTATAATACAAGTCCTGATAATTTGCATTTATATAGCACATTATTGGCGCAACAACTTTGTCCCTTTGAGTCGCTTCAGCTAAAGTTGTTTTGCTTTAATTACCTCACACAGAGCAACCATAAAATGATTGTAAAACAATTTGCAAGTATGTGTGTTATCCATAAATGCTAAATAACAGTTAAATGATCAACATACTCAGTGGAATCTGACATTTCTCGGGATAATATTTTAATTGTTCACCTGATGTAATGTCAACCCTAGAGCACTGACATCTGGATTAGGATAGATATGTGAGTGGGGTGGGGTGGGAGTGGAGAGCGTACTTGCCTTAGAAGCATCCCAGAGGAAGGAGAACCTTGTTTTATCTTACAATTTTTTTTTCTATATCTTCCTATCTCTCGGTAGACCAAAAGTTTTTCGAAAGCAAGCCAAAGTATTCACAACACACGTATGTATTCACGGGCTAACAGCATGAGTTCAAGATATATAGGTGCTTTAAATATTGACTAATGTATGGACACTGAATAGACATCCTGAGTACTTCATTGATCCTTCATTAATGGACTTGGTGCAAATCACTGTGAATGACATCTTGGAAACAGCAATGAAAAGGTCTGTCATGATCCCTGAACATCCATCAAATAAAGGAAGCCCTCGGCCATATTTACATAATCACTTTTCTCCTCCAGTGCTCTGGGTGTTATGTCTGTTCTTGCCAGCACAGCCGAGTTAAATTTTAAGCCCTCGGTCTCTACTCGCTGACTGTAGTTGCGTGTGGATCCCTCATGGGTTTGCTTCCAACTCCTTATCTGATTCTCCTAAGGACTGGTAGAGGGAGGGCAGGAATGGTTATCAGTCCTATTCTACAGGTGAAGAGCCCACCAGAGTATAAGTGGCTTCTGGAAAGTCACACAGTGACAAACGAGAGGCAGAAACTCAACTAAAATTTCCAGAATCAAAGGAAGGAAGGGTGCTCAAAGATATGGGACTTCTACGTACTGATTTTCCCTATATTACATGTTTCACAATGAAAAAAGTTAGAATTGGAAATAGGTACTTTCCCATTGCTGAATGAATGAATGAATGAATGAATTGAATTGAATGAATGAATGGGCAATTATAATGCTGACTTCCCTCTACTCACTTCCCAGACACTTGCTGTTTTCTTTTTCTTTTTAATTTTTTTAACGTTTATTTATTTTTGAGACAGAGAGAGACAGAACATGAACAGGGGAGGGGCAGAGAGAGAGGGAGACACAGAATCTGAAACAGGCTCCAGGCTCTGAGCTGTCAGCACAGAGCCCGACGCGGGGCTCGAACTCACGGACCGTGAGATCATGACCTGAGCCGAAGTCGGACGCTTAACCGACCGAGCCACCCAGGCACCCCGACACTTGCTGTTTTCAAAAGGAAACCCCCTGGGACATTGAACTTTAGCTACGTCCTTAGCATCCTCTTCTTACCTCGACTAGCACCCTCACCTCATCCAACTCCCTTCTCTCTCCCCTGGAAACACAGAGGAAAGGAGCCCCTGCTTCTCCCCCCTTCTTCCCCTGACAGACACTTCTCTGAGCAGGCCCCGAGGCTGGAGGAGGGCAGCCTTGACAATTTTAGTCACCATCCCGTGCCCCACACTGCCTCTGGGCTGAAGTTCAAAATCCACTCACTGTTGAATCTGGCCTATGATCCAAAGTGAATAGAGATTGGGAGATTTAAAATTAACTGTAGTCCTGGCAGAAAGAGAAGTTAAGCTACCTTTAGAGTACCAGAGGAGGAAAAGTAATCACGTAAATCTTACCAGGGGCTTCCATTGGTGGATGGATGCTTGCTCAGCAGAGGCACTTAGAGTCAAGTGAACCAGCAGGGGCTCCTGAGGGATTGTGCTCCTCCTGCCTGTGGACAGACCTCTGTATGCAAAAGCCTATCACGTGTAGGTGGGAGTGCATCCCCTTAGCTGACCTGGGATTTCCTGGAAGTGTAGGTCACTTTTGCAAGGTGCCGGGCACATAAATGTTTATGGACTCAAATCAGATTGAATCACACCTGAGCCTCAGTTTCCACATCTCAGATGAAGGTGCTGTACGAGAATAATGCCTAGGGAACTTCTAAAGAGGCAGCATGTTCTGGCTGGGGTAAGAATGGTGTTTTTAAAAAGGAACACATCTTCATTAAAATTTCATGCCACCCCACCCCCCACACTCCCACCTACATACTAGATGTGTGGTTTGAACAATTTGTTTTACTTCTCTGAGCGACCCTTAAAAGGTAGGTGAGGCAAAAATACTCATCCACAGCATCAGGGTAGGGGTTCAATAACACAAAGTGCTCAAGAAATTTTTCTTTAATGAATGATGCTTGGATAGTTCACAGGAAAAGCTTTGCATTTTCATGAGCCTTGGCCAGAACGTCCCACACTGCCATTTTCCTCTAAAGTTGTCAAGCTCCGGAACATAAAGGAAAGGACCCTCTTCTTTTGTCTCTGTTCCCAACCAGAGCCAGAGTTACTTGAGCAGAAAGGTCACTAATGCAGAGTCACTCCAACATTAAGTCCTTTGTTTCCTCTGGGGCTTTGACTCCAGCTCCTGGGTGGGGTGGGGGCTGAGTCCGTCCTTGTCTCCCCCTTTGGCTGCTGGCTCAGCGGGAGCAGATATCAGAGGTTGTCTCCTCTTTCAGGACAGCCACATAAAACGTGTTCTATGAATATTCGCTGCAAAGAAATGACCCCTTCCTACTTAGGATTTGATTTCCTATTTCTGCATGTCTGCAAACTGGATATCTCTTTATTCAGGTGATCAGACCCTGGGGAAAAGTTTCCTCTAGCTACTACTTGTTTGCACACTTGAAACTGGGATGAACTATGTCAAAACACTTGTTTAGTTGGAAAAATTCCATTTTATAAATTAGAATACAAGGAGCTGGGTCAGTAGAAGGAACCAGAAAAGGAATCTTCCACATACCCGCCTCAGCCTGACCCCTCGTGGAAGACACCCATAATCTAACCTAAACTCCCCCCAAAGAGAATGGCTTTATACCTACCCGGGACATGGAAGACAGATGCAGTAAATCCACTTTGTCCAAATTAGGTCTAATTCCACCGCCTACCAAAGACGGACTGCGGGTGGCTCTTCTGATTTGTTGATACTAGGTGTTAAACTTTTATCTTTAAAGTTCCCCATCGCTAACTCCAGTTTGTTTCAGTTGTCCCTTTTAAGATATACTGGTTCGGAGTGCCTGGATGGCTCGGCCAGTTAGGTGTCTGGCTCTTAATGTCAGCTCAGCCCATGATCTCATGGTTCATGAGATCGAGCCCCACATTGGGTTCTGTGCTGACAACGTGGAGCCTAGTTGAGATTCCCTCTCTCCCTGCCCTTCCCCCACTCTTGTTCTCTCTCTCTCTCTCTCTCTCTCTCCCTCTCAAAATAAGTAAACTTTAAAAAATATATCTACCTCTACTCACCACCTATCAAAGCACCACCAAGGGGCTTTGATTAATAGTTATGTTGATAGATAAACTAATGGATAAATGTATTTGCTTCATACCCCAAAATTGGAGACCTCTTTTAATCTTTTAGGAATTAATGAACCCTCCCAGTGTGGTGTTCTCCAAGGTCACCTCTCCCTGTGTTTACATAGTTGCCTGGCAAACACCTCTTGACCATATAACCTCATTTATCTCAGCAACTCCTCACTGCATTGTGCTTGTCAGTCTAAATGATTTTATTTCATCCTGTCTGAAGCCTGCATTATCGTCATTATAGATTCATTTCTAATCCTTAACTGTCCCATTCCAGAAACTCTGATGACTTTATGTTTATGAATTGTAAATACTATTTCCAATAAGCTGATAATGAATTGCCAGATCCCTCCAAATTTGTAAATAATGGGGATATTTCGCTAGCAACAGCCAATTACACGAGGCAGGAAAAGTCATTCTGTCAGGAACACTTACCCTTCAGCTTATTTCAATGTCAGAAAACCTCTTAATTCTGATTATTCCTTCAGTCCTGAGTCAGCCAAGACCACAGAGATACTATGTAAATGGCTCAAATGGAAGAAGGGTAACCATAATTCTTAATGAGGAGACAGTCTGGCTCAGAAGAGGCCTGGAAACCCAGAGACTGAGAGGTACCATCCTGTTTCTTCATTAATGTATTCTGTGACCTTGGGCAAATCATTTTGTCTCTGTGGAGGTGCTTCACCTCTCAGTAATATGAGTCTGGCAACGCAAGACGGGGAGAGGAAGGTAGGGCTAGGAAGTCCCAGTTATTTACGACTTGCCACGTGCCAGGCCCTGTACAGGATGATCTCATTTTATCCTCACTAGACGCAGGAGGTAGGTATTTCCCCCCACTTTACAGAGAGTGAAACTGAAGCTCAGAAAGACTAGTTCACGTAGCGGTCTAAGTAGGCAAGGCAGGATTTAGACTCAGGGCTGACTCCGTAGTGGCACTGTGTTATGTGCTTAATTTGCCTCTGTGCTTCTTCAAAGAGGCTGAATGAAATGTCATTACAGTGGCATGTTAAAACAGCACAGGCGGTGATCAGTTCAATTGCACCTGGTGGACAGGCTGCAGAGTCAGGGAGGGGCCCAGACTCTGACTCCCCAGAGCTCACGGCATAGTCCTTTGGGAGCTCCTTCGAAGGCTGGAGCCTGTCTTTGGGATAAGGGAGAAGATGTTGACCAAGTTGTGTTCCCAAGGGCTCCCATGAGCACTCATGGTCTCCCTCCCTTTCTTTTGATCCCCTTTCCACTGACATCAAATGCACATCAACTACACTGCTTGGCTGGGGCCCCCCCACCTCCCTCCATGACTGCTACATTATTAGCCTCCTAAGGGCCGCCCCCTCCAGTCTAGGTCTCCAGAGCTTCTCACCATGTAGTGAACGAGTAATTTTCCCCCTGAGGGCAATAAAGAGTAATCAAGAGATTTAAGCGGGGGATTACATAATTAGATTTACAGTTGAGGAAAATTAAATGCTGAGGAGTTAATGCATAATGATCTTTCCTCTTCATCCCTTTAGCCACCATTTTCTCTAATCCATTCCCTGACCTCTCTGCAAGTTGAGTATAGGACTGTGCTCAGCTGATTCCTCTGCCTGGCAAGCCCCCGCCCCCCATCACCTGTGGACCCTGACATGCTCACTGTCTAAGACCCCATGAAGCTTCTCTATGAAGCAGTCCTCACCTCCCCACATGCCTGAGGCTCTCCTGAACCAGCCCCACTGATAGCGTTCCTAGGTCTGTATCCTCACATCGAAATGTTTCTTGTGGTCTCTCTCCCTTACCGGAGTGTGAACCCCTCAAAGACGGGCTGTATTACTCCTAGTTGCATCTATCGTTCCCTGGGCAGAGACAACCAGTGGTTACTCCTAGGTGTAAGTGGAATGTATAAATGGGTTCAATAGGTCTGCCTCGTTCCTCCTAGAAGGTGACTGGGTGAGGAAAATATACTGATAGTGGGGAACAAGGACTTGCTGAACCTTTTGGAGAAGTATTTTATCACCTGAGACCTCAGATAATTCTGCAAAACGGGGAAAGGGAGGAATTTGATGTTTCCTAAGGACCTCACTTCTCTGACATTTTAGTTTCTTGGTTCTTTAGGAGTAAAGGTGGAAAATAATGACTTAAAAAATGAGCGAAGCAGACAGCGCTCAGGGACATGGCCCTTGTGGGACCAGGACCCCTGGAAGGGCAGACTCCTCAAAGGCTTCCTGTTCTCCTGGGCCCAAGTAGGAGCTGGGGGAAGGAGTGAGCGCTTACTGTGCATGACTGAGCTCTGCCAAGGACTTTCTAGGGGAAGGATGAGGACATACTTGGCCTCAGAGAAGGCTCCAAACAGCCACAGCCAGTCCCCATTCAGTCCAAGCAGCAGTCTCTTTAAGAGATCTTAGATGGCTGACTTGGAGGAGACCCAGAAGCGACTGCCATGTCACCAGGGGCCTGAGAGCTTCTCAGAAGAGAGGTCTTGACTGTTTCCTAATTTGGGCGTCTTCATCCTCCCGTATGGTGTTGGGTGCTGTATTCAGTAAATGCTAAATGGATGAAGAGCCACAACCATTCTGTACCTTAGTCTTGAGGGAACATCTGCACAAAGTCCGGTAATGTGCACATGTATTCTATATCTTATCCAGTCTTTCCCTTCTCCCACTCCCCACGCCCAGTAATCCTACTTAAAAAAGGATTAGTGGGCCTGGTCTACCCTCTCTTCATCCAAAAATCCAATCAATCAAGATAGGAGTCTTCTAAATTGGGACTGGGGTTAGGGAGTGGCATTTTTTAAACACTTGGCTCTGATTTTGGATTTGGTGGGAACCAGAAGGAGGAGGGTCCAGTGCTAGCTTTATAAAAGCAAGAGGCAAGACGTTGGGTATCGTCACAGCTGCTGTAGCTCTTGCTGGTCTTTGGATCTAGTTTGCTTCTTTTTCTTTAGAGGTGAGTTCTTGTAAGGAACAAACAAACTACAGAGCATCGGGGTCTTTTATGTTAGAAGTGAATCAGATGGAGGAGGGAATTGGGGAGGAGGGGTTGGTTGAGCCCTGGCCATTTGGGGAAGGCTCACTGAGGAGGAAGGATGAGCTAGGACTTCTTGGAAGTGCCCACCAGGGCCCTGGGACTAGTCCCAGCATGTGAGCCTGGGTAGGTTAGTTTTACTTTGCAGTTTATGCCTGCCATGTCTTAAACTCTGGACTAGGCACTGACGTGGAAAGGGGTGTTGGACCCAAGCAGAATGGAGGGAAATAAAGGAAGGAGGCAGGCTCGGAATACCTTGGCCTCACCCACTCCCACGGTCTGTCCAGTAGTGACTAGTGAAGCCGCACCATGGGCAAAGAGAAGACCCATGTCAATATTGTAGTCATCGGCCACGTGGACTCTGGCAAGTCCACCACTACCGGGCACCTCATCTACAAGTGTGGGGGTATCGATAAGAGAACCATCGAGAAGTTCGAGAAGGAGGCAGCTGAGGTAAGGTGCCTATTGTGTGTAGGAGTGGCTGTCCCCCTTCGCGGCGGGGGTGGGGGCCTCTAGGTTGCAGAGTGCAGAAAGCAGGGTGCACTCTGCGGTCTAAGGTGCCCTGAAGTTGGCTGTAATAAGCCGTTCTGCTCACCATCAATGCACTATCCTCCCCTCCCCTTCCCCAGATGGGCAAGGGCTCCTTCAAATATGCTTGGGTGCTGGACAAGCTGAAGGCGGAGAGAGAGCGTGGCATCACCATCGACATCTCCCTGTGGAAGTTTGAGACTAACAAGTTCTACATCACCATCATCGATGCCCCAGGCCACAGGGACTTCATCAAGAACATGATAACTGGCACATCCCAGGTAAAGTAGTACGCCCTCAGGCGCCTCCTTGGGCTCCTGGAAGGAGGAACTAAAAGCTCATTTGTGGGAGTAGATGAGTTTCACTGGGAGGCAGGACCTGGGGTGGTGCAGGAAAGTCCATGAATCCCTGTGGGGCCTTTTTTTGTAAGTTTCTGGGGGCACGCCCCTCAGCTTTACAAAGGGATCTGGGCCTGCCGAGCGCCAGCAGGCTTCCCGGCCCTGTTTGAGGCCCCCTGCCCCAGCCCCTTGTCCCGCCTGCAGGCCGACTGCGCCGTGCTCATCGTGGCGGGCGGCGTGGGCGAGTTTGAAGCTGGCATCTCCAAAAACGGGCAGACCCGCGAGCACGCGCTGCTGGCCTACACGCTGGGCGTGAAGCAGCTCATCGTGGCAGTCAACAAGATGGACTCCACCGAGCCCGCCTACAGCGCCACACGCTTCCAGGAGATCACCAAGGAAGTGAGCGCCTACATCAAGAAGATCGGCTACAACCCGGCCACCGTGGCCTTCGTGCCCATCTCCGGCTGGCACGGCGACAACATGCTGGAGCCCAGCGGCAACGTGAGTGCGGGGTTGGGGGGGTGAGGGTGGGGGGCGGAGCAAGGTGCAGTCAGTCCTGGAGGGGGCGCTCCGGGACCTGTGCCCCAGACTCACGTGCGCTCTACCTCTCGGCAGATGCCCTGGTTCAAGGGCTGGAAGGTGGAACGGAAGGAAGGAAATGCCACCGGGGTGACTCTGCTGGAAGCTCTGGATGCCATCCTCCCGCCCACTCGCCCAGTCAACAAGCCCCTGAGGCTCCCTCTGCAGGACGTGTACAAGATTGGAGGTGAAGGGGCTGGGTGGGGCGGAGAGGAGACCTTTCACTCTGCAATTCGGAAGTTAGGAATGAGCTCTGGTGTCTGACTGCCAGGGTTCAAATCCTGACTTAATCCACAGCTTCTGAGCTAGGACAACATGCAAAGGCACCCAGCCTTTCCAGCTAATGCCATAGGTAGTTTAAATAGCTCATGATCCGTGCAGTGTGTCATTCTAGTTCCACAGGTGGCCCTTTGTCCTCGAATGCAGAACCAAGCGGCCCCCCAAGAAGCCTGTTCAAGGCAGGGAGAGGTGTGTGGGACAGCTCTGATTTCCCTTCCCTTGGATAGGCATTGGCACTGTGCCTGTGGGCCGTGTAGAGACCGGCTTCCTGAAACCTGGGATGGTGGTCACCTTTGCCCCCACAAACCTCACCACAGAGGTCAAGTCTGTGGAGATGCATCATGAGGCCCTGTCTGAGGCCCTGCCCGGTGACAACGTGGGCTTCAACGTGAAGAATGTGTCCGTAAAGGACATACGCCGTGGATATGTGGCTGGAGACAGCAAAAATGACCCCCCCATGGAGGCTGCCAGCTTTGTGGCACAGGTGAGTGCCCAGGATGCCAAGAACCTTAAGGGCACTGGCATTGGTGGGAATACTTCTTACCTTATGGATCAGCTCTGGTTTCTTAGGCCCCAGGTTCATGAAGATGTGGCCCCAGATCACGTGCCATGTTTCTTACAAATTCTGTCCTACTCTCGGGCCAGGTGATTATCTTGAATCACCCCGGGCAGATCCATGCTGGCTATACCCCAGTGCTGGACTGCCATACAGTTCACGTCTCCTGCAAGTTTGCCGAACTGAAGGAAAAGATTGACCGGCGCTCAGGCAAGAAGCTCGAGGACAACCCCAAGGCCCTGAAGTCAGGTGACGCAGCCATTGTTCAGATGGTCCCCAGCAAGGCTATGTGCGTGGAGACCTTCTCAGAGTACCCACCTCTAGGTGAGCCAGGGATTGCTACGGAGTCTTAGGAAGAAAGCTTTTATCTCCTGTGGGCAGGGTACAGACTAAAGAGCATTTCCTTACATATCACTTTCCAGAAACCTCATTCTTCATCCCTCTTCCAGGCCGTTTTGCCGTGCGGGACATGAGACAAACAGTGGCTGTGGGCGTTATTAAGGCTGTGGATAAGAAGTCATCTGCTGGCAAGGTCACCAAGTCAGCGGCAAAGGCCAGCAAGAAGTGAGGCATGCGGTTTCCTCAGCAATCTTCCACTATAAAAGCTACTGAAAATTCTATGTATTTACCGAATGAGATTAATAAAACTGAAGTAGCTGTCCTGGCTCCTGGTTTCTTCTGAGGAGGTAAACAAGGAAGCTCTAGGTACACGAATGAACTATAGTTTAAAGCCCATTGACTTCCAGGACACCTGAGAGGCTCAGTCGGTTAAGCGTTTGACTGTTTCAGCTCACAGTTCGTGAGATCGGAGCCCCGTGTTGGGCTCGCTGACAAGCGCGAATTCTCAGCTGCTTGGGATCCTCTCTCCCTCTCTGCCCCTCCTCAACTTGTTCTCTCTCTCTCTCTCTCTCTCAAACAGTAAAAAAAGATAGTGCCCACTGGCTTCAAAGCACTTACGCCCTGGGTTGTGAAGACGATTCAGGGTCCTGTCCCTCATTCTCAGGCAGGGCT
This sequence comes from Acinonyx jubatus, assembly GCF_027475565.1. Taxonomy (NCBI): domain Eukaryota; kingdom Metazoa; phylum Chordata; class Mammalia; order Carnivora; family Felidae; genus Acinonyx; species Acinonyx jubatus. Next base: position 73,388,854 of record NC_069390.1, on the reverse strand, counting down.
CCATCCTGTCCTTTCTCATTTCCCTCAAACTTAATCGCTTCTGACCTGTTCTCCCTGTGGGGAAGTTGAATTGTTCTGGGATGTGAAAAGTACACTTAACAATGGCGTAGGACAGGATCCCAGTGCCAGTGGGTCAGTCCAGCACTGCTGTGTGGTTCCTGGTACTAGTGGCTTTATTACCCAGAACCCTGATAGAAGAGTAAACATCAAGATCACTCAGCCAAGAATGGGGTGGGAACCCCCAAGCCACTCCTTTGGAAGCTTGGGCTCAAGCTGCTGCCCAACATGTTAGTCTGGGTCAGGTCAATATTAATATGCCTAGAGGGCAAGGCGTGAAGGGATATAGTTTTGTGGTCTTTGCTTCCTAACTTCATGAACGCAACAGGATAACATCTCATGGACCTTAAGCTAAATTATGTGTTCTTTTCAACATTTGCTGGGAGTCAGGTCCCCAAGGTCTGCCAGTGGTAAACGTTCTTTATCCATTTATTAAATACTGGCCTTTCCCGTATGTGAGATGCTGCTCTCACCCCATGGACTTGACCTAGTTAGAGGCAGAGGCAACTATCAAATGGTGAATGGTAGAGCTGGGGAGTAGACCACGAAAGACACACAGTAAAGGCTATATTCCAACAATGCAAACAAGGTGGTGACTTGGACCAGGCTGGTAATCATGGGGTTAAGTGGTAAGTTCTGGAAGTATTTTGTAAAGGTTCTAAAAGTACTTACAAGCTGATGCATTTCTAAAAATTGAGTGGACGGTATGCAGAAGGGAAGTCAGTTGACATCTGGGTTTTTGGCCTGAGGGATTAGAATGGTAGAGCTTCTATGAGAATAGAGGTGGATTGCCAGCTAAGATGCTGGTGTGAAGAGAAGGGAGAGGCTAAGATGGTCAGGGGGGGAGTCCTCCAGACATGGAAGTACAATTCCTTGCCCATAAGCATCCACTTGGAGGTTCCAGGATAGGCATGTGGACCCTGCCTGCTAGAAGGAAATAATCAACTGTGTGATTGCAATCAATCCTTTATCAGAAAAACCATTAGTCTTACAAACGTGGAGAGTGCTCGTAAAACGTGTCAGGGCCTGGAAGGACTGTAGAGTCCTTTTTTTTTTTTTAACAGCTTAAATTACAGTATAGTTAACATACAATGTTATATTTCAGGTGTACAATGTCATGATTCAACAATTCTATACATTACTCGATGGTACTCAGTACTCAGTAAGGGTGTTCTTAATCCCCTTCACCTGTTTCACCCATCTACCCACCTACCTCCCCTCTGGTAGCCATTGGTTTGTTCTCTATAGTTTACAGGCTGTTTCTTGGTTTTTCCCTTTTCTTGGTTCATTTTGTTTCTTAAACTTCATATATGAGTGAGATTTAATACCTTCTCTGATTGACTTTCTTCACGTAGCATTAAACTCTAGATCCATCCATGTTGTTGCAAGTGGCAAGATTTCATTTTTTTTTTTAATGACTGAGTAGTATTCTATTGCATATAAATACCACATCTTTATCTATTTATCTATCAATGGACAGTTGGGCTGCTTTCATAACTTGGCTATTGTAAATGATGCTGCTATAAACAGGGGTACATGTATCTTTTTGAATTAGTGTTTTCATATTTGAGTAAATACCCAGTATAGAATTACTGGATCACGTGGCAGTTCTATTTTTAACTTTTTGAGGAATCTCTATACTGTCTTCCACAGTGGCTGCACCAGTTTGCGTTCCCACCAACCGTGCACAAGAGTTCCTTTTTCTCCCCATCCTCGCCAATACCAGTTGTTTCTTGTGTTTTTGATCTTAGTCACTCTGATGGGTGTGAGGTGATATCTCATTGTGGTTTTGACTTGCATTTCCCTGATGATGAGTGATGTTGAGCATCTTTTCACGTGTCTGTTGGCCATCTATCTGGATGTCATCTTTAGAGAAATGAAATACCCATGTCTTCTGCCCATTTTTTAAATTGCATTATTTGTGTTTTTGGGTGTTGAGTTATAGAAGTTCTTTATAGATTTTGGATACTAACTCCTTATCAGAGATGTCATTTGCAAACATCTTCTCCCCTTCTCCCATTCAGTAGGTTGTCTTTTAGTTTTGTTGATTGTTTCCTTTGCTGCTCAGAAGCCATAGATGTCCATCTATACATATAGCTATTCTCAGTAGTTTACTTTTGCTTTTGTTTCCCTTCCTCAGGAGACAGCTCTGGAAAGAAGTTGCTTTGGTTGATATGAGAAATTACTGCCTGTGCTCTCTTCTAATACTTTTATGCTTTTAGGTCTCACATTTAGGTCTTTAATCCATTTTGAGCTTATTTTTGTGTGTGGTGTAAGAAAGTGGTCTGGGTTCATTTTTCTGCATGTCGCTGTCCAGTTTTCCCAACACCATTTGCTGAGGAGTATATCTTGAAATCTGGGATTGTGATATTTCCAGTGTTCTTCTTTTTCAAGATTGCTTTGGCTATTTAGAGTCTTTTGTTCCATACACATTTTAGGATTGTTTTAGCTCTGTGAAAAAAAAATGCTGCTGGTATTTTGATAGGGATTGCATTATATACGTAGATTGCTTTGGGTCGTGTGGACATTTTAATGATATTTGTTCTTCTAATCCATGAGCATGGCATATCTTTCCATTTGTTAGTGTCATCTTCAATTGCTTTCATCAGTATTTTCTAGTTTTCAGAGTACAGGCCTTTCACCTCTTTGGTTAAGTTTATTCCTAAGTATTTTATTATTTTTGTTGCAATTGTAAATGGGATTCTTCTCTTGATTTCTCTTTCTGCTGCTTCATTATTAGTGTATAGAAATGCAACAGATTTCCACGTATTAACTTTGTATCCTGTGACCTTACTGAATTCATTGATCGGTTCTAGTAGCTTTTGGTGGAGTCTTAAGAGTTTTCTATATATAGTGTCATGTCACCTGCAAACAGTGAAAGTTTTACTTCTTCCTATGGAGCCCTTTCTGAAGCCAGGTTGGGAATATTACTTCCTGCCCTTCCCTGAGACTGTGATGTCCAAGATTTAGACTAAGAGTGTAGTGGCCTCTTCTCACCGATCAATAACGTTACCTGTCCATGCCTGTCAAGTTGGTTCCCTCTCAAGTGCAAATACCCAGGGAAACCCCAGGCCCGGCACAAACCTGGAAATAACAGGATGGCCTATCAGAGCTGTCACCGCATCAGGCATCAAGAAAGTCACCTGTCTGCAGGCTGAGAAACCTGTCAAATGCCAGCTGTTGTCAGCACAAATCTGCTTAATGGGACCTGGACCAAGCTTTGGAGCACCTCAAGCCTGTCAGTGTCATCAAAGACCACCCCGCCTGGCTTGGGGAAGCCAGACGTGTTCAGAAGGTGCTATGGAGATAGAATGCAGATCGCCCACCCCCTCCTGCTGCCTGTGCAAAATGGCCAGTCCTTTCTGTCCTTCGAAGTCTTTATTAAGAATTCGACGAATCACAACCGCAGCTTTGCTTCAAGTGATCAGGCAGCTCAAGTTGCAACTTTGCAGCGTGTGGGTCCCTGATGCGTACTCAAGAAATACTTGTTGAATAGTGAATGAATGTCAACATGTCTGTTGAAAGAAGTGAATGACTGTGGATGCCAATTTACTCTCAGTTCTCAAGAATAATCATGCTTGTTTCTCAAGAATGCCTTAAAAAAATCAGTTTGAAAAGAAAACTAAAAATATCATGATGAACCCTCCCAAGTACTATGTTATGTTCGCTACTCAGTAATTCCTCACTGAGGTGGCAGGAAATGCTGCGGGTCGTAGAGGGAACCTCGTCCCGCTAGAAACCCCAAGAGCGCTTCTGTGAGCACTGCCAGAGCTGGCTGAGGCTTTGCGCTTGACCCTGGCTGTAGCAGTGCACCAGTATGTGAGAGCTCCGGCGTTTTACCTGCAGAGTAAGCCTCCTGGTCTAGGACCCCCTCACTTAGTCCTTAACACAAAGTTGCAAATGGATCTAATAATTGGTCAGTCACAGTTATTCGGTTCTTTGTTGGCAGGTATGGGGGGCCTCCCCTTGTTGGATTTCCCCGCGCCTGGTCCTGAGACAGGTTGGTACAATGGAGCAGGCCTCGCACGGAATTCTCCCGCACGTACACCTGTTAGCAGGCATCGAACAGGCATGCGCGCCTGCCTTACACTGAAGTGCCAGCAATCTGTCCTTGTCTTTCCTGACAAGCACCTTGCACGCAGGCAGTAGGCTTCAGCTAGGCTTTTAGTGGGGGACAGAATCCCCCGAAAATGACTCAATATAGGATAGAGTCCCTAGGCCCTGGCTGCCACTTCAAAGGGTAGAGGCTGTTGGGCTCACCTGTTCATCCAGGAAGGTGCCTAGGTAATAGCTCCTGTCAACTTCTACATCAGCTCTACCGGTTTCACCACTGAAAAATCTTCACTAAACTCCCTTACGACAAACAACAAACTCTGGTGCTAACTGGAGATAGATAAGGGTGAGCCTGACTTGCCTGAGGCTCCTGGTAAGAGCCATTTCCCCTGCCCTCCAACCACTTCCACCTGCCGCGGGGGCTTCGGAGTACTCGATCGAACATTAAATAACCATTTCTAGCGTGTGCAGCCCCAATTAGGTTCCTTCAGACATTAAACAGCCACCTCTACTCTGTAGAATAAAACTATCCTACAGACCACAAATCACATCAAAACACTCTGAAGTCCTTGGGCACCCCCTTTCCTGGGAGGTCATGCTGCCTAACCCAGCCCACATATTTCTTTACTCATCTTGTCTTTTACCAGATGTTCATTGAAGACAAACATGGCCGAGCTGGATGGAACACTTAGTCCTGCCCACCCACATGTCATAGTCTGGCAAGGAGAATAAGTAAATAGAAAACTATAATATGATGCGAGAAATCTATGATATGGCTAACTTCGGGAGGCTATGGAAGAACATAAGGGCAACAACAGAGATTGGGAAATCAAAAAAAAAACAACTTCTTGAAAATACTGTACTGACCTGAAAAAACAAAACGGCGTGTACAAAGGCCCAGAGGGGAGCAGGAGGGCAGTATGCCGGTGTGCAGATTGGGAATGCTAAGGTGGGCAGGTCTTGATGTGATGAAGGCAGAGAGTAGCCATAAAGTGCTCATGTGAATGCTTTTCTTCTAAATGAGAAATGCAGGCTTTGAACTGACTGAGATACTCACGTTGGGCCCTAACATGAGAAGCCCCACAGTGACTACACATGACCTGATTACTTCCATTTGCTGGGAGGTGGTCGAGGTACCCTGCCACTTTCATTAGGGCTGAGAGGGCCTCATAGTGAGGGCATCATGTCATTGACATGGAAATAAGTGATCAAGACTCTACCAGACTGAGATGGTCCCTTCCCTTGATGGAAGCTAAATTGAAATTCTAAAATGACCCAATTGTCATTTGTCTGAACACAATTGATTTCTTCTGGTTCTATTAAACCAAGGCCCAGATTCCAGAAACAGAAATCCAAGCTGTCATTGCCCATTCATTGAAACAATTGGTATTTTGGCATTGTAGGGAGATGTGCCGGCTCATGTTTACAGAGCTGTTTGCATTTGATGACAACACAGTGCCACGGAGAGAAGTCACCCTACGGAGAAATCTGTTTTCCTTCCGTTCCAAAAAGAAAGCTCTTACCATATCAGACAGAAGGAGCATGGCCAGCATTCGGAAATAGCAGTAGGCCCTCAAAGAGAAATCTGCCCTCCTCTTATTTACCCAGAGGCCACGTGGGGGTGGAAAATATTTTCAGAGGAAGAACTTCATACCTTCCTCACTTACATTCCCATTTCCCATAATTAGCCAAGTCCTAATTATTCCCTGTATTGTCTCTGCCACATTAGTTTTGAGAGACAATGGTGTGTGAGACAATGGTGCATAACTCAAACACAGGGCCAATCTAAATGAGAAACTGGCGGAGGGCTCCCGAGACGATTGCATTATTCATGAGAAGACATCAGAACAATTGGAGGATAGCGTTAGATTTTAAATCACAGCAGCAATTACAAGACAATTATCCGAAATGGTGTAATTGCCGCAGCTCCAGGGTGTGGGGCACACCCCGCACAGCGGCTGTGCCACTTTCTTATACTGTGACGAACACTGGGGTGTTCATTGTAAGAGGAGATCGTACACAAGAAAACATTTGTGTTCCTCCCTTTACGCCACATAAAGCTGGCAATCAGAGCCTCAGTGAAAAATGGAGGCTGAGACCACACTCAAGTCTTTGAGGATCCCTTGCCTTGCTTACTCCCAAATAGGCTGCTCTCGGGTATTTGAGCCTGTCCTTGTGTGACTTTCAATCCAAGCATAGAGGCCGAATCTTACTTTTTCAGCCAAGGACACCCTCTATGAGGCAATGGGAAGTCACTTGCTCCGCAGGCATCATACTGGGGTTTACTCACCATTCCAATATGTAGGGGCACCTGGGTGGCTCAGTCGGTTGAATGTCTGACTTTGACTCAGGTCATGATCTCTCGGTTCGTGAGTTCAAGCCCTGCATGGGGCACGCTGATGTCAGCACAGAGCCCACTTTAGATCCTCTGTATCCCTTTCTCACTGCCCCTCCCCCACTTGCACTCCTTCAAAACTAGATAAAATATTTAGAAAAACACTTACTCTTCCAATGCTTAGTGACAGCATAATTTAGTATCTGCTGTTATAGAGGCAGCTACCATGTACTGAGGGCGTAAGACATACAACATACTTTTCATGTCTTATTTCACTTAAACTCAGTGGGTCTTGATTTTCTTTGTACCATTTATTCAACAAATATTTATCTATCCGGCATCTTCTTTTTATCAGGCTCTGTTGGGTTGTATCAATGACAAAAGAGCCCTGTCTTCTTAGAGTCTACCTCATGGACACAACGTACTGTCTACAGCACCAGCTTGGCCAAATGTAATCGGTATCAAAACATTGTGTCTCTTCTAATCTCTCTTCTTTTCTTCCCCTTCCTTTCCTCTCTCCTTTCCTTCTCTGCTGTCTTTGCTTTAGAACTCTGAGTCTTTCAACTCCACAAACACTTCTTAAGCATCTATGTGACAATATCCAACAATATCTAAAATGGGTATATGCTTTGATATGATAATTTCACTATTAGATCTCTATTGTACAATATACTTGCACAGGGTTGCTAAGATATGTTCCGCAACATACACTACAGTGTTGTTTGTGACAGTTCCAAACTGCAAATTATGCCACATATCCATCAATAAGAGGACCATCAATAAGAGTAAATTAAGGTGCTTCCATACATATTACGCAGCTGCTAAAACAATGTATTGATTACAGGAAGGAATCCAGGGACTCCCGTGAAGTAGAAAAGGCGAGTTTTAGAACAGTTGGATCCCATGTTTGTATAACAAATTTCACACATTTATATTTACACTTCATTATAGAAAAAAGGCTGGAAGGATATGCGCCAAGCGATTACATTTGAGATCATTATTGTATATTATTATATATCGGGGAAGTTATGTTGGGAATAAGAAAGAGTTTAGCTTTCTTCATCTTCTGATTTAAAACATGCATAGATTACTTAAAATAAAAATATTTTTGGTCAAACATTATTTTGGCAAAATATTCTTTTCTATTTTAAATATTTTATTATTTTTTTACATTATTTTTTATTTATTTTTTTTTTTACATTTATTTATTTTTGAAAGACAGAGAGAGAGTGTGAGCAGGGGAGGGGTAGAGAGAGAGGGAGACACAGAATCAGAAGCAGGCTCCAGGCTCTGAGCCACCCAGGCACCCCGATTTTATTTTTATTTTTTTTAATTTATTCATTTATTTTGACAGAGACAGGGCACACAAATGGGGGAAGGAGTAGAGAGAGAGAGAGAGATTGAGAATCCCCAGCAGGCTCCACACTGCCAGCGCAAAGCCTCATGTGGTGCTCAAACCCATGAACCGTGAGATCATGACCTGAGCTGAAATCGAGTCAGATGCTTAACTGACTGAACCACCCAAGCACCCCTTTAGAGATTTTGTTTTTAAGTGATCTCTGCACTCAATGTGGGGCTTGAACTCACAATCCCAAGATCAAGAATTGCATGTTCTACTGACTGAGCCAGCTAGGCACCCTTCAAATACTATTTACTGAAGGTGTTTTTGGATAGGATTAACATTTAAATCAGTGGACTTTGACTAAAGTAGATTACAGTCCATAATATGGGTGGGTCTCATCTAACCAGTAGAAAGCCTTAACAGAACAAAGACTTACCTCCCCAGAGCAAGAAGGAATTCTGCCAGCCAATTGCATTTGGACTTGCACAGCAACTCTTCCCTGAGTCTTCAGGCTCCTGGCCTATCCTACCCCACCTCATAAAACTTTGGACCCACCAAACCTCCACAACCACATGAGCCAATTCCTCTGGAGAAAAGGTATGTAGATTTGGAAAGCATCCATTCCTTGTGACCAACAGGGGCTAGGCCCTAGTCTCCAGGTCTCCCAAGGCCTCTCATTCTCTAAGACCCTCCCACCCTAGTGGACAGGCCCACCATCTGGGGATGTCCAGGGGAAGGGGGTGCAGGTGAAGGATCCCCACCTCCTCCCCCATTTGGTCTCCAAACTTAGAAGCTCTATCTTCCTTGAACTCATCAATGGCCCTCAAATATACAGAAAGTAAGACAAAAAGAAAAATAAAAAAGAAAGCAAATCATGAAAAGTTAAATACGATAACTTTGTAAAAGCAAGAAAAATATCTAAATACACAGAATGAAAGAATAAGATATGAATATAAAAATGATGTCAACACTGTGATTACAGCTGCAAAAAATTATGCAAATGAATGGCTGAATTACTGTATTACTGTAAAGTAATAATGGAAAAGAAAATAAATGGAAAATAAAAACAGAAATCACTAGGGTTGTAGAAGTATGGAGAGTTCTCCTCTCCCCCCAGCAAAAGCTTATTTAGTATTGCTTTTGTTGCTTGTCAGTCAAAAAAATGTCAATCAAAATGGAAAAACAGGTGAGATCTTTTTTTCTGAAGAAGACAGAGTTGTTTATCTTTGCTGGGCTTGTTTCTTAACGTCTAGGCCTCCTTAAATTTTTTTTTTTCTAAATATGTATTTATTTTTGAGAGAGAGAGAGCACGTGTGCACATGTGCACCAGTAGGGGAGGGGCAGAGAGAGAGGGAGACACAGAATCCAAAGCAGGCTCCAGGCTCTGAGCTGTCAGCACAGAGCTCGACATGGGGTTCGAACCCACCAACCGTGAGATCATGACCTGAGCCGAAGTCTGACGCTTAACCGAGTCACCCAGGTACCCCTTGTCTAGGCTTCCTTGAACTGAAGCTAGAATCAGCGTGCACAACACTTCTATCGGCACCTAGTAGAGGGATCTCATTTAAATGCTGCCCCAGTTCTGCAAGGCAGATATGGTTTGTTAACATGAGTTTTCAAAATCTAAGGGTCAGCAGAGTTAGTTTCTTCTGGAGTTTCTTTTTCTTTTCTTTTTTCTTTTCTTTCCTTCCTTACTTTCTAAGTAGGCTTCATGCCCAGCACAGAGTCCAACTCTGGGCTTGAACTCACGACCCTGAGACCAAGATCTGAGCTGAGATCAAGTGTCGAAGGCTTAACTGACTGAGCCACCCAGGTGCCCCTTGTCCTGGAATTTCTGAGGGAAAATCTGTTCTGACCCTCTCTTCTAGTTTCTGGTCGTTCTGACAATCCTTGGGCTTCCTTGGCTTGAGACCTGGCACTTCAGTCTCTCCCCACCTTCAGATGCATGTTCCCTTGTGTGTGTGTCTGTGTCTGTTTTCCTCTTCTTATGAAGACAATTGTTATATCGGAATAGTGGCCACCGAATCCAGTACTGCTTCATTTTAACTTGCTTATATCTGCCATGAGCCTATTTGCAAATAAGGTCACTTTCACAGGCTCCCAAAGCTAGGACTTTAACATAGCTTTTTAGGGAACACAATTCAACCCACAACAGAGGAAGTCACACCGAGTCTCTCTGAAACCAAAACTATGCTTTGGGTGAGGCCCTCAGAAATTTTGAGAGCACAATTAAAGTAGGGATATTACAGGTTCAAAATGAGGCAATAGATATTTGGAAAATTACCGTAATGGTCTGCAAATGCGTATTGAATAACTGATGTGGTAATAAAAAGCACGAGAAGTACACTTGGAAATATTTAAATAGGCAATGCCTGAAATAATGTGAAAAATGGGTAATTGAAGAGCAGTGGGTTGCAGCCTGTCTTCTGTGAATGCTGGGTTCATCAAAAAGTGAATTCAGCTCTTCATTTTTAACTCTATGAGTACTAATTGGAGACTAAAAAGTGTTGACAGCCTCTTCCTGTCAAAGAAAATGTAATTTGTTGGTAATTTGACCTTGCCTCCATTATATATATAGGAATAATTTATTCATCTCCCTGATCCCAGTACATAACATCAAATAATGCAATAGAATCACACACACACACACACACACACACACATACACACTCACACTAATTACAAAGGGCAGCTTAGTGTTAAGACTCAAGAATCAATTGTAATCTGTACATTTTTCTCTCAAGTATTTTCCAGCTCTGACAATCATTTCCGTGATTCAGATTCAATCACGTGATCCTGATTTTTGCTGGAAAATCCAAATCAAAAGAAACAGTTTAATTTGCTGACTGCACTGTAGGAACGTTGCTCGCCACATTACCCAAATTTCAAATCTATGCCACACGATGGGAAAATTAAATTTTCTCATTGTTAAAGATAATCAGAATAATTCAGCAGCATGCCTCCAGGTTACGGTTTCTCTAATTCCCTTGTACCCTGAATTCTTGATTAATTATATTCTGAGACATGCAAAAAGTCCCTTTGTGCTGAGAGCCCAAGCCTTTTTCTGTGTTAGGTGACTTATTTACACGGTAAATCTTATCATGGCCTTTCAGTTTTGTCCCCAAAGTTGTTGCCCTTTTGGTCATTTTAATCTCATTCCTCTCAGAGCCAATTTCCGACCACTTAGAACTAGCATGCCCACTGTTAGTCTTTCCACACACCAAGGTCTTATCACCTGTCACCGAATTCCTTTGTGACCCAGTTAAATGCTATTTCTTTCTGGGTCACAAAAATGATACAGCCTTAAAATCTCTGCCTCAAGAAGTAGGACCCGGGATTGATCAGGGACTCAACTTCATCAGGAAATGCCCGGACCAGACGGGAAAGATGAAGAACCTCCGTACCGATAGGTGTCCGCATCAAAGCCCCCATCTGTGCAAAACACATTTATTTAAACAAGATGCTTGATAATGTGCCGAAGAGTGTTCTCAGAAAGCATGACTCCAGAGAACACCTGAGCTTGAACGCAAATGATTTTTCTTTTATATTAATAGTTTTAATCATTCTGAACTGAACTGTTTCTCTAGTAGCCAGATGAGATGGGCCCCCGGAAATGATTAAAGCGCCTTCTGTGCAGTGGAACCTGAATGAAAATAGGAAAAATAATATGTGGCTACCATTTGAGCGCTTGTTATTTTCCAGACACTGTACTAAGCTCTTTGCATGAATTGCATTCCTGTTTCTTATAACCTACCTATCTTATAGAGTAGGCAACTAAAGTACATAGAGATTAAGTAACTCACTCAAGTTCACACTAGGCTAGTGCATTAGAGTCTAAGTCAAAAGTCTTGCTGTGCTTCCCAGACATTAATGTGCATTAATGGGTCTGGGACTCCGTATTCTAACACGCTGGGGAGATCTCTGGTGAGATCACTGGTGAGAACGATGCTGCTGGTCTGTGGACCACAATTTGAGGAGCAAGGCGGTAGACCCTAACAGCCTCCAGAGTGACACATGATGGTTCCTCTGAATGTTCCTTCTGTGCTTTCAACTGATGCAAGCTCATATGGAAAGTCACCTTTTAAGGATTCCTTTGAGCTTTTCTATAGCACAGAGATTAGACAATTTCAAAGCTAAAAGTTGTGGAATAATGATGGTTCAGACATGGCCTGATGTTATAAGGACATCAGCATTCAGTCTCTATAGAAACTGCTTATGTTTTCCTTGGTAAAAGGAAATGTCCTAACGTAGGGTCTGAGAGCTGGACGGTTAGTGTCTCAGAAAGAATGAGTTCTCGGTGCTCTTAGCCAGTAGTCCAGCCCTCCTCTGTGAGCCCTGTCCAGCGGACAAGTAGCACAAGTGACAGTATCTATAGAAGTGGAGACTTCCAGGGTTGGTTCTCATGGTGGTGGTAAGTTGCCTAGCAGTCTCCAACCTAGGATCTCCTGAGAATCTAGGGAGTAGCAGCGTGGCTTCTGGAATGCTAAGCCAGCTCCACAGACTTGTTTGACAGAGAAAGTTCTATAGTTTTCTGCACACTATGTGTAACTATTGATAGGATTATTATTTGGTGAAACTACTTTGGAGGCAATTAAAATAGGAGAAATGCTCAGACTTAAAAATGGACATACTCTTTGACTTCAAACTTCTGCTTCCAGAGGAGAACCTGGGTGGCTTGGTCTGTTAAACATCAGACTCTTGGTTTCAGCTCATGTCATGATCTCACAGTTTGTGAGTTCGAGCTCTGCATCAGACTCTGTGCTGACAGTGTGAAGCCTGCTTGGGATTCTCTCACTCTCTCTCTCTCTCTCTCTCTGCCCCTCCCCTGCTCGCTCTCTCTGTCTCTCTCTCAAAAAATAAATAAACTTAAAAAAAATTATAAATAATTATTCTGCTTCCAGACATCTATCCTTCAGAAACACTAACACATGTGCACACTGGCATAAGGATGTATATGGGAGCATTATCTGTAATATCTGAACAGTAAAATAGTCCATCAATAAGGGCATGATTAAATAAATTATGGAATGAACATCGTATGGGAACAATGTAGCCATTAAGAGAATACAGCACTAGCCTGTGAAGATGTCTAAGACAGATCGTAAAGCAAACACAGCAAGTTTCAGGGCAATCGGATCCCATTGTATAACTCCCTCCCATCTACATATATGTTTTTGTGCATATACAGGGAGTCTTCATCATCTGAACCCTTTACTGTTAGGCTGGGCAGCGAGAGAAGGTATTCACACTAAGAAAGTATTCACCACTGAACTGGAAACCTGTAAAAATACTCTCTAGTGCAATTCTCTTCCTGCCTAGCCCTGGAGTCCATATCTGTGCTGTTCTGGCTCTAGCTGACTGTGGGTTCCCGAAACGTAGTGCCAATTCCGTGCAAGGTCCTGAGGGCACTAAACGACAGGTGCCTTTGGCAAACAGCGCAGGATTTCCTGAAGCCGGAGAAAGTGACAGGGGAGAGGTGTTGGAATCTCACAGAATTCCAAGGGCCAACGAAGGGCAGCTAGATCATAAAATGTAAAAAGGCAATCATCAAGGAGGATCACAAAAGAGCACTCCATCGGGAATGATTTGAATATAAAGTGTTAAAAAATGCCCCCTACATATTCAAAGAAATGGTATTTTGAAGGTAGAAGAGATGGTGGGGTTGTCAGTTGCAAAGTGAAAGGGACCTTCCATGCTTTGTTTGGGATGCCTTTGGATTGTGTCTGTCTTTTCGTGAGAAAGTAGTCATGTATTACATAGGGTAGTATTTTAAAAAATTCCCAAAATTGTATTTATAAAAATTCCCCTTTAAAAAAGCATGTCGATGTGTATCTAGATCGAAAATGGCCTGAAAGAATATACTCTGATAAAATACAAGTGATTGTTTTTGGGGACATCTAGAGGGGCTCTTCATGCCCTTCTTTCCCTGTCTTCATTTTCTTATTTATGTAATGAACTTGCACTGGTTTGGAGCAAGAGGAAGGAAGGAAGGAAAAAGGGAAGGAATGAAGGAAGGAAGGGCAGTACAAACAATGAAAGAAACACTCTAAAAATTTGTTCTAGAATTTTCTATTTTTAAGCCACTTGTTCCTGCTTGGTTTGTTAGGCTGTTTTAGTTTTTATGCCAGTTTGTTCCAAGTTATCATTTATTGTTTGATATTTAGGCTGTTCCAAATCTTCTTTATTAAAAACAGTATGAAACAGGCATAATTGGCTAAAAATTAATTAGATTTTAACAAGCAAAAAGATGAAGACAAGGGGTGCCTGGATGGCTTAGTCAGTAGAGCCTGTGACTCTTGATTTTAGGGTCATGAGTTCGAGCCCCATGTGGGCATGTGGAGCTTACTTAAAAAAAAAAAAAAAGAATGGAGACATAAATGGAAGAATTTTGAGAAGTGGGCCAAATGCTTTAAGATGAAGATCTAGGTTGGAAAACTGCCCTGCTGTGGACCCAAACTAGCAGTTATCCAAAGCTAGTGATTGGTGACGATAACTCTTGCTCAAATCACAGAGGAGTGTCCATGTGGTAGAAATTTCACAGGGATTCTGCAGGGACTGGCAGGTCTGATGCTATGGTCTGAAAGGCCTTCTTACGAGGTTGGCCCTTGGCTGGTGTCTGGGATTGGAACTTTGGGAGGGGCCCCCACTACTTTAGTATCATTCCTTCTCGGAGTCTGGAATTTTGGCAAATCCCAGGCAGAGGCTGCAGGGGACATCAACCTCCAATAAAACTGCCGGCAGACTGTCTAATGAGCTCCCCTGGTTGGCAATATTTCATAGCTGTGAGCACAACTATATGCTGAGTCCTGAGTCCTGGGGATCATCACAACTGGGAGTGGTCTTAGGGACTCCTGACCCAGGCACAGAAAAAGAACCAGCAGAGAACGAAGACAGAAATGAAAAGTCTTTCTTTTCCCGTTTCCCCAACAGACCATTGCTATTTCTTAACTGCCAGGTCTGGATTGCTCTGTCCTGTTTGAGGCATGGATGGAGATGTAAACAGATTCTCCGTGTGCTAAGGGCAGCCACATGAAAGGCAAGGAGGTGAATATTTTCCTGTTGCTCAAGTCATGATCATATCACTGTGCTGTTGGGTTGAAAGGCAGGAGACCTGGAGTATTTTCAACGCTTGTCTGTCTTGAAATCCTTCTCACTGCAGTTGCTAAATTCAGCAGAATGAGGGAGGATTTATGAGGTCAAGGGGATTCAGCTGGAAACATCATCGATTAAATTCTCAAGCAAGAACATAATAGCGAAGGCCAGTATTGTACTGAGAACCTGTGAAACAAAGAGAGTGAAGACAGGACTCTGCTCTCAAGAAGCTTATGGTCTAGTCCGGGAGTGGGAGGTAAAAACTGGGACTGGCTCATACTGGCTTGTGAGAGCCACTGTTGGTTAGCCTCCCGGGAATTTGTAAGCCTGTTCACATTACCTTAGTAGTTTCAAATCAGCCATGATTGGAGCATTTGTAACGAAGAAGTGGCCAGTGCACCAAACTGCCTTCTTTTACCCTTCTTTTACCCAGTTAGTGGTTCAGTATTTCCTGGGCACCACTGTGGGGTGCACGAAGAACCAGAGGATCTCAGTACACCTAACTCTGCCAGCACAGTAAGGATTTCCAGTAAGGAGACACTGGCTGCCTAGCTGGGACCCACCCTGCAGAGTGGCTCCAGGATTCTGGTAGGGGTGGGGTGGGCACTTTGCTGCAGGTGTAGGCAGGACCCACTCTAGCATCTAGCGAGAGCCCCTGGGGCTGGGGAAGGGGCCTTTTTGCTGCTGGGGTTCAGCCAAGGCCTTCTGCCAGGAGGCCCCAGCCCTGCCCCACCAACGCAAGGCAGAGAGTGCCCTTCCCCTTCTGGAGTCCTTCCTGCTTGCAAGCTAACTTCTTGTAATGTCACTTCCTCTTCAAAGTATCAATTTGTAGGGGCACCTGGGCGGCTCAGTCCGTTAAGCATCCGACTTGATTTTGGCTCAGGTCATGATCTCATGTTTGAGATTGAGCCCCATGACAGACTCTGCACCGGGCCTGGGCGTGGAGCCTCATTAAGATTCGTTCTTTCTCTCTTTCTCTCTCTCTGTGCCTCCCCCTGCCCATGCACTCTTGTCCCCCCTGGTCTCTCGCTCTGAAAAACAATACAAAACAAAACAGAAACAAAAACTCATTGCCCAATCCCTCAACTTCTGTATATATTTTGACGTTTACTCTGGAAAATTTTCAAGAGTTTTTGGAGGAAAACTCAAGTACTAATTGTGCTCCAAAGTTTTTGACTTTTTTGTTTAGGGAGACAAGTACTGGAGAAGCTGTCTAGAAGGTGTGGGGAGGTGTTTAGGAGGTATTTCTGCAGAGGTGGAGCTCAATGGCCCTTGTTTTCCAAGCCTCCAGGGCTGTGTTCCTTCTCACCAGGGAAAATCCCTACAGGGTATGTGTCCAGTAAGTCACTACAGAGGATTCCAACACATGTGCCCCAGAACCAGTGGAAGTCTCTCTGGAGATAAGAAGTGTCTGAAGAAAACGCCATCCCCTGCAAAATATGACTAAGTTCCACATGAGTAATTAACTGGAGGCGAATAAAAGGAAGCACTTAAAAAGGGTCAACACAATTGCTAGTTTCATTTTTTTGTTTTTTTACTTGAAAACGTGTTTTAACCATCAAATTTTGGCAATTACAAACCTGTACACTGTTGGGTTGTTTTTCTGTGGTTTTTGTTTTTGGCCGTCTTTTTGTTGTTGCTGATGTTTGTTTTTCTTTCTTTCTTCTTCTTCTTCTTTTTTTTTTAATTTTTTTTTTTTAGAAAAAGAACACAAGACTGAATACTGCCAACAGCAATATATGCAGAAACAATCCATTTCCGTAAGGGACAAGATTCACTTGAAGTGCTAGCTTCCCCCTTTGCATAAGGTTTGGTATGTGATGTGTGCAAGTTCAGGGGAGTGCGCGTGCGTGTATGTAAAGAAATGACATACTTCATCTGAATTTGAAATGACGTAAAAATCAGGTATTTAGTAACTGGGCAAAACACATTTGTTTTAAAAAATGTCAATTACAAACATCTTCTTGGAAACAGAGAAAGTTAAATGAAAACAGTAGAACCAAAGAAAGATTACAGTACATTTTGAAATGATTAAAAAACATCATTTGCAAATCTAAAATCCTGTGTGTGTGTGTGTGTGTGTGTGTGTGTGTGGTTATCTCAAAAGTGGCAGACCAACAGCATGGGTGACTTAGAATTATATTCGACCCCCCGAAATTAAAGCATCCTGATAGGCATCAAATACAGTATCTACAAAAGCCTGGAAAATTGAAACCATTATATACAATTTTATAAACATTTGAAACACCAAAACATACATCTTTTACAAACCAGCCTGTTTGTAACAGGTAAATTTACAAGACAATCTCTCTGATACAGTGCTTAAAAAGAACTGCTTCCATTTCCTGAACATGGTTGTCACCTCCCCAAATGCAGTAGTATGGGCTCAGAGTTGTTATGTGGTAGCAATTCAGGTATTTGTTTGCCGGAAGGGTGCTGCGGTCCATACCAATGGGTCCCAACACGCTTCGAATGACTGTACGATTCTCCAGTGCATCTCCAACACTGGAAGAGACTAATTATGGCCTTTGTGTATTATTACATACTTGTAATTATTGCTTTTCATTATTACATAAGGAAAGAAAATCGTACTCTTTTCCTACCTCTTAGCCAGCTGGCTAACTAGTAACTGATGCCAAATCCACAAATGGTGACTCTAAACCCTAGAATTACGCAGCCAGAAGCTTAAAGCCATTGTGGATTTCCACCAGAATAACGTGCAGTTGAAGGTCGCGGGACAAAAACCAGCATAAACACGTAACCGCCTTCTCACAGACCACACAAAATGAGGACTCTGGAGTAGGGCCTCTTCGAACCTCCATTTCTCATGGTGTGAAACTAGAAACACGAAACATAAAAGCCTAACCACGTTAGCAGTATCCGTGCACTGGGAGGGCAGCAGTGGGGAAAAACCAGACAATTACCTGGACAGCCCCTGCAAAACGAACGCTACATCTTCCTGAATTCGTTCCCAGGGAGGTGAGTTCTGCATCTTGTGCGATTCACTGTGGTGATCTCTTTTCTCAAGTCCCCTGACTTTGATGACGTAGACACGGCATTAGTAGGGGCAGTGGGTGGGGTGGGGGTGGGAAGAAGTAGGAGTTGGCCAGTGGTATAGATCTTTTACTAGCTTTTTCCCAGTCTGCGCTGGTGACTCCCAAGGGCGGCTCCAGACACGTTCCAGGAATGCATCATAAATTCCCTTTCCAGGCCTTCAAACTGATTGTCTGACGGGGTAAACCTCAAATGCATAGACTTGACCTGCTCTTACTGCTACTACTGGGTCTTCGACAATGGCATTTCACGAATGGGCAGGACGTGAGTAAACGGAAAGCTGGCACGGTATGGAACTCAGCAGCAAAATACTTGCAGAAGAAAGCAAACGAACACGTACATTACTCATCTTTTACAGCCCCATCGCTTCTGCTACGACAATGCTATGACATTAGCTGCTTTCAACCTAACCAGAATGTGTGCAATACAGGTAAAGTGCCTACAACAGGCTATGGAAAATGGCTTCTAGGAGGTAGCACATACATGTTAGAAAAAAGGGAAAGACATTTCCTGGCTTACATATTTTCCATGCGGTTCATCATGGTGGAGGGGGCAGGAACAAACATCAGGACTGGTAGGGGGGAAGAGAAAAGAAAAACAAAAATGCATCCAGTAGGTAACATTATAATCAAAGTTTCACTATAATTGATGCCTGGTCTGAGCTCCATTCTGTAATTATCATTCCAGCTTCACTTTAGAAAACATTCATTTGGTAAAAGCAGCATTTTGATAAGTGTCCAAAGAAAAGTGTGAATTCTGTAACTGCATCCTTCCTAGGGGGGCTGCAAGCAAGAGGAGATCCTAAGGCTTCCATGAACTCTCTTTTCTAGCGCATTCCAAAGCA
The DNA here is from genome assembly GCF_027475565.1 of Acinonyx jubatus. Classification (NCBI taxonomy): domain Eukaryota; kingdom Metazoa; phylum Chordata; class Mammalia; order Carnivora; family Felidae; genus Acinonyx; species Acinonyx jubatus. The sequence goes on along the minus strand of NC_069390.1, from coordinate 73,370,077 downwards.
GGATTGTGGGAGGCCAACAGAAGCAGGCAGATACCATATCCCAGGAAGGTTAGTGGTGAGCAGTGTTCTATAGAAAGCATCTTGGCAGAATGATGCGTTCTAGTCCCTGTTCAGCTACTTAACTTCCTGCGTGAGCTCGGTCAAGTCTCGTCGCCTCTCCAGCCATGTTTCCTCTTTTATAAAACAAGGGGGTTAGGCAAGCGGATTTTAAGGACCCTTCCAGCTCTTTGAATCAGCAGTCACCCCACCTAATTCCACATTGGCCTAACTACAAACCATTTTGTAACCTACAGGGAAATCCAGTTATCCCCAAAGGGAAAAGATGCCATGTGTTTAAAGGTAATGAATCACAACATAACACATGCTCGTCCGGTATACATTTAGCTGCAGAGAATCAGGGGAAGATATGCTGAAGAAAGAGGTATTTTATATAGGCCAGAGCAAAGAGTGGGCACAATTTTCTTGGGTGACTTCACGACTGCATTAAGATCTATTTACTCCTTCATTACCGTGTCAGTCAGGCATTCTCCCTGGAGGAGATGCTGGGTAAGCAGTAGTGAGCCGTCGGCATTAATGTCGCTGTAATGTTTCCTGGGGGCAAGAAATGAATTGTTGGTTTTACTTTGATGGTTTTTATGTCATTGCGTTATTAACAGTGTAGCAGTGATTCTATTCTAGACCATTAGTTCATCGTTTTCTCCGTGATTCTTGCAAATGTGCTTCTTCTATAAGAAAAATACCAAAGACTTTATTCTCCAAAGCAGCCTCAGTGAAATTCATTTATTTCAAGACCACAGTGCGGATAATGCTTCCACGAGTAGGTCTGACCAAGAGACGGGAAGAGGAGAAAAGCCGAGGAATCTGTGAGGTGTCTCACGTACTCAGGAAGCTTGGGAATGGAAAGGAAATTTTTTTTTTTTTTTTTTTTTTTTTTTTTTACAACGAACTTCAGCAACACTGACTCCTACTAAACACAACTGAAGCAACTAAAGATGTGTCTGAGTGGATGATACACGGATTCAGGACAGTACAATTGACACACCAATGCCATATGTCACCAGAAACTGTGGACACAGAGATTTGCTCATGAAGCAGCTAGTGCAAATGTGCATTTATTTACCACGGCCACTGTGCACGTGGCCATAATCCGATTGAAGCAAAAGAGGAAAGTCCGTCAACTTGGTAACTTTAAGCTTCGAGTACTGGGTTATTCTATTTCTGGTGGAATGATTCTCCTGTCAATTTTGGAAACTCATATGGCTCAAGCCCACGTGTCAGAAGAGAGGAGAACCCCAGGGTGTGATCAAGCATTACACATTTTTCAAATAAGAGTTTAGTTCTGGAAAATGATAACAAAATATTATTCTTTAAAAAGCACAGTTTTGTTTTAAGTTAATATAAATGGTGGTACCAAAATAAAGTTAACTGAACCGGAGCAAAATATGGCATTTTGCGTTTCTCTGACATTGTAGAGATCGGAGAAACTGAAAGACCTGCCTTGCTGGCAGGGTGTTCAACACGATCTGTATCCTAAACTCTTCACGTCAGCTTTCCTCAAGAGCAGCCTTATTGAGTGCAAGCACATATTTGTACATAGGCCCAGACACACGCACTATTATAATTTGTACACAAGAGCTAATCTACTTTCTCCTTTTCCAAACGTAATTGCATTTATAGTGAGGATGCTACCAATTTAGGATAACACTTAGATTTTTGTCTGCATTAGCAAGAATTGTGATTATCCAGCTGAAAACTTTGAAAGGATGTTTCCCTTTTTCCTCCTGAATTTGAATTCTGCTTAAACCTCTGAATACCTCTCATTCTAGAGAACAATGCGCTAAAGAACACCTTTTGTTTGTTTTTTTGTCTTTTGTTTTTTCTTTTTCTTCCCTGATTCTCAGAACAAAGGCCAATGTCTGCAGCAATATTAAAATTGTAGCGAGAGCCAGGAATATTTCTGGAAAACACAAAACAGATAATCACATTCTTTCTAATGTGTGAACACTGTTAACCTTCTCCCCAACCCACAAAAGCGAGCCCACATATCCTCATATTTCCCTCCACTGATACCCTTCTCAAAGATCATAAAGCCCAACTATATTATATTGGATGCTTAACACAAGCAAACAAAAATAACTAAGCATACAAACCATATTACCCAAACCTAATTTTATAGCTGAAAATTGGACAGCTTATTAAAGAAAAATAGAGTTGATTTTAAAGGCTTCAGCCCATTTTCTTGTCTGTTTTTTTATTTATTTAATATTTGTTTCTCTTTTCTTTTGCCTAAGAGACTAACTTTTCTGACCATCATAACTACTGTTTTAACCCCCCACCCCCCATTGGCTCAAAATTACATGCAACAATGCCTCTTTCTGCTTGCCAGTCGTTAATACTGCCGGCTCTGCCGTAACCCTTTCCAGGTCCCAAATACTGCACAAAGCCATCCATACAAGATAGGCTGTATAACCCCACGGGTGGAGTTGATTCGCCCTGTAGAAACTCGGTGCCCGGTCTTGGCTGTGAACGCAGGTACCTACTGCAAGGCTCTCCATCACCCCCAAGAAACAATCGGAGCCTTTCTTTCTGCCCAGCTGGAGTGGAGCTTGCCCGTGACAGCAGGACTTGTGAAGAAGTTCCCAGCGGCAAACAATGTGTTTCTTTCCGGCTGCAGGCCGTGGAGACGCGAGCCCGGCCAGCCTCCTTCGGCGGTTCAGCCACAGACAGGGCTACGGCGCCCCGCCGCCGTCTACACCTGGGTCTGGTGCTGAGTCTCCATAAAAGGAATGTGCAGGCTGGCGAGGCTGAGCTCGCCCACGCTCTCGTAGTCACTCATGGCTGCTTCGGAATCGTCGAAGCCGCAGCTGGCCGACACATCCGAGGACGAGGTGCCTCTGGAATTGTGCAAGGATAGAGACACGCTGTCTGCTGGGCCGGCCGTCTCTGCGCCCTGGTTCATGCTCACGGCAAAAGTACTGAATTCACAGGCCGCAGGTGGGCCCACCAAATCCGTGTCGTTGGGGAATGGGTGGGGAGGGAGATACTGGCTGGGGTGGAACTGAGGCCGTCTCCTGCAGTCCGGGCTCAGGGTGCTGGCCAGTGAGACGGGCTGGGAAGGGGGCAGGGCCTCGTACTGGTCTGGGAAGTCCTCTGGCAGGGGAGGGGGCAGCTGGTCCTGATTCAGGAACTCCTCTTCATGGGGGGGTGGGTACTCGCTGTCGATGTCATAGCCGCCCAGGTAGTAATCGCTCTCCAACTCCCGAGTGCTGCCCTGGTGTGCAGACCCTCCCTCCTGGTTCTCATAGTTGGGCACTTCCTCTATGTCCGACAGGCGGGCCCCGGGCATCCAGTCAGAGGTGTCCCAGTGGTAGGCTGTGGGACAAAAGCGGTGACAGTTAATTTCCTCCAGTCTGGAGCCAGGGCAGGGCTCGGAAAGGAGCAGAGGGGGGACCTGACATGCAATTGACATCCAAGAGACCCTGAAATGCCGGGGGTCAAGTGCATGCTCCTTACAAGGGTTCTATGAGGGACCAGCCATGCTCTGGCCCTGGGACAATGAGGGGATGGCGACTGTAAGAGATGGTGCCTGGTTTTGCAAGGCCTCACACTCAGCCATGCCAGAAGGGACGGCCAGCCAAGGCATGCTGAGGAAACATAGTTCCAGCACCCCCTCCCTCTATTCCCTCTTCCTTTCCACACGCTAAATGCAGAGCGAGGCTGGCAGCATGCTCCCGGAGGGAGGGGTACATGGGCCATACTGTGGTCCACAGAAGGCAGGGAGATGCATTGCACATCGATGAACTGCACGCGCAGTGGGGAGGCTGGGGGTGGGATGCTGGAGGGGCTTTCACCTCCCGATGCCAAGCACACAAGACACCTGGAACATGCAAAATTCAGATCAAAGAAACACAGGAAAGACGAAGGCAAAGGGACACAGTAAGAACAAACTTGGCAATTCAAAAGGCATTAAGTAAATGTGATGCTGGGGTCATGGCAGAGTCACCTCGGTTGTAGTTTTGTCCTTGATCCATGACAGACACTGTTTAAATACAAAGTAAGAGGTAAACCTGGTAATCCAAGCCATGTGAAGAGGGTAAAACAGAACATCTTAGATGACTTAAAAAAAACATGCTCCTGTTTCTCCTCATTGTTATTTAGGAAACAAAAAGATAAATCCCATCTATACCTGGCCCCAATTGTATTAAGTCACTGATAAAAGTTACCTGATTGAAACCAATCCCCCTAGGATTATAGCTTTGAATGAGACCTTAAGTATTTCCAGCTCATAATAGGTGCTCACTGGATACATGTTGAATATAAGAAGGAATTTAGTAGCAATCTGGATTCCAGATGATTGGGTGCTCTTCTCTTAGAAGGGATTTTATTAAAAAAAAAAAA